>NC_056072.1:303030-606060 GCF_016772045.2 Ovis aries
GAAACTCCTCCTCACAGATGGAAAACAAAGATTGGAAGTAAAAGTCAGGTTGTCTCAGTTAGATTAACGACAGTGCCTGCACCTGCATGTTGTAATTGTTAATTCTTCCACACCTGTATATTGTAAAACTAATTACTAACGTGTAACCAGTCATGTAGTGGGGAGTATAAAACTGAATCCTCCAAAATCATTGGGGTCCTTGTTGGGAAGTGATTCCCCTTAGACCCGCTGGTGTAATAAACTGTACTCCACTGTCTTGAGTGTCCTCTGAGATGTGTTTTGTGACTCTGGATTCTACAACATTTCTGATGCATTGGCCAGGAAGCCCTCAGAAAGGTAGGGCCATTGAGCCTCTGCCTGCAGCTTGCTGGGACAAGAGCCTCCAGGAGGGGAAGATGCCCCCTCCCCTGGATCAGCTCTTATTTTAGCAACTTGTCTTTCTAGGTGGACTTCACAAGACTGTGGATGACAGAAGGGAAGTGCGCAAGTAGGTCCCACTGTAATAGTGGAAGAATGAGTCTGACCAACCCCTTGGAGCTGGGTGAGTCTGTGGCGGCTGTGTCCTCATAGGCTCAGTGGAGCAATTGCTTACTGAAGTAAGTAAAAGTGGTAACTGAATCTGTGCTGATCATTTGTCAACATATTTTCTGGTTTCCAAGGGACAGTCCCCTTTGCTGTGACACCCTCCCGTTCTTCTTAGAGATTCAGGGACCTCCCCAAATGTTGTTTAGGACTGGACTGGGAACTGTGGCTCTGGATATACATTTGTCTGCACCAGTCTGTGATAAGACAGACTTGGATCACACCAGGGTCAGACTTATGCAAGGAAGAGTACGTGGAAGCCTTAATTGATTGGATTTGGCTGACTGCTGAGAGAAAAACACAAGAGGTATTACCACTGAAAGACTTATCAGGTAAGGAGGCCCTATCTTGGAAAAGGAGAAAGCAAGATATTGCTGGTGCAGGCAGCATCCAAGCAAGAAAAGATAAAGGATGATCTGGAGGAGGAGGAACTCCTACCTCCCCCTCCATACTAGGGAACATGAAGGGGACCCCCAGAACAAAAGGAAGGGACAAGAGAGAAGGAAGACTTTCCTCATCAGCCTCCCCCAGTGGAGGAGGTTTCTCTCCCTCCTACTATGCCACCAAGTGCAATGGGAGGTATTTTGCCAACATTATACCTACCACTCCCCAGTTTAGAAGAGGGGAAAAAGGGAGAGCCAAGTGTTCAGAGGCAGCTGAGGTCTACAAAGGAACCTCAAGAGAGAGGTTTTGCAAATGTCCTTAGGGAGGGCCAAGCAGCACTGCAGGTGGGGCCAGATGGGCACATCCATCCTGGCCCCACTGCTCTTTACCATCAGCCATTCTCTACCATGGATCTCTTGAACTAGGCAAAGGCACACCCCTCCCTATTCTGAGAAGACACAGGGTATGATTCATCTAATGGAGACTATTTTCAGGACCCACTGACCAGTGTGGGATGACATAGCCCAGCTTCTCCTCAGCCTCTTCAGTATGGAAGGAAGACACTGGATCTTCACAGACGCACATAAGTGGCTGGGCCAACTGGATCCTGAAAGTTGGGCCCAAGATGCCACTCCTGACACAAAACCAGACTGGGATTTCATTACTGACCAAGGTAAGCAATCCTTGAAACGGTATAAGATGGCCATTATACAAGGCCTCAAGAGTGGGGCTCATAAGCCTACTAACATGGCCAAGACTAACACCATGATCCAAAACACAGACGAGACCCCCAGAGAATGTTATGAGACTGTGTGAGGCCTTTCAACAGTACACCCTTTGATCCAGAGACCTCTGAAAACCAAAGGCTCATAAATGCTGCCTTTGTGGCCCAGTCATATCCAGATATTAGAAGGACACTCCAACAAAAGATGGAGGGGTTCTCAGCTCTTACCAGCACCCAGATGATAGGAATCACTGCTGAAATTGCAGGTGGGAACAGAGACTTTCCTCCTGTCTGTGACAATACCAAAGGAAGATGAATGGAAGCTATATCAGTCATCTGGGGGCAGAGGAGACCCTGAAAGCCCTAACAAACCTGTTTACTGAAGTACGGGCTGAAAGTAACCCTCTGAACTTGTGAAAAACCAGCCTCCAGTGATAATAGAGCTAAAGGTTGAGGCCCAGCCCATAAGGCTGTTACAGAGGCTCCCACACACTAGGCCTCCCTGATTTAACCAAACCTTTCACTCTGTACATCCATGAGAAAGGACAAGTATCATAGGAGTGCTGACACAAACAACAGCTCATGGCAGTGACCTGTGGC
Organism: Ovis aries; assembly: GCF_016772045.2. NCBI lineage: Eukaryota > Metazoa > Chordata > Mammalia > Artiodactyla > Bovidae > Ovis > Ovis aries. The sequence continues at coordinate 305,321 of NC_056072.1, forward strand.
TTGTTTATCCAAGGGGCTGGATCCTGTAGCCTCTGGATGGCCCCCATATCTGAGAGTAATGTCAGCTATTGCCATTTTAATAAAAGAGGCTGACAAACTGACTATCAGACAGACTATTATAGTAAAAGTGCTACACGCCATCATCATTCTTCTAACAGGGCCTGGGGCAAAGTGGCTTTCCACTTCTCAAATGTTACATTATCAAAGACTTTTATATGACAATCCCCGAATAAGTGTGGAACCCTGTCAGGCTCTAAACCCAGCAATTTATTTGCCAGTGAGCCAAGGCCCTCCCAACCACGACTGTGAGGAGATGCTAGAGGAAGTCTTTTCTAGCTGACCAGACCTCAGAGATATCCCCTTAAAGCCAACTGGATGAGACTTACTACACAGATGGGACCAGATACTTGGAAGAGGGACACAGGAAAACTGGATACATGGTAACTACAAAGGATAAAGTAGTCGAGACAGGATGACTCCCTACACACTGGTAGGCTCAACAAGCAGAGCTCTGGGCATTTATATGTGCCCTAAAATTGACTAAAAGTAAGAAGGTAAATATATATACTAACTCATGGTATGCCTTCACTACCTTACATGTACATGGGGCCATATATAAGGAACTGCTGCTGCTAAGTCACTTCAGTCTGACTCTGTGTGACCCCATAGACGGCAGCCCACCAGGCTCCCCCATCTCTGGGATTCTCCAGGCAAGAACACTGAAGTGGGTTGCCATTTCCTTCTCCAGTGCATGAAAGTGAAAAGTGAAAGGGAAGTTGCTCAGTCATGTCCGACTCTTCACGACCCCATGGACTGCAGCCTACCAGGCTCCTCCACCCATGGGATTTTCCAGGCAAGAGTACTGAAGTGGGGTACCATCACCTTCTCCAATATATAAGGAAAGGGGGCTATTAATTGCAACTGGCAAGGAGATAAAAAGATAAAGAGGAAATTCTGCTGCTGTTGGAAGCAGAGTGGGAATCTGCTGCAGTGGTAGTAATACACTGTAGAGACCACCAAAGGGCAGACACACCTTAGGCAAAAGGGACACACCTTTGGCCAATCCAGTGGCAAAGCAAGCAGCCATCCCAGGACAACATAGCACCCAAACTTATGGGGATGCCTGTGGTGTCCAGCCTACTAACTGCCCAAGTGGCCCCAGTCTATGACAAGGAAGAAACCACCTGGGCATGAATTGAGCAAGGAACACTGCAGGAGGACAGATGGTGGAAAGTCTCAGATGGGAGATTTTCATCCCCTCTAGGTTGGCATTTCAATTGGTTACAGATTTCCATCAATCCACCCATTTAGGAAAACTTGTGACATTTTACAGTTAAAGAGAACCGCTCCATTTGAAAATCTAGAGGTGGACTTCACTAGAGGTAAAGCCATGCCAAGGATACAAATATTTGCTGGTGATGATATGTACTTTTACAGAATAGGTGAAAGCTTACCCGACCAAGACTGAGAAAGCAAAGGAAGTGGCCTGATGTATGCTGAGAGACCTTATTCCTAGGTTTTGGTTCCCTCTGAGTATAAGGATCAGATAATGGGCCTACATTTGTGGCTGAGTTACTCCAATTGGTATGCAAAGCAGTAAATATTAAATGGAAACTACATACAGCATATAGGCCACAAAGCTCAGGAATGGTTGAGGGAATGAACCAGACTATCAAGGTGACTTTGATAAAATGAGTGCAAGAAATTGGTGCCCCCTGTATGGACATGCTGCCATTAGTGTTAATGAGGATGAGAATGACCCGCCGGTTGTATGGGTATTCCCCCTATGAGCTAATGTTTGGGAGGCCTCCCCCACTTATTCAGGACAAAGGGGAAGGATGGAGGTGTTGCGGCAACTAGAACAATTGGGAAAGGTGATCCGTGACATCACCTACTATGTTCATGAGAAAATTCAATTTTCTCTAGGCACTACTATACACCCATATATTGCCAGGAGATTTAGCATGGGTAGAGTGCTGGAAGCAGCAGATGTTGTCCCCCACCTGGAAAAGGCCATACACAATTGTTCTAACCACTCCCACTGCAGTTAAAGTTGCAGTTACCACTCCCTGGATTAACACTTTTAACTGTTGGGTTTGTGGGGCCATGCTTTTATCGACGATGGATGGACTTCCTTGGTGGGTGTTTCCATTGTGCAGAGGGACTTTAGCCCCCTCTGCTCGTTCTTGAGACAACAGTGAGAAATGTTTCTTTCTTTGGTAACTCACAACCTGTCGATTCTTTCTTGGTGTAATCTCGATTCTAACCAAATTAATCAAGGCTATGTGGTGGCATTTGAGGTAAAAGCTATGTCTAATGATAATCCTTTTTCGAATTCAGTATTTTCTTGGATCAAAGGTGATTGGTAAAAAATCTTTCTGTGATTATTCTGTTAATCATTGTATTATTAATTTTTAGGCCTTGTATTTCCTAATGTATAACTTAGTGTGTAACTGACAGCCTTGCTACAGCTACATAGTCCCCATGTACAATACTTACCCATTACTGATGCCCATTGTTAGGTAAAGACGTGCATCAAGAGGGGGGAACATAGGGGCTGCTGGGAGGAGGGCAGGAGGGATTCCCTCTTGAAGACTGTCAGACATCTTAAGGCAGGATGTGAACTGGGCCTGAACCCTGTTAACCATCGTTAAAGGAAAACAGGAAAACCCCTCCTCACAGATGGAAGACAAAGATTGGAAGTAAAGGTCAGGTTGTCTCAGTTAGATTAAAGATAACGTTTGCACCTACATGTCGTAATTGTTAATTCTTCTGTACCTGCATATTGTAAAACTAATTACTAATGTGTAACCAGTCATGTGCAGAGTACATCATGAGAAACGCTGGACTGAAAGAAACACAAGCTGGAATCAAGATTGCCGGAAGAAATATCAATAATCTCAGATATGCAGATGACACCACCCTTATGGCAGAAAGTGAAGAGGAACTAAAAAGCCTCTTGATGAAAGTGAAAGTGGACAGTGAAAAAGTTGGCTTAAAGCTCAACATTCAGAAAACGAAGATCATGGCATCCAGTCCAATCACTTCATGGGAAATAGATGGGGAAACAGTGGAAACTGTCAGATTTTATTTTGGGGGGGCTCCAAAATCACTGCAGATGGTGACTGTAGCCATGAAATTAAACGATGCTTACTCCTTGGAAGGAAAGTTATGACCAACCTAGATAGCATATTCAAAAGCAGACATTACTTTGCCAACTAAGGTCCGTCTAGTCAAGGCTATGGTTTTCCTGTGGTCATGTATGGATGTGAGAGTTGGACTGTGAAGAAGGCTGAGCGCCGAAGAATTGATGCTTTTGAACTGCGGTGTTGGAGAAGACTCTTGAGAGTCCCTTGGACTGCAAGGAGATCTAACCAGTCCATTCTGACGGAGATCAGCCCTGGGATTTCTTTGGAAGGAATGATGCTAAAGCTGAAACTCCAGTACTTTGGCCACCTCATGCAAAGAGTTGACTCATTGGAAAAGACTGATGCTGGGAGGGATTGGGGGCAGGAGGAGAAGGGGACAACAGAGGATGAGATGGCTGGATAGCATCACTGACTCGATGGACGTGAGTCTGAGTGAACTCCGGGAGTTGGTGATGGACAGGGAGGCCTGGTGTGCTGCAATTCATGGTGTCGCAAAGAGTTGAACACGACTGAGCAACTGAACTGAACTGAACTAGTCATGTATAAAACCAAGTCCTCCAAAATCATCAGGGTCCTTCCTTGTTGGAAAGTGATTACCCTTGGACCCACTGGTATAATAAACTGTACTCCACTGTCTTGAGTGTTCTCCAAGATGTGTTTTGTGACTCTGGATTCTACAACACATATAAGGTTCTAACTGTTGCTTCTTGATCCACATATAGTTTCTTAGAGACAGGTAAGGTGGTCTTGTATTCCCGTAACTCTTTAAGAATTTTCCACAGGTTGTTGTGATCCACACAGTTAAAGACTTTAGTGCATACAGTCAAAGGCTTTTGTGCAGTCCATGAAGCAGAAGGAGCTGATTCTCTGGAATTCTCTTGCCTTTTCTGTGATCCAGTGGACGTTGGCAATTTGATCTCTGGTTCCTCTGCCTTTTCTAAATCCAGCTTGTACATCTGGAAGTTCTTGGTTCACATACTGCTGAAGCTTAGCTTGAAGGATTTTGAGCATTGCCTTGTTAGTATGTGAATGAGCAAAATTGTATGGTAGTTTGAATATTCCTTGTCATGTCCCTTCTTTGGGATTGGAATGAAAACTGGCCACTGCTGAGTTTTCCGAATTTGCTAGCATATTGAGTGCAGTACTTTCACAGCATCATTCTTTAGGATTTGAAATACCCCTGCTGGAATTCCAACCCCTCCACTAGCTTTGTCTGTAGTAATGCTCCCTAAGACTCACTTGACTTCATACTCCAGGATGTCTGGCTCTAAATGAGTGACCACACCATCATGGTTTTTGGGTCATTAAGACCTTTTTTTTGGGGGGGGGGTATAGTTCTTCTGTGTATTCTTGCCACCTCTTCTTAATCTCTTCTGCTTCTGTTAGGTCCTTACCGTTTCTGTCCTTTATTGTGCCCATCTTTGCATGAAATGTTTCATTGATATCTCCGATTTTCTTGAAGTGATCTCTAGTCTTTCTTATTCTATTGTTTTCCTCTATGTCTTTGCATTGTTCACTTACGAAGTCTTTCTTATCTCCCCTTGCTATGATTTGGATCTCTGCATTCAGTTCGGTATATCTTTCTCTTTCTCCTTTGCCTTTTGCTTCTTTCCTTTTCTCAGTTATTTGTAAGGTCTCCTAAGACATCCATTTTGCCTTCTTGCATTTCTTTTTCTTTGGGTGATTTTGGCCACCGCCTCCTATACGGTACTGAGAATCCCCATCTATAGTTCTTCAGGTACTCTGTCTACCAGATCTAATCCCTTGAATCTATTAACCACCTCCACTCTATAATTATAAGGATTTGATTTAGATCATACTTTAATGGTCTAATGGTTTTCCCTACTTTCTTCAATTTAAGGCTGAATTTTTCAATTAGGAGCTCATGTGAGCCATAGTTACCTCCAGGTCTTGTTTTTGCTCACTGTTTAGAGCTTCTCCGTCTTCGGCTGCAAAGAATATAATCAATCTGATTTTGGTATTGACCATCTGGTGATGTCCACGTGTAGAGTCATCTCTTGTGTTGTTGGAAGAGAGTGTTTGCTATGCCCAGTGTGTTCTCTTGGCAGAACTCTGTTAGCTTTTGCCCTGTTTCATTTTATACTCTAAGACCAAACTTGCCTGTTACTCCAGTTATCTCTTGACTTCCTACTTGCATTCCAATCTCCTGTGATAAAAAGGACATCTTTTTCTTTTTTCTTTTCTTTTTTTTTTTTTTTTTTTTTGGTGTTGCTGTTGCTGCTGCTAAGTTGCTTCAGTCGTGTCTGACCCTGTGTGACCCCATAGACAGCAGCCCACCAGGCTCCTCTGTCCCCGGGATTCTCCAGGCAAGAATACTGGACTGGGTTGCATTTCCTTCTCCAATGCACTCAAGTACTGCATTTTTTATTCTTTTGTTGACCATTGGGCTAATCCATTTCTTCTAAGAGATTCTTGCTCACAGAAATAGATATAATGGTCATATGAATTAAATTCAGCCATTCTCATCCAATTTAGGTCAATGATTCCTAAAATGTCAGTGTTCACTCTTTCTACCACGTCCAATTTACCTTGATTCATGGACCTAGCATTTCATGTCCCTATGCATTATTGTTCTTTAGAGCACTGGCCTTTACTTTCAGCACCACACGTATCCAAAACTGAGAATAGTTTCCATTTTGGCACAGCCTCTTCATTCTTTCTGAAGTTATTTCTCTGTTCTTCTCCAGTATCATTTTGGGCACCTACCAATCTGTGGGGCTCGTCTTCTGGTGTCATGTCCTCTTGCATTTTCATACTGTTCATCAGGTTCTCAAGGCAAGAATACTGAAGTTATTTTCCATTCCTTTCTCAACTGGTAAAGAATTCACCTGTGATACCGGAGACCTCAGTTTGATTTCTGGCTTGGGAAGATCCCGTGGAGGAGAGATAGGTTATCTACCTTAGTATTCTTGGTCTTCCCTGGTGGCTCAGTAAAAAATCTGCCTGTAGTGCAGGAGACTTGGGTTCCATATCTGGGTTGGGAAGATCTCCTGCAAGAAGAAAATGACAATCCACTCCAGTATTCTTGCCTGGAAAGCTCCACGGACAAAGGAGCTTGGCAGGATACAGTCCATGTGGTCACAGAGTTGGACATGACTGAGAAACTTTCACTTTCTTTCTCCAGGGGACCACCTTTTGTCAGAACTCTCCACCATGACCCATCCATCTTAGGTGGCCCTGCATGGCATAGCTCATAGCTTCACTGAGTTAGGCAAGGCTGTGATTCATGTGCTCATTTTGGCCCAGGTCAGTTCACTCGCCCAGTCATGTCGGACTCTTTGTGATTCCATAAATCGCAGCATGCCAGGCCTCCCTGTCCATCACTAACTCCCGGAGTTCACTCAAACTCACGTCCATCGAGTCAGTGATACCATCCAAACATCTCATCCTCTGTCGTCCCCTTCTTCTCCTGCTCCCAATCCCTCCCAACACCAGAGTCTCTTCCAATGAGTCAACTCTTCACATGAGGTGACCAAAGTACTGGAGTTTCAGCTTTAGCATCAGTCCTTCAAATGAACACCCAGGACTGATCTTTAGCATAGACTGTTTGGATCTCTTTGCAGTTCAAGGGACTCTCAAGAGTCTTCTCCAACACCATAGTTCAAAAGCATCAATTCTTCGGTGCTCAGCTTTCTTCACAGTCCAACTCTCACATCCATACAAGACCACTGGAAAAACCATAGCCTTGACTAGATGGACCTTTATTGGCAAAGTATTGTCTCTGTTTTTGAATATGCTATCTAGGTTGGCCATAACTTTCCTTCCAAGGAGTAAGCGTCTTTTAATTTCATGGCTGCCATTACCATCTGCAGTGATTTTGGAGCCCCAAAAAATAAAGTCTGACACTGTTTCCACTGTTTCCCTCTCTATTTCCCATGAAGTGATGGGACCAGATGCCATGATCTTCGTTTTCGGAATGTTAAGCTTTAAGCCAACTTTTTCACTCTCCTCTTTCACTTTCATCAAGAGGCTTTTTAGTTCCTCTTCACTTTCTGCCATAAGGGTGGTGTCATCTGCATATCTGAGGTTATTGATATTTCTCTCAGCAATCTTGATTCCAGCTTGTGCTTCTTCCAGCCCAGCGTTTCTCATGGTGTACTCTGCATATAAGTTAAATAAGCAGGGTGACAATATACAGCCTTGACGTACTCCTTTTCCTATTTGGAACCAGTCTGTTGTTTCATATCCAGTTCGAACTGTTGCTTCCTGACCTGCATATAGGTTTCTCAAGAGGCAGGTCAGGTGGTCTGGTATTCCCATCTCTTTCAGAATTTTCCACAGTTTATTGTGATCATTTTGGCTAGCTTTCTACAATTATTGCTTTTGTTCTGGAGGCTATGGGATTGTAGTTCTTACTTCTTCTGTCTGCCTTCTGATGGATGTCTTATGAAAGCTTTCTGATGGGAGGGACTGGCTGTGGAGAAAACATACTCCTTATGATAATCTAATGCCTGATGATCTGAGGTGGAGCTGAGGCAGTGACGCTAGTGCTGGGGAGTGGCTGCAAATACAAATTATTATTACCAGAGAGGTTTGACTGTGGAGTCCATAATAAATCAATAGCTTGCAGATATATCAAAACTTGTCAGTGAGTGACAAGTAAAAATTATGCTATATCTGGTGGCAGGCTTTATAATGACAAGTGAATTGATATACTTCAATTGTATAGCTGCATCTGTGGCAGGCTTTAAGTCAGAATCCAACACTTATTTTAGTCTGCACATGGCCTGATTGGAGAAGGAAATGGCAACCCACTCCAGTGGTCTTGCCTGGAGAATCCCAGGGATAGGGGAGCCTGGTGGGCTGCCATCTATGGGGTCACACAGAGTCGGACACGACTGAAGTGACTTAGCAACAGCAGCAGCAGCACATGGCCTGCCCATTATTTTATTTACCATTTCTGTCCATGCCTTTTCTCCATGCTGCATATGTGTCTCAGTCACAGTTTGGTGAGCCCACAAGCTAACACTAACCAAAATGAGTAAAAAACAAATGTCACTGGGGTGCTTCTTTGAAAGGGGAGGAAGATCCAATAAGAAGAAAACAGAAGATTCTAAGACTGCCAACAAAAAGAAAGCTGAATTTAAAAGAAAATAACAGAGTCCTACTTAAATTACAGGTTTATTGCAACAGGTGATTCATGTTCTCTAAGCCCATTTTGTATAATATGTGGCAACCAGCTATCCAATGAAGCCATTAAACATGCTTTGCCACATAGAGACCAAGCACACTGTGTCAAAAGACAAGCCTTTGGAATTTTTCAAAAGAAAGTAATGTAAATGCAAAGATCAGAAGCAATCATTGAAGGCCACCACTTCGTCAAATGTGTCTACACCAAGAGCATCATTCTTAGTGGCTAACTGCATTTCTAAAGCTAAGAAGCCCTTTATCACTGGGGAAGAGGTGATTCTACTTGCTCCTAAGGATATTTGTTGTGAGCTCTTAGGAGAGGCTGAAATTCAAAAGTACCACCATGACTAGATGAATTAATGAAATAGCAGCAGATATTGAGGTACAATTGTTGGCAAGGATTGATGAGTCACCATGGTAAGTAATCCAGGTTGGCGAGTCTACTGATATTGACAAAGAGGCAAAATGCTGTGTGTGTGTGTGTGTGTGTGTGTGTGTGTGTGTGTGTGTGTGTGAGAGAGAGAGAGAGAGAGAGAGAGAGAGAGAGAGAGAGATTTTTCAGGAGGATGTGCAAGAGGATATGCTATTTGCCTTTTTATTGTCAGCTAACACCAGTTTCAGAACTATTCAAGTCTTTAAGTGACTATGTATCAGGAAAGCTGAACTGGTCATTTTGAGTTGGTATATGCATGGATGGAGCACCTGCCATTACTAGACAGCTTTCTGGTTTCACTACTCCAGTCAAAGAGGTCACTTCTGAATGTGAGTGTATGCATTGTGTCATTTATAGAGAAATGCTCGCTGGCCAAAAATGTCACCCAAACATTTCACAGATTATGATTGAAATTAGTTAACAACATCAAAATACATGCCCTTAATTCACATCTGTCCACACAGCTCTGTGAGGAGATGAACGCAGAGCACACACATCTTCTCTTATAAACAGAAGTGAGATGGCTTTCTAAAGGTAGACCACCAGCCAGAGTTTTTAAGTTATGAGAGCCACACCAGATATTTTTTTAGAGAAACAGTCACCACTGGAAGCACATTTCAGTGGAACAGAATGGGTCACAAACATTCTTACTTGTGTGACATATTCAAGTTGCTCAACAAACTCAATCTGTCACTTCAGGGGAGAAGGACAACTGTGTTCTAGCCAGCAGATAAAGTGTCTGCATTCAAAGTCAAATTTAAATTATGGGCCTTCTTTCTCCCAGCTAATGCATGATCATCAATCTCAATTTTCAAGAGTTTGAGAATTAGTTCCCAATTACAAAAGATCCCCAAACTGGGAAGGAATGAATCAGTGATCCGTTTGTGAATAAGCCAGGTAAATCGACCCTGTACATGCTAGAAGAGGCAATTGCTTGAGATTGCAAATGATGGTAGCTTTAAAAGTATGTTTGAGACAATGTCAAATCTCCATTCTGGATTGAAGTCAAGGTGGAATATGCTGAGATTGCCACAAAAGCACTGAAAAGGCTGCTTCCATTTCCAACATCCTATCTTTATGAAGGAAGATTTTCTGCAGTGACAGCAATCAGAACAAGATTAGAGTAGAATGGACATAAGCAACACACTTTGGGTGTCACCGTCTTCTATTACCCCCAGGTGGGACCAGCTAGTTGCAGGAAAACAAGCCCAGGGCTCCCACTGATTAAGGTAACTATCTAACGTCCTTTCTCTTTGCAGCAGTCCCTTGAGCACTTCTCCCAGGGACAGTGTAGTGTCACAGACTCCCTTGGCTTTTGTTGATCTGGGAATGACAGTTTTGCTGTATATATGAATCTTAATTGACAGTTTTTTTTTAAAGGACTTCGAATACATCTTTTCACTATCTTCTGACTTCCAAAGTTCCTAATGAGAAACCTGCAAATAATCTCTTTTTGGGTTACTTGTGTGTAATGATTTCCTTCTCACTTGCTACTTTCAGGATTTCTTTTTCTTTTGAAAATTTAACTATAATGTGTCTTGGTGTAGGTCTCTGATTTCATTTTATTTGGAGTTTACTGAACTTCTTGATGTTTACATGCATTCATTTCTTTAAATTCTAGAAGCTTCTAATATTATCTCTTCACTCTGTCTCTCTGCCTCTTTCTCATTTCTCCTTAGGGGACTCCCACAATGCATAATTTGGTCTTTTTGATGGCATTCACTTGTTATGCTCTGTGTGCTTTTCCTCAATCATTTCTCTTTCTGTTCCCCAGACTGGATAACTTCTGTAGTATCTTGTCTTTACTCTTTCTGTTCCTCAGCCATGATCATTTCCAGAGTCCTATATTCAAGTTTGCTGATTTATTCTTCTGCCTGCCAAGTCTTCTTTGAATGTTGCTGATGAATTTTTCATTTTAGTTATTATCCTCTTCCATCCCAGAATTTTATTTTGGTTTCTTTCTAGGGTTTCTATCTCTTTATTGATATTTTCTGTTTGTTTACTCACAGTTTTCTTGAGTTTCTCCACATATTCTTTTACTTATTTCAGCATCTTTAGAACCATTGTTTAAAAGCCTTTGTCTAATACATCTGCCACAAACTTTTTAAAATTTTATTTTATGATGGAGTAGAGTAGATTTACAATTTTGTGTTCAAATTTACAGCAAAATGATTTGTTATACATATACATGTATCTATTCTTTTTCAAATTATTTTCCCATTTAGGTTATTCCAGAGTACTGAGCAGAGTTCTCTGTGCTATATAGGAGGCCCTTGTTTGTTATAATTTTTCTTTTTTTTTTTTAATTGGGGTATAGTTGATTTAAAATGTTGTATTCATTTCTCTTGCACAACAAAGTAAATCAGCTATATGTATACATACTTGCCCTCCTTCTTGGACCTCCCTCCCATTCCCTATCCCATACATATAGGTCACCACAGAGCACCAAGCTGAAATCCTTGTGCTATACAGCAGGTTCCTACTATCTGTTTTACACATGGCAGTACACATAAATCAATCCCAATCTCCCAATTTATCTCACCCCCAACTCCTCTCCCTCATGTCCATAATCTGTTCTCTGTCTGTATCTCTATTCTTGCCCTGCAAAAAGGTTAATCTGTGCCATTTTTCTAGATTCCACATGCATTCATTAATATATGATGTTTGCTTCTCTCTTTCTGACTTATTTCACTCTGTTTTACAGACCCTAGGTTCATCCAAATCTCTACAAATGATCTAATTTTGTCCTTTTTTATGTCTGAGTAATATTTCATTGTACCAGATTTTTTTAACCCACTCACCTGTCAATGGACCTTTAGGTTTTTTCAATATCCTGGATATTGCAAACAGTGCTGCAAAGAACACTGGGGTGAAAATATCCTTTTGAACCATGTCTTTCTCTGGATATACGCCGAGGAGTAGGATTGCTGGATCATATGGTAGCTCTGTTTTTAGTTTCTTAAGGAACCTCCATACTGTTCTCCATGGTGGCTTTACCAATTTATATTCCCGCCAACTCTGTAGGAGAGTTTGCTTTTCTCCACATTCTCTGCAGCATTACTTGTAGACTTTTTGACAATGGCCATTCAAATTTGCCGGGAGCCAGCACGGGAGATCCCACCAATGACAAGGTCATGTGGAAGAGAACTGTTAAGCAAGGCTTCAGGACTCGAGGGGCTCCCTAGAGTGGCTCGAGGATCTACCACAAACCCAGAATCTGTCTGTCTTACTATTTCATGACTTTCACCAACTCCTCTGACATTAACAGGGGGCTATCTCCAACCACCTTTCTCTGGAGAAAATCAACTTAGGGCTCTAGCTAATAAGTCTCCTGGACATGAGAGGAATATTTCAAATCAACCCCCCTCTGTTAGCATTCTAGCTTGCTTGGCAGGTTTATCCAGACTTGCAGCTATGCATATGATTGTTCACAGCCTCCCAACTGTGAGAGGCATGAGAAGCCTAAAACATAGAGCCTTTCAAAGAGTTAAAAGTTATTAGAGTGGTGCTGGTGTAGGATTTCATTATTGGGCCAGTGCTTGGTGCTAAGTTCCCATGTCTCTTATCCACTGTGCACCTGGGAGTGCATTGGTTGACATAGTTGGAATGTAAGAAAAACAAGTGTAGCCTTGAGATTAACCACATCAGACTTTTGAGCGAATTGGTTCTTTCTTGTAACTCACTGCACCTTTGCTCCATGAGAAATGTAACTCTGTTTAGCATTTTCTGAGGCTGACATAGATTAGAAATATAAAGAAAAAACATTTCAAGGGAAAATAAGTTTTCTGGTTGAGCAGCCTTTATCAAAAGAGGGTCATAAAATGTCCACAGGCCTCCAAGGCCAGAAGATAATGTACACAACATTGTCTATGGGAAAGGTTTGCAGAAAAAAAAAAAATCCTGGTTTTGATAAAGACAAAACAAATGTAATGTTTGGGCTGACTCTGTATGACTTTGCATCTTTCATTTCCCTCTATGTACAAGTCAAGGTATAAAAGTCCCTTTTGAAAATAAAAATACTGGGCCTCGCTCACCAAAGAAGTTTGGTCACCCTGTGTTTTTCTTTTTTTCTCTCTTTCTTTCTTTTTCTCTCTCCCTCTCTCTCCCTCTCTTTTTCAGGCTGATCCCTGGAACACAGAGGCTCTCTGCGTTCACTTTCCTGCCTGAGCTTCTAAGACTTTATTAGCTTTCTGTGCAAACCAAAGAATATCAGCCTCTTTCTCTCCTCTATTTTCTTATCTACAACATTCTTTCCTTATCTCTCTCTAAATCATCCACTGACGCCATTCCTCCTTCGGGTTCCCCTGGATCCTGCAGGGGCTGGATCCTGGCACAAATTCTTGTGAAGTGATATCTTTGTAGTTTTGATTTGCATTTTTCTAATAACTAGTATGTTGAGCATTTTTTCCTGTGCCTCACGGCCATCTGGATATCTTCTTTGGAGAAATATCTGTTTAGATTTCCTGCCACTTTTCAAATTAGGTTTCTTTTTATATTGAGCTGCATAAGCTGTTTGTATATTTTGGGTGTTAATTCATTGTCAGTTACAGCACTTGCAAATATATTCTCCCATTCTGTGTGGTGTCTTTTCGGTTTGACTATGATTTCCTTTGCTGTGCAAAAGCTTTTGAATTTGGTTAGGTCCCATTTGTTAATTTTTAAAATTTCACTTACTCTAGGAGTTGGATTGAAAAAGATATTGCTGTAATTTCTGTCAGAATGTTCTGTTGATAATTTTCTTGTAAGTGTTTTAGAGTATCCATTCTTATGTTTAGTTCTTTTATCCATGTTGAATCTTTGTGTATGGGGTTAAAGAATGTTCTAATTTCATTCCTTTATACACAGCTGTCCAATTTTCTAAGCATCATTTAGTGAAAAGACTGTCTTTTCTTTACTGTGTAGTCTTGCCTCCTTCATCATAGGTTAGTTGACTACAGGTTTGTGGGTTTATTTCTGGGCTTTCTCTCCTGTCCCTTTCATCTCGGTTTCTGTTTTTGTGCCAGTACAATACTGTTTTGATGACTGTAGCTTTGTAGTAGAGTAAGAAGTCAGAGCCCCTGATTCTTCCAGCTCCGTTTTCCTTACTCAAGATTGCATTGGTTACTCAGTGTCTTTTGGGTCTCCAAAATTTTTTTTTAATGTTTTTCTTCTAGTTCAGTGAAAAATGCCATTTGCAATTTGATATGAATTGCATTGGATTTATAGATTTTCTTGTATAATATAGTCATTTTGAAAATATCCCAAAGCAAGAAAAAGGTATATCTTAGTTTGTGTCATCTTCAATTTCTTTCATCAGCATTTTATAGTTTTTGAAGTACAGGTCTTTTCCCTCCTTAGGTAGTTTTATTCCTAGGTATTTTATTCTTTTTAATATGGTAAATGGAATTATTTCCTTAATTTATCTTTCTGATCTTTTGTTGTTGGTCTGTAGAAATGCAACAGAGTTCTGTATTAATTTTACATCCTACAACCTTACTGAATTCATTGATGAGCTCTAATAGTTTTATGGTAGCATCTTTAGAATTTTGTATGTATAGTACCATGTTATCTGCAAACAGTGATAGTTTTATTCTTCTTTTCAATTTTGATTCCCTTTACTTCTTTTTCTTCTCTGACTGCCAAGGCTAAACTTCCAAAACTATGTTGAGTAAGAGTGGTTAGAATGAACATCCCTGTCATTCCTGATTTTAGAGAAAATGCTTTAAGCTTTTCACCATTGCATATGATGTTAGCTATAGGTTTGTCATATATGCCCTTTAGTGAGTATATTACCTCTATGCCTACTGTCAGAATTTTTATTATAAATATATATTAAATTTTGTCAAAAGCTTTTTCTCCACCTATTGATATGATTTTTATTCTTCAACTTGCTGATGTGGTGACCACACTGACTGATTTGGGAATACTGAAAAATCTTGCATCTCTAGAATAAATCCTACTTGATCATGGTGTATGATCCTTTTAATGTATTGTTGAATCTCTTAGAATTTTTTTGAGGATTTTTGTCTGTATGGTCATCAGTGATACTGGCCTGTATTTCTCTTTTTTGTGTTATCTTGGTCTTGTTTGTTATCAGGGTGATGGTGGCCTCATAGAATAAGTTTGGGTGTGTTACTTTCTCTGAGACGTTTTGGAATAGTTTAGAACTCTTCTCTAAATGTATAACATAACTGTGAAGTCAGCTCTTCCTAGACTATTTTGGGAAGTTTTTAAATCAGTTTCCATTTCAGCTTGTGATTGGTCTGTTCATATTTTCTATTTTTTCCTGCTTCAGTGTGAGGAGATTGTACCTTCCTAAGAATTTATCCATTTCTTCCATGTTGTTCATTTTATTTGTATATAGGAGTTTGCACCAGTCTCTTGTGATCCTATGAATTTCCTATGAATTTCTGTGGTGTCTATTGTAATGCCCCCTTTTCTTTCTAATTTACTGGTTTTTAGCCCTCTCCCTCTTTTCCTTGATGAGTCTGGCTAAAGGTTTATCAATTTCGTTTATCTTTTCAAAGAACCAGCTTTTGGTTTCATTGATCTTTTTTTTTTTTTTTTTTTATAATTTTCTTTATCTCTACTTCAGTTTCTTTTACACCCTTTGACATCACAATTCTATTCTTGGGTGTATAACTCAACTCAATTCTCACACACTTTGTAAAAGGACATTTACAAAAAATGTTTTTCATGGCTTTATCTATGATGGTGCTGTCGGGAATTGAGACCTAAGACAATTTTTGAATCTACCATTCAGGGGCCAGAGAGGTAAAGCATGGTGGATAGTCTCCATGGGGCATTACACTGCAGCTGAGAACAAAACTTTAGATATATACATAGCATAGCAAATAATTATTAGAAACAAAAAGCTTGAAAAACATTTAATAACAGAATTGTGTATACTATTATTTAATATATATTTTTTGAAAACAGAAAAACTATTTTCATTAAACATAATTGCCTATAGAATAGAGTTAGAATGGGTCACGTTATGGTGATAAAGAGAATAAATCACTGTAAAGGCCAATAAGAAGTTATCATAAACTGAACAGTACAATTGACTCAGCATCCTTAGCTGCTGTTTCCTCAAAAAAGAAAAACAAAGAAACCTACTCTGTTTTATCCTTCCAATGTCACAAGAAAAATTATAATTCTTCCACATGATTGTTTTAACAGTTTTTGCTCTTCTCTTCTGGTTACACAACCATGATTGCTTCCACTCCCATTGTTACCACCATGGCATAGTTTCTACTCTTTAATCTTCTGGAAAATCTATCCTCTGCTCAAAAGATTTTTAAATATCTCACTTATGCTTTGGCATCCAGAACTGTATATTCTAAATGTGATTTGATCAGTGGTAATCTTGTCTTGACATTTTACATCTATTAAAGCAATAGTTCTTAGTATTTTTGATATTGTTTACTTAATCCTTCTATGTTTTTATTTTGTTATGACTTATTTTATATTTTATATATTCTAGCTACTTCAATGCAAGTAATTTTTTATCTTCTTTATATTTTCTTCCCTTCTTTTGTTCCTGTGATAAATCTATGGTAAGTTCTGGAGCTTTAGAAATAGCCAAGTTGCAGTCACTGCTGAATATACTGCAGAAGGTGTTTCCCTGCAGGAATGAAAGAATTAGGCTCATTTGGCCTTACTTGCATAATCTAATTTTTTATATTTACTAAGCAGCTACCGCAGCAGCATTTCTCACCCTCACTTTATTTCATTTATCTCTGTTCTGATCTTTATGATTACTTCTGAGAAGTTGTTGCTGAACCATGAAAGACGCTGGGATTCTTGGCCGCTGGGGGAGAAGAATTCAATCTGGGGCCAGAGATGAGGCTTGATCACTGAGCTTTTGTGTAATAAAGTTTTATTAAAGTATAAAAGAGGTAGAGAAAGCTTCTGAAATAGACATCAGATGGGGGGCAGAAAGAGTACCCGCCTGTTAGTCTTTAGCTGGATGTTGTATGGCTACTAGCAGTCTGTTAATTAAAGAAAGGAGATGTCTCAAAACTCAGAGAATGTCACAGGCCCCTCACCTACAAGATGCATTTTGAGATAATCTTCGCACCAGATGAGTCATGCTGGCCATAAAAAGATTGACTTGAATCTTGAAGAAAGGCAGGTTACCATACAAATAGTTTCATTTACATATATTAGGAGAACAATGTATGAGTATAACATACTGGTTTGTCAAGTCAGTTCTGAGCCTAAATCTGAGCTTTTAGGCAGAACCGAAGGCAATGGCAAACCACTCCAGTACTCTTGCCTGGAAAATCCCATGGATGGAGGAGCCTGGTAGGCTGCAGTCCATGGGGGTCACGAAGAGTCAGACACAACTGAGCGACTTCACTTTCACTTTTCACTTTCATGCCTTGGAGAAGGAAATGGCAACCCACTCCAGTGTTCTTGCCTGGAGAATCCCAGGGACGGGGAAGCCTGGTGGGCTGTCGTCTATGGGTTGCACAGAGTCAGACACGACTGAAGCAACTTAGAAGCAGCAACAGCGGACTTGAAGACAGAGTCTAGGGTAAATGCATAGTACATTAACATAGCTTAAGACAAACATTTCCATAAGAAAAATGCATTGTTTAGCTCAAGATTTGAGAAAAGTTAAGTTCAAGTGGAACCAAGTGTCATTATGGTAGCACAGTATTTTAAGAGAAACCTCTTTTTAAATTTGTATAGAGAAGGGGGAAAAATATATCACTGGTTTGTTTCCTCCTTTTGCTTAAGAGAGAGAGAAAAAAAATGTCTGATACTTGTAGCCTATTACCTCTGTTTGTATACCCCTGGCCTTCCTGCCTGTTAGCCTCTCACTTCCTTTCTACTAAGTTGCTTTAGGTATAAGGTTAGGTGTATATCTGAGATATGCCTTACTTCCTGAGGTAAGACTTTATTGCTGTAAACTTCCTTCTTAGAACTGCTTTTGCTGTGTCCCATAGGTTTTGGATTGTTGTGCTTTTATTTTCATTTGTGTCCAGGTATTTTTAAATTTTCTCTTTGATTTCTTTAATGATCCATCAGTTGTTTAGCAGCATATTCTTTAGCCTCCATGTACTTGGGGGTTTTTAACAATTTTTTTTTCTTGTAGTAGATTTCTAATCTCATAGCATTGTATTCAGAAAAGGTGACTGGTTTGATTTCAATTTTCTTAAATTTATTGAGGCCCACTTTTTGTGATCAATTCTGGAGAACGTTCCATGTGCACTTGAGAAGAATGTGTATTCTGCTTCTTTTGTATGGAATATTCTATAAATATCAATTTAGCCCATCTGGTCTAATCGGCCATTTAATGCCTGTGTTTCTTTACTTATTTTCTGCTGGATCATCTGTCCATTGATGAGAAAGTAGGATGTTAAAATCCCCCACTATTATTGTGTTACTGTTGATTTTTCCTTTATGATTGACAGTACCTTAAAAATTGAGGTACTCCTATTTTGGATGCATATGTATTTACAATTGCTGTATCTTTTGGGGGGATTGATCCCTTGATCATTATGTAGTACCATTTGTATATCTTAAGATAGTCTTTATTTTTAAGTCTATTTTGTCTGACATGAGTATTGCTACTCCAGCTTTCTTTTCATTTCCATTTGCATGGAATACATTTTTCTATTCCCTCATTTTAGTCTACACGTGTCCCTTGATCTAAAGTGAATCTTTTGTAGACAGCATGTGTGTGTTAGTTGTTCAGTTGTGTCTAACTCTTTGTGATATGGATGGTAGCCTACCAGGCTCCTCTGTCCATAGAATTCCCCAGGCAAGAATACTAGAGTGGGTAGCCATGCCCTTTTCCAGGGTTTCTTCCAGACCCAGGGATTGAACCTGGGTTTCCTGCCTTGTAGGCAAATTCTTTACTGTCTGGGTCACCAGGGGAGCCTATACAGGTCTTGTTTTTTTCATCCATTTAACCAGTCTATGTCTTTTGGTTGGAGCATTTAATCCATTTACATTTAAGGTAATTCTTGATATATATGTTCTTATTGCCACTTTGTTCATTGTTTTGGATTAGTTTTTGTAGGTGTTTTTTTTTTTTTTTTTTCCTTCCCTTCCTCTTTGGTTCTCTTGTGATCTGACGACTAACTCTAGTGTTCTGTTTGGATTCCTTTTTCTTCTTTGTGCTTATCAGTTCAGTTCAGTTGCTCAGTTGTGTCCAACTCTTTGCGACCCCGTAAACCGCAGCACGCCAGGCCTCCCTGTCCGTCACCAACTCCCAGAGTCCACCCAAACCCATGTCCATTGAGTGTATATCATTATATACTTTCAAATTGATGTTCCCATGAAGTTTTTATATAGGAGTCTATATATGAAAAATAATATATTGTAACTTCAAATGCATTTCCAAAATTCTGCATTTGTGCTCTCTTCTTCTCACTGTTGCTGGTTTTGATACCATCCTTTGGTACAGATGATTTCCTCCCTAAACTGTATGTTTGATTTTACCAGTGAACTTTTCCATTTGTAATTTTCTTGTTTCTAGTTGTGGCCTTTTATTTTCCACCTAGACAAGCTCCTTCAGCATTTACTGCAAAGGTGGTCTGGTAGTGCAGAATTCTCCTAGATTTCACTTTTGTGTTAAGGTTTTGCTTTCTCTTCCCTGGTGGCTTAGAGGGTAAACATCCACCTGCAATGCAGGAGACCTGGGTTCGATCCTTGGGTCAGGAAGATCCCCTGGAGAAGGAAATGGCAACCCACTCCAGTATTCTTGACTGGAAAATCCCATGGACAGAGGAGCCTGGTAGGCTACAGTCCATGGTGCCACAAAGAGTCAGACACGACTGAGTGACTTCACTTCACTTCCTCTGTCAAATCTGAATGAAGACGTTGCTGGGTAGAGTATTCTTGGTTGCAGCTTCTTCCTTTTCATCAGTTTAAATATATTGTGCCATTCCCTTCTGGCCTGCAATGTTTCTGCTGAGAAATCGGCTGATAACTTTATGGGTTTCCCTTATGTGTTGTTTGTTGTTTTTCCCTTGTTGCTTTTAATATTTTTAATTTTTAAAAATGAAATGAAAAAATTGAAAATTAAAACAAAAAGTTTTTAATTTTTGTCAGTTTGATTACTATATGTCTCAGTGTGTTCCTCCTTTGGATTATCCTGGCTGGGACTCTGTACTTCCTGGATTTGGCTGACTGTTTACTTTCCCACGTTAGAGAATATTTCAGCTATTATCTCTTCAAATATTTTCTCAGGCCCTTTCTCTCTCTTCTTTTCCTGGGACCCCTATCATGTGATTGTGCATTCAATGTTTTCCCAGAAGTCTTATAGACTGTTCTCATTTTTTTTTTAAATTCTGTTCTGTAGCAGTTCCATCATTTTGCCTTCCAAGTCACTTATCCATTCTTCTGTCTCAATTATTCTACTATTGTTTCTTTCTAGTGCAGTTTTCATTTATTTTATTGTTCACCTTTGTTTGTTTGGTCTTTAGTTCTTCTAGGTCTTTGTTAAACATTTCTTGTATCTTCTCAGTCTGTGCCCCCAATCTTTTTCTGAGATCTTGGATAATCTTTAATATCATTACTCTGAATTCTTTTTTGGCTAGATCCACCTCGCTTAGTTGTTCTTCTGGATAGATTGCCTATCTCCACTGCTCTTAGTCTGTTCTTAGTTATTCTGTTCAGGGTTTATCATTTTCCTTTATCAAGACATATTCCTCTGCTGTGTCATTTTGTCTAACTTTCTGTGATTGCAGTTCCATGTTGCAGCTGCAGGATTGTAGTTCTTCTTGCTTCTGTTGTCTGCCACCCATAGCTGAGGCATCCTGGTGGGAGACACTAGTACTTGCCCACTGGTGGGTGGCATTCAGTCTTATCCCTCTGGTGGGCAGGATCATGTCTGGGTGTCTGTTCATTATTGGGCAGCTATTTATCCTGGAAGACTTTAAGAAGCCTCTCTGCTGATGGGTGGGGTTATGTCCCCACTCTGTAGGTTCTTTGGCCTTAGGCACCACAGTTCTGGAGCCTTCAGGCTGTTGGATGGGGCCAGGTCTTAGGGGAAAAGTGGCAGCCTCCTAGAGGGCCCATGCCAATTAGCACTGGACAGAGTCACTTCTACCAGTCTCCCTTTCCTCACAGTACAACACAGAGGCCCCCTGCCTCTGCAGGGGACCCTCTATCACTTGCAGCTAAGTCTGGCCCAGTCTCTTATCAGGTCACTGCTATTTCCCCTAGGTCCTGGTGCACACAATGCCCTCCAAGAGTGGAGTTTCTGTTTCCCCGAGTTATGTGGAAGTCCTATGGCCAAATCCAAATGGTCTTCAAAGCTAAACTCTCTGAGGGCTACTCCTCTCATTCCCAGACTCCAAGACTGAGAAGCCCAATGAAAAAGCTCAGCAGTTTCACTCCTGTGGGAAAACTTCTGTGGTATAACTATTTTCCAGTCTGCGGACTGCCCACCCAGTGTGTTTGAGGTTTGATTTTATCGTGATTGTGTCCCTCTTATCATCTCCTTGTGGCTTCTTCTTTGCCTTTGCATGTGAGGTATCTTTTTGGTAGGTTCCAGCATTTTTTGTCAGTGGTTTTTCAACAGTTATTTGTGATTTGGGTGTTTCCATAAAAAAGGGTGATCTCACGACCTCTCCTATGCCATATTGCCCTTCTTGTGCCATAAACTCTATTCAGGGTCAGATTTCATTGATATACATTTTTTTCCTTTGGATAGGTCACACTTTTCTGTTTCTTTGTAAGTCTTGTGATGTTTTTGTTGAACACTGGGCATTTGAATGTAATAATGTGATAGCTCTGGAAATCAGATTTTTCCCCCTTCCCCAAGAGTTTGCTGTTGTTTGTGACTGCTGTTGGCTGTCTCTGTCCTGAGTATCAGCCTAAGGTGTAAAGTCAAGGGCTTATATATTTTCTGAGAATTTCCTTAGGCATTTGCAATCACCTTCTAATTTTATCCATATATGCAGTTGTTGTTGTTGTTGTTGTTTTAATAGTCTTGTCTTTAATTCCTCTTAAAAGAGAAAAATCTGAAAATGAAGGTGTGAGGAAGAGTGCTGGCTCTTTAAGTATCTTGGAAGACACTTGAGCTAGGAGGGATAGGAGCTTGCAATAATGGGAAGAGGTGGAACCACAATGGCTCCCTCCTAGCTCTATTTATCTGCACCTCGCTGATCAGAAGTAGCAATCAACAATCATATCAGAGATCCCTGATACTTGAAAGAAAGGGTACTTGTTGCCCACCCTGACTCTCACAAGTTGGGTGCAAGCTGCTTCAGGAACACAGTTACAGCTGCATTCCGTGTAACTGTATGTTGGAAATTTGTAGCTGCCACTGTGCTAAATGTTGATTATTGACATAAAATTTACCATCCAAGTGTTCCCGTAAACGTTACTTGTGTTCAACAGACTCCAGAGCTCCACAATAGTTTCATAAGATAATTCAGCTGTCAAGTTATTTGTTGAAATAATTGTTGTCGAGTTGGGTAGACAGATGTGTGGTGCTTCTGCCTTCACCATCTATCCAGAAGTCTTTTTTTTTTTTTTTTTTCCTTCAATCTCTCTGGGTAAAAATTGATTTTACATGTTCTTTAAAAAATCCTTTGTTTTCATTCATTTTCTCTATAATCTTTCTAATTTATATTTCATTCATCTCTGTTCTAATCTTTATTATATTTATACCTTGTGCTAGATTTTGGTTTAATTTTCCCCTCCCTTCTGAAGGACAGCTTTTGAAAGATATAGGATTCTTGACTGACACTTTTTAGAGTTTTTCTTCAGCACACACTTTGACTATACCAACCCTGGTATATATGGAATATATACCAGGTTGACTATATACCAGGGTTGAATGTATCAACCCTGACCTCTGGTCTCCAAAGTTTCAAGGGAGTAATCTGCTTATAACCTACTGAAGATCACTTTTGTGTGACAAGTCACTTCTCTCTTGCTATTTTCAAGATTTTCTTTTATTTTCAACAGTTTTTGTGTCCCCACACATCACATGACTTTCTTCAAAATATTCTGATTAGGTATTCATTAAGGTTCTTGAGTGTTTCTATTCAGGTGTTTCTTCAAATCTGGGGAGTTTTTAGGCATTATTTCCTTCCCTTTGCTCCTGTTTCTCTCTTCTTCTGGAACTCCAATAATGCTGATCCTCTGGAAGACGTTCCACAGATTCCTTGCACTTTTTTCACTTTTCTTCACTCTTTATTCTTTGTTCCCCAGACTTGACAATTATTTTATCTTCTAGTTCACTGATTCTTCTCCTACTCAAATCTGTCTTGATTGCCATCTAGCGAGTGTTTTATTCAAGCTATTGTACTTTTTAATTTCATGGCTGCAGTCACCATCTGCAGTGATTTTGGAGCCCCCAAAAATAAAGTCTGACACTGTTTCCACTGTTTCCCATCTATTTCCCATGAAGTGATGGGACCGGATGCCATGATCTTCGTTTTCTGAATGTTGCGCTTTAAGCCAAATTCTTCACTCTCCTCTTTCACTTTCATCAAGAGGCTTTTTAGTTCCTCTTCACTTTCTGCCATAAGGGTGGTGTCATCTGCATATCTGAGGTTATTTTGGGGGGCTCCAAAATCACTGCAGATGGTGACTGCAGCCATGAAATTAAAAGACACTTATTCCTTGGAAGAAAAGTTATGACCAACCTAGATAGCATATTCAAAAGCAGAGACATTACTTTGCTGACTAATGTCCGTCTAGTCAAGGCTATGGTTTTTCCAGTAGTCATGTATGGACGTGAGAGTTGGACTGTGAAGAAGGCTGAGCACCAAAGAATTTATGCTTTTGAACTGTGTCGTTGGAGAAAACTCTTGAGAGTCCCTTGGACTGCAAGGAGATCCAACCAGTCCATTCTGAAGGGGATCAACCCTGGGATTTCTTTGGAAGGAATGATGCTAAAGCTGAAACTCCAGTACTTTGGACACCTCATGCGAAGAGTTGACTCATTGGAAAAGACTCTGATGCTGGGAGGAATTGACGGCAGGAGGAGAAGGAGACGGCAGAGGATGAGATGGCTGGATGGCATCACTGACTCGATGGATGTGAGTCTGAGTGAAGTCCGGGAGTTGGTGATGGACAGGGAGGCCTGGCATGCTGGGATTCATGGTGTCGCAGAGAGCCAGACACGACTGAGTGACTGAACTGAACTGATTGTACTTTTCAGCTTCAGAATTTCTTTTTCTTATATTTCCTCTTTATTCATATTTCCATTTTGTTCATACATCATTATTGACATTCTCCAGGTCTTCTTTTAGTTTTCTGAACATCTTCAAGACATTTTCCCCCCAATTTTTTGTCTGTTGTGTCTGCTATTTTGCCTTTCTCACCAGTTTTTGTTGATTTTTTTCCTTGGAATAAATTCCCCTGTTTCTTTGCACATCTTATATTTTTTTTTCTAAAAACTTGATAATTGAGTCCAGATTGTTTCAGTTCTCAAGGGATTTCCTTTTGCTTTTATTTTATTGATATTTTTATTGTTTTATGTTCTCTTTACAAGGGATTCACCTGAGGTATAAACTTAAGGTCTTATCAGGTCTTTCTGAGCTTGTATTTTTACCTTAGGCATGTATGGTGACATGCATATGTAGTTGCTTTTAAATGTCCTAGTCCTTTAATATCTGGCTCCCAAAATGAAGAAAAGAGATAAATAAAAATGGAGAGAGAATTGCCAGCTCTTTAAATCTCCTGGAAGTTGCTTAAGCTATTGAGCAAGGGGCTTGCAACAATGGGAGTTAGTTGTGCAGCAATGACTGCCCACCTCTTTGTCTGTACTTCCATTATCAGAAGCAGCAATCAGCAATCAGAAGACAGATCCCTGATATTCAGAGCACAGAGTCTTTATTGCCCACCCTGGGTCAGCAAGCTGCATATAAACTGCTCCTGGTAGAAATGAAAAACTGTCTGTCTCAGAGATATAAGTGGAGGATGGGTAGCCATTGCTGAAATTGACCAAAATTAACTTATTTCCCATTCAAACCCTCTCCTTGAAGTTGCAAGTCTGAATAGACTCGAGAGTTACAACATAGCTATATCAAGCAGATTCTGACAGCACAACTGTCTAGGAAAGATAGGTTCCTGACACTTCATACTCTGTCATCTTCCCAATCCCATAGTTCTTTTATATATTGCTGAATTCCACTTGTTAGTGTTTCTTTGAGGATTTTTGCACATGTTTTCATGAGCACTATTAATCTGTTTTCCTTTCTTGAGTGGTGGTCTTTGTAAAATGAGTTGGGGAATTTCTCCTTTTCTGTTTTCTGGTAGATAATGAGTAGAATTGCTTTTTCTTTAGATGTTTGGTGTAATTCTCCACGGAAAACATCGGATTCTTTCCTGGAAGTTTTTGTTTTTATTTTTTAAATGTTTGAATCATTTATTTATTTGGCCATACCATGCAACATGTTTAAGATCTTGGTATGCTGACCAGGGACTGTACCCATGCCCCTGCATTGGAAGGTCAGAGTCTTAACACTAGACTACCAGGAAAGTCCCTTCTTGAGCATTTTTAAATTAAAAATTCAATTTAATATTTACAGAACTACAAAATTATATATTTCATATTAGGTGATTTAAAGAAAACTATTCTATTTCCTTTTAGTTGTCAATTTTGTAAAATTTATATTTCCTTATTATTCTTTTGACATATACAAGATCTGTAGTAATATACCATTTCATTTCTGATAGTTAATTTCTTTTGTTTGGCAATATTATTGGTCTTTTCAAAGAACCATCTTTTGTATACTTTATTGATTTTCTATTTTCAGTTTCACTATTTTCCTACTTCTGCACCTCTGGGTTTACCCTACTTTTCTTTTTATATGATCCTAAGGTGAAAGCTTACATTATTTTCTTCAGACTTTCCCTTTAAAAAATATTTTTAAAATTTATTTTTGGCTGCATTGGGTCTCTGTTGCAGCCACACACTTTCTCCAGTTGTGGCATGCAGTTTAGTTGCCCTGTAACATATGGGATCTTAGCTCCTGACCAGTAGTCAAACCTTCACACCCTGCATTGGAAGGTGGATTCTTAAGCACTGGAGCGTAAGAGAAGTCCAAACTTTCCCTTTTTTCTAATGTAAGAATTTGGTGCTATAAATTTTCACTCAATACTACTTTAGTTGTGGTCCACTCAACTGGGTACATTTTATTTTCATTTTCATTTAGTTCAATGTGTTGTTTTTCATTTCCCTTGAGATTTCCTCTTTGATACAAAGATTATTCAACAATTTATTGTTTAGTTTCCAACCATTCGGAGATTTTCCTATTACCTTTTGGTATTGTCTTTTAGTTTGGTTCCTTTGTGGTGAGCACACACACAGTATGACTTCAAGTATTTTAAATATCTTCAAATCTGTTTTATGGCCCTATTATGGTAAGTGGTCTGTCATGGTAAACTACCCACAGGAGAAATGGAAAGTGTGTGTGTGCACGCATGCGTGCTGCATCCTACTGATTATGGTGCTGTTCAGTTACTATATATCCTGCTGATTTCCGTGTAGCTAAATTATCAAAAGGGAAACACTAAGGTCTCCAACTATAATCATGGATTTGTCTATTTCTCTTCTCAGCTCTATCCATTCTGCTTTAAGTGTTTTGCAGCTCTGCTGTTTGGTACATACAAATTCATGATTGCCCTGTCTTCTTGACAACCTGCCTTTTTATTCTTATGAGATGCTCCTCTCTGACCATAGCAATTTTCTCTGTCCTAGAGTATACTTTATCTGACATTAATATATCTGCTAATGCATTTTTCTGATTAATGTTTGTATTGCATATCTTTAGCCATCTTTTTCCTTTCAACCTATCCATGTAAGAGGGTAAAAGGCACAAAGGCCAGGGGTCTCCAAATGGAGGACACAGGCTGCAAATGTCAGACATCTCTAATCTCTCTCTTAAGCAGCAGGAGGAAACAGTACAAGGGCTAGATTTTATTCCCCTTCTCCACACAAATTTAAAAAGAAGTTTAAAATTCTGTGTTGCCATAAAGACACCTGGTTCCACCTGAACTTAACTTTTCTCAAACCTTGAGCTAACCAATGCATTTTTCTTGTGGAAATGTTTGTCTTAAGCTATGTTAATGAACTATGTATTTACCCTAGACTCTGTCTTCAAGTCGATTCTGCTGAAGACTCAGAATAGTCATAAGATATTACAACAGGTGTATCAGTCTTTAGATAATCTGTTGCAACTGGCTGAGACAGTCTATTATGGCAGGGAATATGAGGAAAGGAAAGAAAGGCAGAGAAAGACAAAGGAACAGGCAGACACCGTTGTAATGGCTGTCAGAACTGTTCTTAAACAGTCTTGAGAAAAATGCCCAGAGGGACCCAGGTGAAAAGGGATGGGCTTGCTATTACTGTTGAAAGGAGGGCACCTCAAGTGGGATTGCCCTCAGGCATCTAAGCCGCCCCCGGCTCCATGTCCGGTCTGCAAAGGACCACACTGGAGGAAAGACTGCCCCCAAAGACGTAGGTTTCAGGGGTCAACTCTCAAGACAATCAGGACTGAAGGTGTCCAGAGGTCCCCACACAAGCTCCCATCCTAATTACACCCGAGGAACCACAGGTATTAATAACTGGGGGGGGGGAGGGGGCAATCCATTGATTTCCTTTTAGACACTGGGGCAATTTACTCTGTGCTTACTGAAACCCCTGGCCCATGCCGATCCGCTTCTGTAATGGGACTGTCTGGATGAGCCAAACATTACTATTTCAGTCGTACTGAAAGCTGCAACTGGGACTTTGTGCTATTTTCACACAAATTTTTGATCATGCCAGTCTCCCTCACCCCTTGTGGGGAGGGACATATTGAGCAAGGTCCATGCCTCTGTTTTTGTGAATATGGAGCCCTCTCTTTCTAATTGAACAAAATGTAATCCTAGAGTGTGGGCTGATGGAAAATCTAAAAATGTTATTCCTATAGTTGTCAAGCTCAAAGGCCACATTTATTTCCACATAAAAAGCAGTATCTACTGAAACCTGAGGTTAAGGAATGGTTAAAACCCATCATTGAGAATTTAAAGGAGCAGGGGCTATTAAATCCCAGCAATAGTGCATGCAACACTCCTATTTTTGGTATAAAGAAATCAAATGATAAATGAGACTAGTTCAAGATTTACAAATAATAAATGAGGCTGTAGTTCCTTTATACCCCATGGTACCTAATCCTTATACTTTATTGTCTGAAATTCCTGAATGAGCCAAATATTTCTCAGTAATTGATTTGAAATATGCCTCCTACTCTGTACCTTTGGCAGAGGAAAGTCAATTTCTATTTGCCTTTAAAGACCCTATTCAGCCAGCTTCTCAGTTAACCTGGACAGTTTTGCCCCAGGGATATCGTGACAGCAACCACCTATTTGGGCAAAGTTTGTCACGGGATCTATAAAATTTTTAATAGCTCTGAGTCAGTGGTGTTACAATACGTAGATGATATTTTGCTCTGTTTTGAGACAAAGGGAACTTGCTCACAAGCCTCAGAAAACTTCCTAAACTTTTTGACTGGCTGCAGTTATAAGGCATCAAGAGAAAAGGTTCAGCTTTGTCAACAATCTGTTAAATATTTGGGCCTAATCATATCAGAAGGGACTAGGGCCATAGGCCCCGAGAGAATTGAACCTATACTAAATCATCCCCTCAGTTAAGTCTTTCCCAGCATCAGGGTCTTTTCAAACGAGTCAGCTCTTCGCATCAGGTGGCCAAAGTTTTGGAGCTTCGGCTTCAGCATCAGTCCTTCCAATGAACACCCAGGACTGATCTCCTTTAGGATGGACTGGTTGGATCTCCTTGCAGTCCAAGGGACTCTCAAGAGTCTTCTCCAACACCACAGTTCAAAAGCATCAATTCTTCGGCCCTCAGCTTTCTTTATAGCCCAAATTTCA
This sequence comes from Ovis aries, assembly GCF_016772045.2. Lineage (NCBI taxonomy): Eukaryota > Metazoa > Chordata > Mammalia > Artiodactyla > Bovidae > Ovis > Ovis aries. The sequence goes on from NC_056072.1 coordinate 333,887, forward strand.
CATCCATACATAACTACTGGAAAAACCATAGCCTTGACTAGACAGACCTTTGTTGGCAAAGTAATGTCTCTGCTTTTAATATGCTATCTAGGAAGGTCATAACTTTCCTTCCAAGGAGTAAGCCTTTTAATTTCATGGCTGACATCACCATCTGCAGTGATTTTGGAGCCCAAAAAAATAGTTAGCCACTGTTTCCCCAGCTATTTCCCATGAAGTGATGGGACCAGATGCCATGATCTTCGTTTTCTGAATGTTGAGCTTTAAGCCAACTTTCTCACTTTCTTCTTTCACTTTCATCAAGAGGCTCTTCAGTTCTTCACTTTCTGCCATGAGGGTGGTGTCGTTTGCATATCAGAGGTTATTGATATTTCTGCCAGCAATCTTGATTCCAGCTTGTGCTTCATCCAGCCCAGCATTTCTCATGATGTACTCTGCATGTAAGTTAAATAAGCAGGGTAACAATATACAGCCTTGACGTACTCCTTTTCCTATTTGGAACCAGTCTGTTGTTCCATGTCCAGTTGTAACTGTTGCTTCCTGACCTGCATACAAATTTCTCAAACATCAGGTCAGGTTGTCTGGTATTCCCATCTCTTTCAGAATTTTCCACAGTTTATTGTGATCCACATAGTCAAAGGCTTTGGCATAGTCAATAAAGCATAAATAGATGTTTTTTCTGGAACTCTTGCTTTTTTGATGATCCAGCAGATGTTGGCAATTTGATCTCTGGTTCCTCTGCCTTTTCTAAAAACAGCTTGAATCATCCGCTACCTATGACTTTAAAACAACTGAGAGGACTTTTAAGAATCACAGGCTACAGCTGCATTTGGATTCCGGGTTATGGGGAACTTGCCTGGCCTTTATATAAATTTCTAACTGAAATTCAACAAGCCCAAACTGACAAACTGGTTTGGTCTCCAGATACTCAAAAGGCTTTTAAGTCTCTTCAGACTGCTATTCTGCAAGCTTCTGCTTTGAGCCTGCCCACAGGGTCAGAATTTAATTTGTCACTGAAAGAAAAGGTACAGCCTTGGGAGTTTTGACAAAACCCCTAGGGCTTCACCAGAAACCTATAGATGTAGTGTCACATGGGTAGCCACACTAACAGTAATTAAGGCAACTGTTTTATTAACACCTGAATCCCTCAAAATAATAGGTGATTTCTTACTGTACTGACTTCTCATGATGTGAGTGGACTGTTAAACTTTAAGGTTAATAGTTGGATGACAGACAGTAGTCTTAAATATCAGTCCTTGTTGTTCCAAGGATCAAAAACTAAGCTTAAAGTTATTGGAAATTTAAATCCAGCCACTTTCCTTCCTGAAAAGGAAAATGAAACACCTGATCACAATTGTTCCCAATATCTAACTTTAAACTACGCAGTTCAGCAAGATCTGATGGATACCACATTGGACAATCCAGATGTGGAAATATTTACAGATGGCAGTTCTTTTGTTCGGGATGGAAAGTGTAAAGCAGGTTACACCGTGGTGATGGCTGAACAGGTTCTAGAGGCAAAATCTCTCCCCCAGGGAATGAGTGCTCAGTTAGAGGAGCTTGTGTCCTGAGCTCTAGAGTTAAGCCAAGGGCAGCGAGTAAATATCTACACTAAGTATGCTTATTTGACTTTACATGCTCATGCTGCAATAAGGAAAGACAGTTTAAAATGGCAACAGGAGAACCTATTAAGCATTTCAGAGAGATTGAGAGACTTTTAACTGCTATATATCATCCTAAAGAATTAGCTGTTATGCACCGCAAAGGGCATAGCAGGGGCAAGAGTAAAGTAGCTGAAGGTAATCAGCTGGCTGGCTGTTAAGCCAGAAAAGTGGCACTTTCCAAAACCCCCTCACTGCAGACACCTTTGATCTAGACAGGTTCTGTGGAACAGAAAAAAACACAACATATTGAGGAAGAATTAGAAAGATATGAGAAAAGAGGAGCAAAGATTACTGGTAAAGGATTTTTACAGTCCAAGGATGGACAATTAATTCCTGAAAATGCTTAATGGAAAATTCTTAAGGGTTTACACCAGAGTTTTCATTTAGGTGTAGACAGTATTTACCAGATGTCTTCTCATTTGTTTGAAGGTGAAAATGTAATGAAGACTACAGAACATTATCAAAAGATGTGAGGTTTGTCAGAAAAATAACCCAAAGACTGAAAAGCTAACAAAATCCTGGGTTACAATGAAGTGGAAAATATCCTGGAGAGGACTGGGAAATTGATTTTATTCATATGCCAAAAGCAAATGGATATTACTGCTTACAAGTTTGGGTGGATACCTTTACTGGATGGATGAGGCTTTTCCCTGTCCTAGTGAACAGGCTATAGTGGTTAAAGAATTTTAATCCATGAAATTATTCCCAGGTTTGGGCTGCCATGGAGCCTTCAGAGTGACAATGGCTCCGCCTTTAAAGCTGCTGTAACTCAGGGCATGTCAAAAGTTCTAGGAATAGAATATCACTTACACTGTTCCTGGAGACCCCAATCCTCAGGAAAGGTTGATAAAAGCTAATGACATTATTAAGTGACATCTGCACAAATTAATTCAAGAGACGCAGGACAACTGGATAAAAGTTCTACCCATAGCTTCAATGAGGGCTCAAATTGCCCCCCCTCAAAGGAGGACTGTATTTATGGAAGGCCTTTCTTATGCACAGACATTGTTATAGACCCTGAAGCCTTGGAATTAACTAATTATGTAGCTCAGCTCTCAGCTTTTCAACAGGCATTAGCAGAACTCCGGGAGGTGACTCCTGACCCTGCCTCGGAGTCAAGCAAGCCTCTATTTGAACCAGGAACCGAGGTCTTCATAAAACCATTGGGATCTTGGGGCTAATCCTTTGAGCCCCTCAAGGAAGGCCCTTAATAGGTTATTCTTCCTTCATTCATAGTTGTCAAAGTACCAGGAATTGATTCCTGGGTGCATCACACTTGATAAAAGAGGGAGCATCCTGACCAGAACTAAGTGATGTCATTTCATGTCTTTATTTTGTAGACTCTGACTTTATATTTTTCAGACGAGCCTGATAATCTACATGAGCTTGCTTCTGCTTACTCCAAAAATCCTGAGTCTGCCATTTGATTCTCAAGACAATGCCTTCCTGTCCTGGGCTCACTCCTACACTGCATTCCACAATTGGTCTAACTGCTGGGTCTGCAGAATGCTCCCTTCTTCATCAGTGGAAGGCTTCCTGTAGTAGGCATCTCCACTTCAAGGAAAGAACTTTCTCCAAGTCTGTGAATACCTTCGACAACAACAATCATATGTGATATCTCTTCTTAATGTAATGACATCTAACAATCCTAAAAAAAGGGCAACATTTTGTATTTTAGCGATAGACATAATGTGACTTTTAATTTTGATTATATATTGTCTTGGTTTAATGACTATTCTGCTACACACAACGTAAATGGGTCTAGATCTGGTGGCTGTTTACCTGATGTTCACCAAATATGGGATGAAGTTATATGGCTAACTCCTGAAAAGAGACGCCTAATATCTAGTGCCCCCATATGCTGGGAACAAATAAAGCCATCCCCAGAAGTTAGCCAACAACTTAATTATAATGATTGGAAACACTTGGGATTTTTGCCTCAGGAAACATGCAACATAATCTCTCCTGTGTTTTCCAATCCCAGTTCAGGTCCTCCCTTTGCCTGGCCAGGCATTAGTTGGGACTAGATATCTCAGTCACACTGGTTTGCTCCAAACGAGGCCTACTGGATATGTGGCTCTTACCTCTGGGCATGGCTTCCCTCTAGCTGGATAGGGAGATGAACCCTGCTGCTGCTGCTGCTAAGTCACTTCAGTCATGTCTGACTCTGTGTGACCCTGTAGACGGCAGCTTACCAGGCTCCTCCGTCCTTGGGATTCTCTAGGCAAGAACGCTGGAGTGGGGTGCCATTTCCTTCTCCAATGCATGAAAGTGAAAAGTGAAAGTGAAGTCGCTCAGTCATGTCTGACTCTTCGCAACTCCACGGACTGCAGCCTAACCAGGCTCCTCCATCCATGGGAGTTTCCAGGCAAGAGTACTGGAGTGGGTTGCCATTGCCTTCTCCAAGATGAACCCTAGGTCTAGCGTTTACTCAGAGTTTCGTATTTTCAGAGCTTCCAGAGAAGCCTGCTAATTTACAGCACCTTAGAACTTGAAGGGCAAGGTCTGTATTTCACTGGTATGATTATTTGGCTGCAGTGTTTGTTCCCTCTCTGGGAACTACAGATGTTATGCTTTAAGTGGATGCTCTAACTTTACTCAACAGGCTTTACAAGATTCTCAAAAAGCTATTTCAGCTCTTAATGCTGAACAAATACAAATTAGAAACATGGTTTTACAAAACAGATTGGCCTTATTCTGACAGCTACACAAGGAGGAACTTGTACCATTATTCATACCCAGTGCTGTACATATATACCTGATGTGAGCACTAATGTTACTTATTTTACTAAACATATGAACAAAATGATTCAGGCTATGGATACTCCTGAATCCTCAACTGCCTCAATATGGAAGATGCTAACTAGGAGATCTAACCAGTCCATTCTGAAGGAGATCAGCCCTGGGTGTCCTTTGGAAGGAATGATGCTGAAGCTGAAACTCCAGTACTTTGGCCACCTCATGCGAAGAGCTGACTCATTGGAAAAGACTCTGATGCTAGGAAGGATTGAGGGCAGGAGGAGAAGGGGATGACAGAGGATGAGATGGCTGGATGGCATCACTGACTCGATGGACGTGCATCTGAGTGAACTCCGGGAGTTGGTGATGGACACGGAGGCCTGGCGTGCTGCAATTCATGGGGTCGCAAAGAGTTGGACACGACTGAGCAACTGAACTGAACTGAACTAGTTCCCCACGGTGGAAAACTATCCTAATTGTAATGATTTTGATTGCTCTGTTTTTACTATTTTCTCCCTCCATCTGTAACTGTGTAGCTGGATTTGTTTCTAGTTGCATGACAACTTTTAAGTTACAAATGGTTGCTCAAACTCCTGCGACTGTGGCAGCTCCCTCCAACTATTACTTGCTTCCTTGGATCAGAGACCTTCAATATTAGGGTTAGGAGAGTATCTTGCCTCACCAATTTAGTGATGACACCCCTTATCAGCTTGGAAGCAGTTACAGAATGAGGATGAAGCCCCTTTCCCTAGGCAACATAATTCTCCTAAAAGAAAAGGGGGGAATGAGAGGGTAAGGCAGGCAGGCCAGGGGTCTTCAAACGGAAGAAACAGGCGGCGAGTCTCAGACATTTTTCTCTCTCTCTCTTAAGCAGCAGGAGGAAACAAACTACAAGTGTTAGATTTTTTTCCCCCTTCTCTATATGAATTTTAAAACGGGTTTCTTTTAAAATTCTGTTTTGCCATAAAGACACCTGGTTCCACCTGAACTTAACTATTCTCAAACCTTGAGCTAACCAATGCATTTTTCTTATGGAAACGTTTGTCTTAAGCTATGTTAATGAACTATGTATTTACCCTAGACTGTCTCCACCTTGTTTGCCTAAGACTCAGAACCCACTTGACAAACCAGTATGTTTTACTCATGCAAATGTTCACTTAAACTATGTTAATAAGACTGTATTTGCTTGGAAACCTGCCTTTCTTCAAGATTCATGTCAATCGTTTTATGGCCAGGGACAACTCACCTTGTGCCAATGTTATCTCAAAATCCATGTTGTGGGTGAGGGGCCTGGTGCCAGGATCTGAGATTTGAGACTTTTCCTTTCTCTAATTAGCAAACTGCTAGTAACTATATAACCTCCGGCTGAAGACTAGCAGTGGGGCATTCTTTCTGCCCCCTTCTGATGTCTATGTCAGAAGCTTTCTCTCTTTTATACTTTAATAAAACTTTATTACACAAAAGCTCTGAGCGATCAAGGCTCATCACTGGCCCTGAATTCAATTACTCTCCTCCGGAGGCCAAGAATCTTGGTATCTTTCATGGCTCAACAACCTTTAACACTATTCATTTTGAACTCAGTTTCTTCTGGGGAGCATAGAGTAGGGTATTGTTTTTATCTACTCTGTCCCTCTTTTTAGTTCATATATTTGAACATTTACATTTAATGTAATTATTGCTGGGCTAGGGCTTCAGTGGGATTTGTTTCTTCTTCTCTATTCCTTTGGGTTACTTGTACCAGTTTTAGAATTCCATTTTATCAATAGTGGTTTTGTATCTATTTCTGTAGATATTTAGTTCTTGCAGTATATTATGTATATGTAAGTTTTCACAGTCCTCTGGTGTCAAGATTTCACCAGTTCCAGTGAAGTGCAAAAACCTTTCAACCCTTTAAGATCCTTTACTATTAGTTGTTCAGTTGCTAAGTCACGTCCGAATATTTGCAACCCCTAAACTGCAGCAAACCAGGCTTCCCTGTCCTTCACTATATCCTGGAATTTAGTCAAACTCACGTCCATTGAATCAGCAATGCTATCTAACCATCTAATCCCTTTCTGCCCCCTTCTCCTCTTGTCCTCTATCTTTCCCACCCATAAGGTGGCCAAATTATGGGAGCTTGAGCTTCAGCTTCCGCCTCAGTCCTTCCAATGAATGTTCAGGACTGATTTCCGTTAGGGTGGACTGGTTGGATCTCCTTGCTGTCCAAGGGAATCTCAGGAGTCTTCTCCAGCACAATTCAAAAGCATCAATTCTTCAGCACTCAGCCGCCTTTATGGTCCAACTCTCACAACCATATGTTACTGGAAAAACCATAGCTTTGACCATACAGACTTCTGTCAGCAAAGTGATGCCTTGGCTTTTTAATACACTTTTTCATAGCTTTTCTTCCAAGGAGCAAGGGTCTTTCAATTTCATGGCTGCAGTCACCGTCCAAAGTGACTTTGGAGCCCAAGAAAATAAAATCTGTCACTGCTTCCATTCCCCACCCCACCCCCCCCATTTGCTATAAAGTGATGGGGTCAGATGCCATGATCTTCGGTTTTTGAATGTTGAGTTTTAAGCAAGCTTTTTCACTCTCTTCTTTCACCTTCAAGAGACTCTTTAGTTTTTCACTTTCTGCCATTAGGGTGGTGTCACCTGCATATCTGAGACTGCTGGTATTTTTCCCAGCAATCTTGACTCCAGCTTGTGACTCATCCAGCCCAGCATTTTGCATAATGTACTCTGCATATAAGTTAAATAAGCAGGGTGACAATATACAGCCTTGATGTATTCCTTTTCCAATTTGGAACCAGACCATTGTTCCATGTCTGGTTCTAACTGTTGCTTCTTGTCCTGCAAACAGATTTCCCAGGAGACAGGTAAGGTGGTCTGGTATTCCCATCTAAGAATTTTCCACAGTTTGTTGTAAACTATACAGTCAAAATCTTTAGCATAGTCAATGAAGCAGATGTTTTTTTGGAATTCCCTGCTTTTTCTATGACCCAATGGATGCTGGCAATTTGATCTCTAGTTCCTATGCCTTTTCTAAATCCAGCTCGTACATTTGCAAGTTCTTGGTTCACAACTATTGAAGCCTATCTTGAAAACTTTTGAGCATTATCTTGCTAGAATGTGAAACGAGTGCAACTGTATGGCAGTTACTATCAGACAACGTTATAATTTTGCTTCAGATACAATTTAGAAAACTTAAGAAAAAATTCCACTGTATTAACTAATATATTTACTCTTTGTATTGTTCAATCTCCTTCCCTAATATTTCAAGTTTCCTTTTTTTATCATTTCCTTTCCAATTCAAGAACCTCCTGCAGGTCTTTTACTTTTTAAAAAATAAGGTAGATCTACTGGGGACAAATCCTTCTAGTTTTCTTCATCTGAGAATGTCTTGATATCTAACACCTTTATTTCTGAAGAATATTTTCACTACATATCAAATTCTGAATTACAGTTGTTTTCAGCACTTGGAAATGTAATGCCCCTTCTTTCTGGCCTCTCTGGTTTCTGATAAGAAACTTGATATGATTCAAATTGCTTTTCAGTTATAGGTTTTGTTTTTTTCTTTCTGCTTTCAAGAGTTTTCACCATTAGTTTTCAGAATTTTGATTATGATGTTATCTTGGCAAGATATTTTTTGGGGTGTATCCTATTTGGGGTTAGCTCAGCCTCTTGAATTTGTAGGTTTATGTCTTTCATCAATTTTTTTCCCCAGCCATTAAATAGCTTTTCAACTCCACCCTCTTTCTCCTCACCCTCTAGGACACAGATGAAATAAATATTAGATCATCTGTTTCACTACCAAAGATCTCTGGGGCTCTATTTACTTTTTTTCCAATCTATTATTCTCTGCTGGTTAATTTCTATCGCTTTATCTTTACTTTCACTGATCTTTTCACTATTGTTTCCACTCTGCTATTGAGTCCATCTATGAGCTTATTATTTCCTTTATTGTTCAGTTTTAAAATTTCCATTTGATTCCTCTTTATATTTTGTACTTCTTTGCTCAGACTATACAGTTTTGTTTCAAGCATTTTCATAAATTTTCATTCAAGTATTTTTATCTAGCCTGCTTTAAATCCTTTGTCAGATAATTCCCATCTCTGTATATCAAGACAATTATCTTACTTAAGTTAAAGTCCTGATTCTTGGTATCTATCAGTGGTTTTCAGTTGTAGCCTAGACATTTTTGATTACTACATTATGAGACTGGGATCCTACTTAAGTCTTCTGTTTTACAGGTGCCTCTGACATCAGCACAGAAAGACAGACCTCACCCCATTTCTTCCAAGTGGGGGTGAAAGTCCACCACCCTGGCTGGGAGAGTATAATTAATTTTATGCTTCAATTTGATTAGGCTACAGAATGCCTAGATAGCTAAAGATTATTTCTGATGTCTGTGAGAGTGTTTCCAGAAGCAATTACTAGCACTTGAATTGGTGAGCTGAATAAAGCTAACTGTCCTCCCCAAAGTGGGTGGATATCATCCAATCTATCAAGAGCCTGAACAGAACAAAAGTTCAAGCCTGAATGCTTAAGTTTAAGATATCAATCTTCTCCTGCCCTTAGTGTTTCTGGCCAACCTCCTCTTCTTTCCACCTCCCTCTAGTTTCTCAGGAGAACCCTAATGCCAAGTGCCAGTTTGAGGGTAGGGGAGAATGCCTTGCAATTGTTCCATACATTACTTTCAAAAACACTATAGAGGAAAGGCCTCCTTACCACTGGATGACCATGACAATCCCAGCTCCTTTTAGCCTTTTCTGAAATCATATCAGCAAGACTATCATGGAAGTCTAGGCTCCCCACTTAACCTATGCTGAGGGTGATAAGGGCCCATTTTATTCCACTGTGGTTGGCTGCAATAAAGCATTTATTGTCTGTTAACTTTCCTCTCTTGCTAAGTTGCCTCTTTCTTGGTCCTTATTTATTTTCCCCCAAAGCTCATATGTTGAAGCCCCCAGTGTGGCTATACTGGGAAATGGAGTTTCTAAGTAATAATTAAAGTTAATGATGTCACAATATTGGGTTTTGATTCAATAGGAATAGTGTCCTTATATAAAGCACACCAGAGAAATAGTGCTCTCCCCACCCAGGCCCCCTCCCTATGTACACACACCAAAAAATGACCATGTAATTATACAGTGAGAAAGAGGCCATCTACATACCACGAAGAGAGCCCTCACTGGAAACCAAGTCAGCTAGACCCTTGATCTTGGACTTCTAACCTCCAGAGCTGTGAGAAAATTAATCCGTGCTATTTAAGCCACCCATTCTGTGGTATTTATGACAATCCTAGCAAACTAATAGATTGCCTTGGCTCAAAGTTTTCCATGGGGTTGCAATCAAACTGTCACCCAGGATCATCCCAGGGATTAACTTCCACACTCACTAACATGGTGTTGGCAGGATTCGGTATCTTGTGGGATGCTGGACCAAGGACCTGTATTTCACTAGCTATTGTGAGGAGGCCTCTCTCAGTTCCCTGGCACAAGGGTCTCTCCAAAGGACAGCTAACAATATGGTAGCTGGTTTCCATCACAGCAAGGAACTGAAGGAGCAAGGAAATAAGAGAATCTGGGAGCAAATGTCTGCTCAAGATGGAAGCCAGTCTTTTACTTCAACCTAATCTCAGCAGTGACATCCCATCACCGTTTCTTTTCATTAGAAATGTCACTAAATCTAGCCCACACTCAAAGACAGATTTTAAAAGAGCCTGAATTATAGGAGGTAGGTATTATTGGAGGTCATCCTAGAGGCTCCCTACAAGGTCTCACACCATCGTTATTATCTGGTTCATGAAGATCTTTTCTGTACAGTTTTTCTATGTATTCTTGCTATCACTTCTTAATAGCCTCTGCTTCAGTTAGGTACCTACCATTTCTGTCCTTTATTGAGCCCATTTTTGCACAGGTGGCTGCGAGCCGACTAACTAAGTGTGGCCGAGAGGAGCTACCCTACGTCCGAGGTCAGGGGCAGCAGCCTAGAGTGCCAGGCTGAAATGGCACAGGAACGGCCGAGGGGACCTACCCTGTGTCCGAGGTCAGGGGCGGTGGCTGAGAGGAGCTACCCCGTGCCCGAGGTCAGGGGCGGCCAGGAGAAGCCACCTCATGCCCGAGGCCAAGGGTGGAGACCCCAAGAAGCCACCCTGAGCTCAACGCCAGGGGCGGCAGCTGGGAGGAGCCACCCATGACCGAGGCCAGGGCCGGCGGCCGGGAAGAGCAACCCGAGGAGCAGTGGCTGCGTAGGCACAGGAGGGCCTAGAGGAGCTATCCCACGTTGAAGGTCAGGAACGGTGGCGGTAAGGAGATGCCCCACGCCCAAGGTAAGAGAAACCCAAGTAAGAAGGTAGGGGTTGCAAGAGGGCATCAGGGCAGACACACTGAAACCATACTCACAGAAAACTAGTCAGTCTAATCACACTAGGACCACAGCCTTGTCTAACTCTATGAAACCAAGCCATGCCTGCGGGGCAACCCAAGTTGGGCGGGTCATGATGGAAAGGTCTGACAGAATGTGGTCCACTGGAGAAGGGAATGGCAAGCCACTTAAGTATTCTTGCCTTCTGAACTTCCTGAACAGTATGAAAAGGTAAAATGATAGGATATCAAAAGAGAAACTCCCCAGGTCATTAGGTGCCCAATATGCTACTAGAGATCAGTGGAGAAATAACTCCAGAAAGAATGAAGCGATGGAGCCAAAGCAAAAACAAAACCCAGTTGCAGATGTGAGTGGTGACAGAAGCAACATCCAATGCTGTAAAGAGCAATATTGCACTCAGTTCAGTTCAGTGGCTCAGTCGTGTCGGACAGTTTGCAACCCCATGAATCACAGCACGTCAGGCCTCCCTGTCCAGCACCATCTCCTGGAGTTCACTCACACTATGTCCATTGAGTCAGTGATGCCATCCAGCCATCTCATCCTCTATCATCCCCTTTTCCTCATGCCCCCAATCCCTCCCAGCATCAGACTCTTTTCCAATGAGTCAACTTTTCGCGTGAGGTGGCCGAAGTACTGGAGCTTCAGCTTTAGCATCATTCCTTCCAAGGAAATCCCAGGGTTGATCTCCTTCAGAATGGACTCACTGGATCTCCCTGCAGTCCAAGGGACTCTCAAGAGTCTTCTCCAACACCACAGTTCAAAACCATCATTTCTTCAGTGCTCAGCCTTCTTCACAGTCCAACTCTCACATCCATACATGACCACAGGAAAACCATAGCCTTGACTAGATGGACCTTAGTCGGCAAAGTAATGTCTCTGCTTTTGAATATACTATCTAGGTTGGTCATAACTTTTCTTCCAAGGAGTAAGCATCTTTGAATTTCATGGCTGCAGTCACCATCTGCAGTGACTTTGGAGCTCCCCCCCCCAAAATAAAGTCTGACACTGTTTACACTGTTTCCCCATCTATTTCCCATGAAGTGATGGGACCGGATGCCATGATCTTCGTTTTCTGGATGCTGAGCTTTAACCCAACTTTTTCACTCTCCTCTTTCACTTTCATCAAGAGGCTTTTTAGTTCCTCTTCACTTTCTGCCATAAGGGTGGTATCATGTGCATATCAAAGGTTATTGATATTTCTCCTGGAAATCTTGATTCCAGCTTGTGTTTCTTCCACTCCAGCGCTTCTCATAATGTATTCTGCATATAAGTTAAATAAGCAGGGTGACAAGATACAGCCTTGACGTACTCCTTTTCCTATTTGGAACCAGTCTGTTGATCCATGTCCAGTTCTAACTGTTGCTTCCTGACCTGCATACAGATTTCTCAAGAGGCAGGTTAGGTGGTCTGGTATTCCCATCTCTTTCAGAATTTTCCACACTTTACTGTGATCCACAGTCAAAGGCTTTGGCATAGTCAATAAAGCAGAAATGGATGTTTTTCTGGAACTCTTGTGCTTTTTCCATGATCCAGTGGACGTTGGCAATTTGATCTCTGGTTCCTCTGCCTTTTCTAAAACTAGCTTGAGCATCAGGAAGTTCATGGTTCACGTATTGCTGAAGCCTGGCTTGGAGAGTTTTGAGCATTACTTTACTAGCATGTGAGATGAGTGCAATTGTGCCATAGTTTGAGCATTCTTTTGCACTGCCTTTCTTTGGGATTGGAATGAACACTGACCTTTTCCAGTCCTGTGGCCACTGCTGAGTTTTCCAAATTTGCTGGCATATTGAGTGCAGCACTTTCACAGCATCATCTTCGAGGATTTGAAATAGCTCAACTTGAATTCCATCACCTCCACTAGCTTTGTTCGTAGTGATGCTTTCTAAGGCCCACCTGAATTCACATTCCAAGGTGTCTGGCTCTAGATTAGTGATCACATCATCATGATTATCTGGGTCGTGAAGCTCTTTTTTGTACAATTCTCCCATGTATTCATGCCACCTCTCCTTAACATCTTCTGCTTCTGTTAGGTCCATACCATTTCTGTCTTTTATCGAGCCCATCTTTGCATGAAATGTTCACCTGGTATCTCTAATTTTCTTAAAGAGATCTCTAGTCTTTACTAGTCTGTTGTTTTCCTCTATCTCTTTGCATTGATCACTGAAAAAAGCTTTCTTATCTCGTCTTGCTATTCTTTGGAACTCTGCATTCAGATGCTTATATCTTTCCTTTTCTCCTTGGCTTTTCGCCTCTCTTCTTTTCACAGCTATTTGTAAGGCCTCCCCAGATAGCCATTTTGCTTTTTTGCATTTCTTTTCCATGGGGATGGTCTTGATCCCTGTCTCCTGCACAATGTCACGAACCTCCGTCCATAGTTCATCAGGCATTCTATCTATCAGATCTAGGCCCTTAAATCTATTTTTCACTTCCACTGTATAATCATAAGGGATTCGATTTAGGTCATACCTGAATGGTCTAGCATTTTCCCTATTTTCTTCAATTTGAGTCTGAATTTGGTAATAAGGAGGAAACTGGAATGTCAGGTTCATGAATCAAGGCAAATTGGAAGTGGTCAAACAGGAGATGGCAAGGGTGAACGCTGACATTCTAGGAATCAGCAAACTAAAATGGACTGGAATGGGTGAATTTAACTCAGATGACCATTATATCTACTACTGCAGGCAGGAATCCCTCAGAAGAAATGGAATAGCCTTCATGGTCAACAAAAGAGTCTGAAATGCAGTACTTGGATCCAACCTCAAAAGCGACAGATTGATCTCTGTTCGTCTCCAAGGCAAATCATTCAATATCACAGTTATCCAAGTCAATGCCACAACCAGTAATGCTGAAGAAACTGAATTTGACGGTTTTATGAAGACCTACAAGACCCTTTAGAACTAACACCCAAAAAAGATGTCCTTTTCATTATAGGGGACTGGAATGCAAAAGCAGGAAGTCAAGAAACACCTGGAGTAATAGGCAAATTTGGCCTTGGAATGCGGAATGAAGCAGGGCAAAGACTAATAGAGTTTTCCCAAGATAATGCACTGGTCATAGCAAACACCATCTTTCAACAACACGAGAGAAGACTCTACATATGGACATCACCAGATGTCAACACCGAAATCAGATTGATTATATTCTTTGCAGCCAAAGATGGAGAAGCTCTATACAGTCAACAAAAACAAGATCAAGAGCTGACTGTGGCTCAGATCATGAACTCCTTATTGCCAAATTCAAACTCAAACTGAAGAAAGTAAGGAAAACTGTTAGACCTTTCAGGTATGACCTAAATCGAATCCCTTACGATTATACAGTGGAAGTGAGAAATAGATTCAAGGGCTTAGATCTGATAGACAGAGTGCCTGATGAACTATGGACGGAGGTTCGTGACATTGTGCAGGAGACAGGGATCAAGACCATCCCCATGGAAAAGAAAAGCAAAAAAGCAAAATGGCTGTCTGGGGAGGCCTTACAAATAGCTGTGAAAAGAAGAGAGGCGAAAAACAAAGGAGAAAAGGAAAGATATAAGCATCTGAATGCAGAGTTCCAAAGAATAGCAAGAAGAGATAAGAAAGCCTTCTTCAGCAATCAATGAAAAGAAATAGAGGAAAAGAACAGAATGGGAAAGACTAGAGATCTCTTCAAGAAAATTAGAGATACCAAGGGAACATTTCATGCAAAGATGGGCTCGATAAAAGACAGAAATGGTATGGACCTAACAGAAGCAGAAGATATTAAGGAGAGGTGGCAAGAATACACAGAAAGGATCTTCACGACCCAGATAATCATGATGATGTGATCACTAATCTAGAGCCGGACATCTTGGAATGTGAATTCAGGTGGGCCTTAAAAAGCATCAGTTCGAACAAAGCTAGTGGAGGTGATGGAATTCAAGTTGAGCTATTTCATATCCTGAAAGATGATGCTGTGAAAGCACTGCACCCAATATGCCAGTAAATTTGGAAAACTCAGCAGTGGCCACAGGACTGGAAAAGGTCAGTGTTCATCCAATCCCAAAGAAAGGCAATGCAAAAGAATGCTCAAACTACGGCACAATTGCACTCATCTCACATGCTAGTAAAGTAATGCTCAAAACTCTCCAAGCCAGGCTTCAGCAATACGTGAACCATGAACTTCCTGATGTTCAAGCTGGTTTTAGAAAAGGCAGAGGAACCAGAGATCAAATTGCCAACATCCGCTGGATCATGGAAAAAGCACGAGAGTTCCAGAAAAACATCTATTTCTGCTTTATTGACTATGCCAAAGCCTTTGACTGTGTGGATCACAGTAAAGTGTGGAAAATTCTGAAAGAGATGGGAATACCAGACCACCTAACCTGCCTCTTGAGAAATCTGTATGCAGGTCAGGAAGCAACAGTTAGAACTGGACATGAAGCAACAGATTGGTTCCAAATAGGAAAAGGAGTACGTCAAGGCTGTATATTGTCACCCTGCTTATTTAATTTATATGCAGAATACATCATGAGAAATGCTGGAGTGGAAGAAACACAAGCTGGAATCAAGATTGCCGGGAGAAATATCAATCACCTCAGATATGCAGATGACAGCACCTTTATGGCAGAAAGTGAAGAGGAACTAAAAGCGTCTTGATGAAAGTGAAAGAGGAGAGCGAATAAGCCGGCTTAACGCTCAACACTCAGAAAACGAAGATCATGGCATCCGGTCCCATCACTTCATGGGAAATAGATGGAGAAACAGTGGAAACAGTGTCAGACTTTATTTTTTGGGGCTCCAAAATCACTGCAGATGATGACTGCAGCCATGAAATTCAAAGATGCTTACTCCTTGGAAGAAAAGTTATGACCAACCTAGATAGCATATTCAAAAGCAGAGACATTACTTTGCCAACAAAGGTCCATCTAGTCAAGGCTATGGTTTTTCCTGTGGTCATGTATGGATGTCTGAGTTGGACTGTGAAGAAGGCTGAGCGCAGAAGAATTTATGCTTTTGAACCGTGGTGTTGGAGAAGACTCTTGAGAGTCCCTTGGACTGCAAGGAGATCCAACCCGTCCATTCTGAAGGAGATCAACCCTGGGATTCCTTTGGAAGGAATGATGCTAAAGCTGAAAGTCCAGTACTTTGGCCACCTCATGTGAAGAGTTGACTCATTGGAAAAGAGTCTGATGCTGGGAGGGATTGGGGGCATGAGAAGGGGACGACAGAAGATCAGATGGCTGGATGGCATCACAGACTCGATGGACATGAGTCTAAGTGAACTCCAGGAGATGGTGCTGGACACGGAGGCCTGGCGTGCTGCTATTTATGGCATCACAAAGAGTCGGACATGACTGAGTGACTGAACTGAACTGAACCTGCATGAAATGTTCCCTTGGTATCTCTGATTTTCTTGAAGAGATCTCTTGTGTTTCCCGTTCTATTGTTTTCCTCTGTTTCTTCCAATTGATAACTGAGGAAGGCTTTCTTATCTCTCCTTGCTATTCTTTGGAACTCTGCATTCAGATGCTTATATCTTTCCTTTCTCCTTTGCTTTTCACTTCCTGTCCTTTCAGAGCTATTTGTAAGGCCTCCTCAGACAGCCATTTTGCTTTTTTGCATTTCTTTTCAATGGGGATGGTCTTGATTCCTGTCTCCTGTACAATGTCGCGAACTTCCGTTCATAATTCATCAGGCACTCTATCTATCAGATCTAGTCCCTTAAATCTATTTCTCACTTTCAATGTAGAGTCATAAGGGATTTGCTTTAGGTCATACCTGAATGTTCTAGTGGTTTTCTCCACTTTCTTCAATTTCAGTCTGAATTTGGCAGTAAGGAGTTCATGATCTGAGCCACAGCCAGGTCCCGGTCTTGTTTTTGCTGATTGTATAGAGCTTCTCCATCTTCAGCTGCAAAGAATATAATCAATCCGATTTCAATGTCAACCGTCTGGTGATGTCCATGTGTAGAGTCTTCTCTTGTGTTGCTGAAAGAGGGTGTTTGCTATGACCAGTGCAATCTCCTGGCAGAACTCTATTAGCCTTTGCCCTGCTTCATTCTGTAGTCCAAGGCCAAATTTGCCTGTTACTCCAGGGGTTTCCTGACTTCCTACTTTTGCATTCCAGTACCCTATAATGAAAAGGACATCTTTTTTGGGTGTTAGTTCTATAAGGTCTTGTAGGTCTTCATAGAACCGTTCAACTTCAGCTTCTTCAGCATTACTGGTCGGGGCATAGACTTGGATTACCATGATACTGAATCGTTTGCCTTAGAAACGATCAGAGATCATTCTGTCGTTTTGAGACTGCATCCAAGTACTGCAATTTGGACTCTTTTGCTGAGTATAATGGCTATTCCAATTTTTCTAAGGGATTCCTGCCAACAGAAGTAGATATAATGGTCATATGAGTTAAGTTCACCCATTCCAGTCCATCTTAGTTCACTGATTCCTAGAATGTCGATGTTCACTCTTGTCATCTGTCAGTTTTCATTCCAATCCCAAAGAAAGGCAGTGACAAAGAATGCTCAAACTATGGCACAATTGCACTCATTTCACATGCTGGTAAAGTAATGCTCAAAATTCTCCAAGCCAGGCTTCAGCAATATGTGAACCACGAACTTCCAGATGTTCAAGCTGGTTTTAGAAAAGGCAAAGGAACCGGAGATCAAATTGCCAGCATCCGCTGGGTCATGGAAAAAGCACAAGAGTTCCAGAAAAACATCTATTTCTGTTTCATTGACTATGCCAAAGCCTTTGACTGTGTAGATCACAGTAAAGTGTGGGAAATTCTGAAAGAGATGGGAATACCAGACCACCTGACCTGCCTCTTGAGAAACCTGTATGCAGGTCAGGAAGCAGTATTTAGAACTGGACATGGAACAATAGACTGGTTCCAAATAGGAAAAGGAGTACATCAAGGCTGTATATTGTCACCCTGTTTATTTAACTCCTACGCAGACTACGTCATGAAAAACTCTGGACTGGAGGAAGCACAAGGTGGAATCAAGATTGCTGAGAGAAATATCAATAACCTCAAATATGCACATGAAACCACCCTTCTGGCAGAAAGTGAAGAACTAAAGAGCCTCTTGACAAAAGTGAAAGAGGAGAGTGAAAAAGTTGGCTTAAAGCTCAACATTCAGAAAACTAAGATCATGGCATCTGGTCCCATCACTTCATGGGAAATAGATGGGGAAACAGTGGAAGCAGTGGCTGACATTATTTTTCTGGGCTCCAAAATCACTGCAGATGGTGATTGCAGCCATGAAATTAAAAGATGCTTACTCCTTGGAAGAAAAGCTATGACAAACGTCAACAGCATATTAAAAAACAGAGACATTACTTTGCCAACAGAGGTCCGTCTAGTCAAGGCTATGGTTTTTCCAGTGGTCATGTATGGATGTGAGAGTTAGACTATAAAAGAAAGCTGAGCGCCGAAGAATTGATGCTTTTGAACTGTGGTGTTGGAGAAGTCTCTCAAGGAGATCCAACCAGTCCATCCTAAAGGAGATCAGTCCTGGGTGTTCATTGGAAGGATTGATGCTAAAGCTGAAACTCCAATATTTTGGCCCCCTGATGCAAAGAGCTGACACATTTCAAAAGACCCTGATGCTGGGAAAGATTGACGGCTGGAGAAAGGGACGACAGAGGATGAGATGGTTGGATGGCATCACTGACTCGATGGACATGGGTTTGGGTGGACTTGTGGAGTTGGTGATGGACAGGGACACCTGCGTGCTGTGTTTCATGGGATCTCAAAGAGTCGGACACCACTGAGCAACTGAACTGAACTGAACAAGGTCTCAATGGCCAAATGTGGGACAATTTAAGCAGCACAATAAATGATTACTCTAATGGATTAAAATTGATAGAATAAAAATCCATGAGTCCATAATGTTCTATAAAAAAATTGAATAAGTAAACATATCTTCAACACATGATGAGGTTATGTCCTGATAAACCCATCCTAAATTGAAAATACATTTAATACACCTATCTTACTGGACATCACAGTTCAGCCAAGCCTATCTTAAATGTGCCTAGAACACTTAGGTTACTCTACCTGAACTTGGAAAAAGTCATCTAACACAAAACCTATAATAAACTATTGACTATCTCATGTATTTTATTGAATACTATACGGAAAGTAAAGATATAGAATGGATGTATGGAATGGTTGCAAGTGTATTTGTTGTTTACCTTTCTGACTGTGTGGCTGACAGCTTCACTGTCACTAACTAGCATCATTAAGAGTATCATACTACTTATCACCAGCTCAGGAAATGATCAAAGTTCAAAATTCCATGTACAGTTTGTACTCAAATTTGCTTTTGCAAAACACAAAATTATAAATTGAATCACTCTAAGTCAGGGACTGTCTGTAAACAAATGGAGGGGAAAGGAAAAAGCTATTCCTTACAGTACAATTCCATTTAACAAAGGTAGAAAGAAAATTACCATTTGGTACATACCACATAAATAAATGCTGTGAGCAAGAATGGAATCTAAAATTACTGGATGAAATTCTGATTCTAAAAAATAAGGTAAATGCAAAGTCTTAAATTTTCTCCCTACAGGCTACTTATTAATTTATAAAGAAAAATTTTAAGTTTATAGTACACAAACCTGATAAATAACAGAATAACCAGACTTAACCAACAATGACATCGATTTCATATACTTGTAATATGCTGCACAAGAAAGATACATCACTTCTGTAATATGTTTTGCCAAAAATTTATAACCTTAATCAATCAGAACACCCAAACTGAAGGACATCTTACAAAATAACTTTCCAATACTCCCAAGTGTCAAGGGCATCACAGAAAAAGAAAACCTAAAGAACTGTCTAAGATTGAAGGTGGCTAAGATGACAGGAAAAACAAACACATGGGATCTTAAATCAGATTTTGACCAGAAAAATGACACAGTGTGGATAGTGAAATTTAAATAAAGTCTGTAAATCAGTAAATAGTATTGTATAGGTGTTTCCTCAATTAATTAGTTACGTAGTATGTGAACATTAAAAGCTGGATGAAAGGTATACAAGGACTCTGTGTATTGCTGTTATTATATAGCCCACCAGGCTGCTCTGTCCATGGGATTCTCCAGGCAAGGATATTTTTCCTGACCTAGGATTGAATGTCTCTAATCTCCTGAATTGAGGCAGGTTCTTGCACGGAATATATTTTGTCTCAATACAGTTGCCTATTCTGGACATTTTATATAAATGGAATCATATGGAAATGGAAGTTGTTTGTAACAGTGTTTTCAAGGTTCATCCTGAAATTTTTAAAATCATGTAAATCAGTAACATGTATATAGGTGTTTCCTCAATTAATTAGTTACGTAGTATGTGAACATTAAAAGCTGGATGAAAGGTATACAAGGACTCTGTGTATTGCTGTTATTATATTTAAAACAGCTTTGCCTGCTTGCTAAGATGGTTCAGTCGTGTCCAAATTTTTGCGACCCTATGTGATCCATCAGCCCACCATGGCTGGCTCTGTGCCATTGGGATGTCTCCAAGTATAGTGGGATTGCTGGGTGGGTTGCTATTTGCCTCACTTTTCCATAGTGGAATTTTCCTGACCTAGGGATTGAGCGCATGTCTCTTACATCTCCTGAATTGAGGCAGGTTCTTTACTAGTAGCGCCACCTGGAAAGCCCAATTTTAACATTCACTTTTCAGCATATAGAGGCTTAATTAGATCCCTGTTTATTTTTGCACCAGGGAACATACTGCAATATTTTTATGTCTCAATATAGTTTGCCTAGATCTTAATCCATTTTATATAAATGGAATCATATGGAAATGGAAGTTGTTTGTAACCAGCTTCTCTCGTTTAGCATGTTTTCAAGGTTCATCCATTGTTATATACTGAATTGTCTCTCCCACAAAACTAAGATCATGGTATTTGGTCCCATCACTTCATGGGAAATAGATGGGGAAACAGTCGAAAGTGTCAGACTTTATTTTGAGGGGCTCCAAAATCACTGCAGATGGCGACTGCAGCCATGAAGTTAAAAGATGCTTACTTCTTGGAAGGAAAGTTATGACCAAACTAGATAGCATATTCAAAAGCAGAGACATTACTTTGCCAACAAAGGTACGTCTAGTCAAGGCTATGGTTTTTCCTGTAGTCATGTATGGATGTGAGAGTTGGACTGTGAAGAAGTGCTGAGTGCTGAAGAATTGATGCTTTTGAACTGTGGTGTTGGAGAAGACCCTTGAGAGTCCCTTGGACTGCAAGGAGAGCCAACCAGTCCATTCTAAAGGAGATCAGTCCTTATTGTTCATTGGAAGGAATGATGCTAAAGCTGAAACTCAAATACTTTGGCCACCTGACATGAAGAGTTGACTGATTGGAAAAGACTCTGATGCTGGTAGGGACTGGGGGCAGAAGGGGACGACAGAGGATGAGATGGTTGGATGGCATCACCAACTCGATGGACACGAGTTTGAGTGAACTCCGGGAGTTGGTGATGGGCAGGGAGGCCTGGCGTGCTGCCGTTCATGGGAACTCAAAGAGTCGGACACGACTGAGCAACTGAACTGAACTGAAAAGGTGTTGACGGTCTAATGCCAGTACCTATGAAAAGTGCCTTTATTTGAAATTTGGATCTTTGCAGATGTCAAGTAAAGATGAGGTCATTAGGTGTGGTGAGTCCTAATCCAATGATTGAGTCCTTATAAAAAGGGGAAATTTGGACACAGAGGTAAGACACACACAGAGGAAAAGATGTTGAACTTTTTTATGTGCTTTATTGACCATTTCTCTATCATTTTCGAAGAGATTTCTACTCAGATTGTTTCCCTAGTTTTTAATCAGTTTATCTTTTTTATTGAGTTGTGAGAGTTCTTTATATATATTGAATGCATGCACACACACTGTCGTATCTAACTGTTTGCGATCCCATGGACTGTACCCTAATCAGGTTCCTCTGTTTATAGGATTTCCCAGACAAGAATGCTGGAGTAAGCTGCCACTTCCCCCTCTAGGGGATCTTCCCAATCCAGGGATTGGACCTGCATCTCCTGCACTGCAGGTGATTCTTTACTGGTTGAGCCATCTGGGCAACAATTCTAGATACTGAATCTTTATCAAATACACGATTTGCAAGTATTTTCTCCCATTCTGTGGGTTGTCTTTTTGCTTTCTTGATGGTGCTATTTAAAGCACAAAACTTTTACAATGTTATATCTGGTTTGCAATACTTTATACATCTAAAATTACTTCAACATAAAAAAAACTAAAAATCTATGTAAGACGTTTAGAAGACTATGCTCTAGACTACCGAAAGGAAGGAGAAATGGAATTTTTCCTTTGCTATTAAATACAATTGTGTTTTTCTTTTCCAGATTATACAAGTGATGCAAATTCTCTGGAAATTAACATTAGTAAACTCACCATCCAGAGATAATTATCACTGTTACTGAGGGTTATATTCTCATACAAATATATAAACATTCATAAAAATTGAGGGGCACTTGTTCTGTGCAGGGAAAGCTATTGTGATGCCATGTGACACCAAACAGAGATAGTGATGGGCTGAACTGACTTTACAGGTGAGTGATGGCTGTGCTTTAGGGGAAAAAGAAAGTTTTATAGAGGGCAACCAGAAGTAAAGGAATGTCAAGGGAGCGGTGATTAACCTCTTGATACTAAGCCAGACTGGATGACATTGGATTTTGAAGGGCTATACACTGCAATGGATGTGATCCATGCAGGCAACGGGGCATCCTTAAGGACTTCTGGTCAAAGACGGCTGAGGACAATGGAAATGTCTGTGATACACTTTATATTCCGAGTACTCACATACAGATGGCCGTATGTCCTGGTTGGTCACAGCCTCAGTTATACCTTTGGTCTTCTAGTTGTACCCCTTTCACTCTCAAAATGCCTAAGTTTGGAGGATAAATATCATTATCTACATATATATACACACACACACACACACACACACACACACACACACCTTTCACAATTCTCACCTTTACTATGCTAAATGCACTGAGACTTTGTTTTCTAATTCACTAAAAAAAAAAAAAAAAAAAAAATGTACATTGGCTGTGAGGCGGAGGTAGATAGCCCCAGGAAATTGGAGATTCATTCCCTGTAGACTGAAAAACTCCAAGATGACAACAATACAATTAGGGGAGGAGGCTTGGGGCCAGGCCAGACCACATATTTCTCAAAGTCAGGAGACTTTCCAGACCACACATGCACAGAAAGGCTCCTTAGAAGTCAAAATGGGAGTGATGTCAAGAGCTGTTCTACCACCTGGCCTTTACAGTAGAATCCATCTTGGCTAAGAGATGCATGTGCACACGTGGGTGGATCCTGAGATATACCAAATACGGGCTGTGAAACAAGAGAATCAAAGTGATTGGCCAAAGGAAGCCCAGAAGAAACGCCCCATAAAGGTAATTCTAACTACCTTGAGGGTGTGACTCAGCGACTCACTCTCAGTAAGTCCTGTATTCTTTTTCCTCCTATTAAATCCTTTATTTGCTTCACTACTTTCCTTCTTTGGGGCATTCTCTGCAAAGCCAAAGAGCCAAGGCTTTTGTCACTGACCAAATGTCTAGTGGTTAGGATTTGGTGCTCTCACTGCCAGGACCCTGCCTCAGTCCGGCTAGGAACACACGCCACGCTCCAAGCCCTATTGTGGGCACCCTAGATGAGCTGCAACTCATTAAACTGACTTTACGACACACATTAATTGCTCCTAATCCCGAACTCTGACCAAGATGCCTGTCAGGTTTTAAGGAGGAAAAAGACACAGTTTAAGTTTGGATATGCACACTTTTGAGGCTGTGGTTCTCAACCCTGGCTGTCCATCAAAAAAAAAAAAAAAAAAAAAAAAACTGAAAGATTACTGAAAATGCACACCTCCAGGTCCACTGCATATAGAGCTCTACTACATGTATTTCCATGGAAAGAACTGTAACATATTTGACATATAACAAATGAAAGGGTATGAATACTTACAGACTTAAGTTCAAAGCAGAACCACTAAGAACCACTATGTACAGGAGTATGTGAAAGCCTGGGATGAAACACAGGCGGAAGCTAAAAGGGCACGACCTGGGCATGTCCTGTGTTAAACCAACCAGCGCCCCTCTCCGCAGGCCTCCGCAGGCCTCCCCAGGCCCTCGCCAACCCGGAGGTAAGGTGGCGGGGCGACGTAAAGCAGAGGAAAGGCAACAGCCGACATGGCAGTTTCTCCAGGCCAGGCCCGCTCTGCTTGCCCGCGCCGGTACCTGCCACACGCGGAGCGCCTACCCACAGTGCCACGCGGCGCGCACGCGCACAAGCGGCCGTTCCCAGCTTGCAGCGCTGCGCGGCGGCCGAGCCGGCAGCGGGCCGCCTCTGGCAGCCCCGGGCCAGGCGCCCCCGTCCCCAGCAGCGGGGGTAAGATGGCGCTGAAGAGGATCCAGAAGGTAAGAAGTCCTTCCGCCTGAGGGCTCCTTGCGAGTCCGAAGCATTGACTCCCGGGTGGGGACGCCACGGCCGCCAAACGAACGGCAGCTGAGACCAAGGAGAGAACGGTAACACCTGCCAGGGAGGGAGGCGGAACCGCCGCCCGCGCGCCCTTAAAAGGGTACCGCGCAGCGCGCGGGGGCGGGGCGGCATCACGTGGGGTTAGCGTCGCGCGGGACGGGGCGGGGCCCCGGGCGGAGCCACGGAGGGTTAGCGTTCCACACCCCTCCCTCGCCTCCCATCTCGGCATCTGTGGCAAGGTTCGGGCTCCCTGCACCTTGGACGCTGTGTTCCGGGCGCCTGGGCGGAGAGGTAGCGCCTGGCCTCAGAGGAAGGAGGGCATGCCCTTGTGGGGGTGTCTGGAGGGCTGGTCAGAGGAGTCGAGGCTGGAGCTGGAGTCTAAGGGATGAGTACGAACCTCTACAAATGCAGAAAAGGAACAAGGGCGTTCGCGGTCTTGGAGAGATGCCGTGGCTGGGCTTGGAGTAGGGAGAGCATGACTGAGGTTTAAGTGCCGCTGGAAGAGGGGATGGGAGTGGGTGGGCAGGACCAGGGTGGGGGTATTAGGGGGAGTGCTAAGATAACTTTTTTATCCTGTAGGTAATTGGGAGTCCTTATGGACATTTAATATATTAACTAGAATTTGGAGAATGCACAATAGGAGGAAGAAAAAGTATTTTCAGTTATGCTATATTATTTGTTTACATCGTAGTATATCTACTATCATCAGTCTTTTCCCTTTTCTTAAAAAAAAAATTACACTTTGCACCCCGCTGTTTCACATAGCATTAAACGTAGGCAGTTTTCATGTTGTTAAATAGTATTCATAACTGTAGTTTTTAACGTCAGCTTTCCAAAAGTATATGACCATTAATTTAGTTAATCATTACCTGTAGTGAATAAACACATGGAAATGTATGTCAGAAGGCAAGGAACTTAATCACTCCCAGCCTCTGTGTCCTCCTGTTTTTATAAGTTGTTTTTTTTTTTTTCTTTTTTTAGGCTTAGATGATACATGTTTAGTACATGCGTGGAATATATCAAGCGCTCAGTATGAATTAACGACCGCTGACATTCTAAATTTTATAGGAAGTAAATAATTCTGTGATAAGCATCATTGTATGGTGAATTTGGTCAATGCAGGAGACTCTAGTTCGATCCCTGTGTTAGGAAGATCCCCTGGAGAAGGAAATGGCAACCCACTCCAGTATTCTTGCCTGGAAAATCCCATGAACAGAGAAGCCTGACGGGATATAGTCCATGGGGTCCCGACAGTCGGCTGTGACTTAGCGACTAAAAGCAACATGGTGAGCTTAGGTTTGATTGCCTGAGGTGGGATTGCAGGATCTCTTAAGAATATGGTGTTGTTGTTCAGTCGCTAAGTGCTGTCTGACTTTGCATCCCACGGACTGCAGCACACCAGGCTCCTCTCTCCTCCACTATCTCCCAGAGTTTGCTCAAGTTCATGTCCATTGAGTCAGTGATGCTGTCTAACCATCTCATTCTCTGCTGTCCCCTTCTCCTTTTGCCTTCAGTCTTTCCCAACATCAGGGTCTTTTCCAATGAGTTGGCTCTTCACATCAAGTGGCCAAAGTATTGGAGCTTCAGCATCAATACTATCAATGAATATTCAGGGTTGATTTCCTTTAGAATTGACTGGTGTGGTTTGATGTCCTTGCAGTCCAAGGGACTCTCAAGAGTCTTCTCTAGTAGCACAATTCAAAAGCATCAAGGGGGTGCTAAGGGTAAGGCTCATTTTTAATAAACAGCTCTCCTAAAAATAATGTGTTTAGCAAATTAGTCTCTGAAAGAGGTCATCTGTTATCCTAGGACTTTGACACAGGTGAATGATATGCTCAAATCTCTGTCGTGAAAAGAGGCTTCTGGCTCTGCTGTAGCCTGGGGTGGCCAGAGGGGGAACTGAGGCCACTGTGAACGTCCAGTGAAGCTGTCGTCCAAGTGACTGACCGTGGAGCAGATGCCAAGACAGGAACTGTGCTTGGATGACATGCAAAGGGTACAATCGGCAGAACTTGAAAAAGAGTATGTGGTGAAAGTGAGAGGGGGATGCACAACATGGATAACTGATTGGATGGCAGTGTTATTGCCTGTGTTGGAAATCAAACATTTTGAGGGCAGGGAGTAGGGTAAGGGAGATAAGGGTGTATGTTTGAACTTCCATGTCTGAACATACAGACTGATAAGATTTGTAAAAAGGAGAACTATGAGAAAGTGAAGAGGAACTAAAGAGCCTTTTGATGAAAGTGAAAGAGGAGAGTGAAAAGCTGCCTTAAAATATGCTGTCTAGGTTTGTCATAGCTTTTCTTCCAAGGAGCAAGTATCTTTTAATTTCATGGCTGCAGTCACCATCTGCAATGATTTTGGAGCCCAAGAAAATGAAGTCTGTCACTGCTTCCATTGTTTCCCCATCTATTTGCCATGAAGTGATCTTGTTTTCTGAATGTTGAGCTTTAAGCCAACTTTTTCACTCCCTTCATTCCCCTTAATCAAGAGGCTCTTTAGTTCTTCACTTTCTGCCATAAGGGTGGTGTTATCTGCATATCTGAGGTTATTGATATTTCTCCTGGCAGTTTTTTTTTTCTCCTGGCAATCTTGATTCCAGCTTATGCTTTATCCAGCCCAGTATTTCGCATGATGTACTCTGCAATAAAGTTAAATAAGCAAGGTGACAATATACAGCCTTGTACTCCTTTCCCAATTCAGAACCAGTCCATTGTTCCATGTTTGGTTCTAACTGTTGCTTCTTAACCTGCATACAGATTCCTCAGAAGTCAGGTAAGGTGGTCTGGTATCCCCATCTTTTTAAGAATGTAGCACAGTTTGTTGTGATCCCTGGTGGCTCAGATGGTAAAGTGTGTGTCTACAATGTGAGAGACCTGGGTTCCATCCCTGGGTTGGGAAGATTCCCTGGAGAAGAAAATTGCAACCCACTCCAGTACTCTTGGCTTGAAAATCCCATGGACGGAGGAGCTTGGTGCAGGCTACTATCCATGGGGTCACAAAGAGTCGGGCACGACTAAGCGACTTCACTTTCACACAGTCAAAAGCTTTGGCATAGTCAATAAAGTGGAAATAGATGTTTTGCTGGAACTCTTTTGCTTTTTCAATGATCGAACCGATGTTGGCAATTTGTCCTCTGGTTCCTCTGCCTTTTTAAAATGCAGCTTGAACATCTGGAAGTTCTCAGTTCATGTACTGTTGAAGCCTAGCTTGGAGAACTTTGAGCATTAATTTGCTGGCATGTGAGATGAGTGCAATTGTGTGGTAGTTTGAACATTCTTTGGCATTGCCTTAGGGATTGGAATGAAAACTAACATTTTCCAGTCTCGTGGCAACTGCTGAGTGTTCCAAATTTGCTGGCATATTGAGTGCAGCACTTTCACAGCATCATCTTTTAAGATTTGAAATAGCTCAGCTGGAATTCCATCACCTCCGCTAGCTTTGTTCAGAGTGATGCTTCCTAAGACCCACTTGACTTCACATTCCAGGATGTCTGGCTCTGGGTGAGTGATCACACCATTGTGGTGATCTGGCTCTAACATCTTTTGTGTATAGTTCTCTGTGTATTTCTGCCACCTCTTCTTAATCTCTTCTGCTTTTGTTATACCATTTCTGTCCTTTATTGAGCCCATCTTTGCATGAAATGTTCCCTTGATATCTCTGATTCTCTTGAAGAGATCTCTAGTCTTTCCCATTCTATTGTTTTCCTCTATTTCTTTGCACTGATCACTGAGAACGGCTTTTTTATCTCTCTTTTCTATTCTTTGAAACTCAGCATTCGGATTAATAATATATCTTTCCTTTTCCTTTCACTACTCTTCTTTTCTCAGCTATTTGTAAGGCATCCTCAGACAACCATTTTGCCTTTTTGCATTTTTATTGGGGATGATTTTGACCACTGCCTCCTGCACAATGTCACAAAACCTCCGCCCATAGTACTTCAGGCACTCTATCTATCAGATCTAGTCCCTCAGATCTATTCCTCACTTCCACTGTATTGTCATAAGGGATTTGATTTAGGTTGTACCTGAATGGTCTAGTGGTTTTCCATACTTTCTTCAATTTAAATGTGAATTTGGCAATAAAGAGTTCATGATCTGAGCCACAGTCAGCTCCCAGTCTTGTTTTTGCTGACTGGATAGAACTTCTCCATCTTCAGCTGCAAAGAATATAATCAGTCTGATTTTGGTATTGACCATCTGGTGATGACCATGTGTAGAGTCTTCTCTTATGTTGTTGGAAGAGGGTGTTTGCTGTGACCAATGTGTTCTCTTGGCAGAACTCTGTTAGCCTTTGCCCTGTTTCATTTTTGTACTCCAAGGTCAAACTTGCCTGTTACTCTTGACTTCTTGCTTTTTCATTCTAGTCCTCTATGATGGGGGCTTCCCTGGTGGCTCAGACGGTAAAGCATCTGCCTGCAATGTGGGAGACCTGGGTTCAATGCCTGGGTCGGGAAGATCCCCTGGAGAAGGAAATGGCAACCCACTCCAGTACTCTTGCCTGGAAAATTCCATGGACAGAGGAGCTTTGTAAGTTACAGTCCATGGGGTCACAAAGAGTTGAGCACGACTGAGCAACTTCACTTCACTTCACTTCGTCTATGATGAAAAGGACATCTTTTTTTTTTTTTTTTTTTTTTTTGCTGTTAGCTCTAGGAAGTCTTATAGGTCTCTATAGAACTGTTCAGCTTCATCTTCTTCGGCATTAGTGATTGGGGCATAGACTTGGAGTGATTTGACTTGGAAACAAACAGAGATCATTCTGTCATTTTTGAGATTGCACCCAGGTACTGCATTTCGGGCTCTTTTGTTGACTATGAGGGCTACTCCATTTCTTCTAAGGGATTCTTGTCCACAGTGGTAGATGTAATGGTCTGACTATAAATATTAATTGTTCTTTAGAGATAACTTGCAAAACCAGGAAAGTATAGATAATACCATATTTACATCTACTCTAAGATGAACAGTTTTTTACATTTTTACACCTTTGAAATTGGGATGCTGCTTAAAATCACTGGCAGTATGACTGTCACTGTGTGAAAGCCATGTCACAGCAGTGTATATTGAGGTTAAGTGCATTGTTGATGTGTTGTTTAATTGCGTTAAAAATGTCTCCAAAAAGATATTTTGATTTAATGCTGAAGATTAAAGCTTTTGTGAACACAGGCACAGAAACAGAACAGTGAGGAATAAATTTTATATTAATGGAATAAATGTTGTTGGAAAAGGGATTGCAGTTCTTTATTTCCATGCCAAGCTAACCAAATGTTTCATAGACCACAGAAAGGAAGCTACTGTGTACCGTCTAGTCAGTGAGGCTGGCTCACCTATATTTGCTGAAGTTTGTGCAAAAGATTGTGTATTGTGGGCCTTTCTGTAAGAAAACTCCAGAAACGTTCATGGAGGACTGTTTAAGAGTTGCCACATCACCATTGCCTGGAAGGCACAGGGAATGACTGAGGATACCCGTGACCCCAGGTTAGTATAGACTCTAAACGAGGAGAGCCCATTTATTTATTTCACTTGTCTTCTACTCCTTTTTTGCTATGCATGAATGATTTTAAAATGAAAACATATGCCCAAGTAAGCTTTTTGTTGTTGTTGTTTAGTCAGTAAGTTGTGTGTGCCTCTTTGCAACCCCATGAACTGTAGCATGCCAAGCTTCCCTGTCCTTCACTGTCTCCTGGAGTTGCTCAAACTCATGTGCATTGAGTCAATGATGCTATTCAACCATCTCATCATCCTCTGTTGCCTTTTTGCCCATCTGCCCTCAGTCTTTCCCAGCATCAAGATTTTTTCCAGTGAGTCAGCTCTTCTCAGCAAGTAGCCGAAGTATTGGAACTTCAGCATTAGTCCTTCCAATGAAAATTCAGGGTTGATTTAAAGGATTGACTGGTTTAATCTCCTTGTATTTCAAGGGACTCTCAAGAATCTTATCCAGCACCACATTTCAAAAGCATGAATTCTTCCGTGCTCAGCTCTCACATCCACACATGACTACTGGAAAAACCATAGCTTTGACTTAAAGCTTAGTTTCAAATTAAAATTAAAATTTTAAGAGTAAAGAATCTCGTAGGATATCACTTATATGTGGAGTTTTTTTTTTTAATTATACAAAAATGAACTGATTTACAAAGTAGAAATCAGACATAGAAAACAAACTTATGGTTACCAAAGGGGAAGAGGGGGTGATAAGTTAGGAGTTTGGGTTTAACAGATACACAGTATAAAATACATAAGGACCTACTGTATAACCCAGGGAACTAGATTCAATGTCTTGCAATAACCTATAATGGAAAAGCATCTGGAAAAGAAAAAAAAAATTATAAAACTGAATCACTTTGGTGTACACCTGAAAATAACACAGCACTGTAAATCAACTATACTTAAAAATTTAAAGATAGCAATAATACAACCCACAGAATGGAGGAAAGTATTTCTCAAATATTAATATCTGAAAAGGGATATATATCCAGAATATGTAAAAATTCTGACAACACGAGAATAAAAGAGTATCCAATTAAAAAATGAAACGAAAAGAATGCATTTGGTCTTAGTTTATTGCCAGTGTGTTTTCTTTCTTAGTTGCCTAATAAGATTGTGTCTTTCATTGAATGAAATCTTGAATTGAGTACAGCACAGTAAAAGAAATGAGTGTGTACTATGTTTGCTTCACTATTTTCCTCTGGTAATCCATTCTACTTTAACCTTTTTCCTTTTCAAGACTCGCTTATCATCAGTGTTACTTATAACAATAAGTATTACACAATGTTAACCTGCTTAGTCCTTTACAATTTATGAAATATTTATGCATTTATCGTTTAGGTAATAAATTCCCATGGTTCAAAATTCAAAAAATGCAAAAGAGTCTACAGGGAAAACTCTCCCATCCACTCCTGTCCGCAGCCACCCAGTTCCTCTCCCAAGGTGTGATTAGTGTCATTAGTTTCTTATGTACTCTTCCAGTACTAGGTATCTCTATACAATCCTCATTCTTCTTATTATAATGCTAATAATTGAATCCTCTATACACTGTCATCCTTGATTTTTTACCAAGTACAGTTGTGTACATTATAAACATTACAAAATTATAGCCAAATATTAGTACTGGCCAGTTGGTAGACAAATGTAATTACAACTCAACAGATAATTTATACTGAGGTCCAAAGAGGTCAAAGTTGTTTTCCCAGTGACAGAGCTGGAACTCAGACCTGGGTCTTCTGGCCTCTGTTGGGAAAGCACAGGAATGCAATATATTGGTAGACTAGTTTCTTTCAACTCACATTGTTCTTCAAAATGCCAGTTAGCATTTGAAACTCATTGGTGCTAGTTAGAGTCTCTGTCAGTTGAGACCCACTTCTGGGCCTTCAGGAATCATCAGCTCTTAGTAACCATTCACCACACCACCCTTTACAAGGTATTTGCCTTCTAGGGACAGGAAACACCCCATGTAGGTGCCTGGAGATATGGAGAAACCTGGTGAGTTGGGGGGAATTGGTCAGATACTCTTGCCTGGAAGATCCCATGGATGGAAGAGCCTGGTAGGCTGCATTCCACGGGGTCACAAAGAGTCGGACACAACTGAGCAACTTCACTTTCACTTTTCACTTTCATGCATTGGAGAAGGAAATGGAAACCCACTCCAGTGTTATTGCTTGGAGAATCCCAGGGACGGGGAAGCCTGGTGGGCTGCCGTCTATGGGGTCACACAGAGTCGGACATGACTGAAGCAACTTAGCAGCAGCAGCTAGCTTTCCTGCTGCCAGTTGCTCATGTGATCTCTCAGCCTCATTACAGAGCTCATTCATTCATACAGCATTGCAGGGAGTATAAACAGTCCCCTACAGAGTGGTTGTAGAGGTGTGGAAGCGCAAAGCAGAGGTAAACAGGCAAGGGACTGTTCTGTGGAGTGTTCTGTAGGCATGCTGCATTTCTGAGCATGTCCTCTGGTCCCCTCACCTGACATTAGTTTTTCCCCAAGTTCATTTCTATTGTGACAACTAGTAACACTGGGTACTTCGTGCTTATCAAGAGTAACCTATTTAGATACATTAGATACTAGCTAAGACAGAGAAGGCAATGGCAGCCCACTTCAGTACTCTTGCCTGGAAAATCCCATGGATGGAGGAGCCTGGTAGGCTGCAGTCCATGAGGTCGCTAAGAGTCAGACATGACTGAGCGACTTCACTTGCACTTTTCACTTTCATGCCTTGGAGAAGGAAATGGCAAACAACTCCAGTGTTCTTGCCTGGAGAATCCCAGGGATGGGGGAGCCTGGTAGGCTGCTGTCTATGGGGTCGCACAGAGTCGGACATGCCTAAAGCGACTTAGCAGCAGCAGCAGCTAAGAACTGACCAGTGGTATACTAGTAGGTGTTTAAAAACCAACCCCGCTCTGGGATAAAACTTGGCCCTGACTTGTGGTACTTGCTGGCTTCTGTAATATAAATATTCCCACTGTGGCCAATTGTATTTGTGTGTAGGTGGGATAAGTACAGAACGGCCAGAGAGGCAGGCATTATTAGAATGATCAGCATGCCCAGAGATTACAAAGTGGGATCAGGAGGTTCTTTGTGGATGAGCTGAGTTTCAAGCATTGTTCAGGTAAGGAGGAATGTGATCAGCTAGATTTAAACTTCATACATAATGCCCTAGACCCTGGGATTTGCCATCCTCTGAGGAGTTTCCCTGCAACCTGATGGACCATTACTTGTGCCTCATTCCTTCTCTTTTGAACTCCTCTGGAGACCACAAGAAGTTTACCCAGATCTGGAACCTAGGGAGAGTAAGGAGTGTTAGGAAACATCCTAGTTCATGCAAACTATGGTTTTTAAGTCACTGCCCAAAATCTTAGACCTTGAGGCTCATGCTGGGCTAGGATAACTTTTGGGGATTGTGTCCACAAGTTGTATCCCATTTAGGGAATCCAGTTATAATGTAATTCCTATTTCCCCCCATTGGTACATAGTATAGCTGTTCTAGACTGGCTCACATGTCCTTCATCTCCCACTTGGAGGCTTAGGACTCCCATACAACCAGTGGCGAGTAGGGCAGTAGTGGGGCAGAAAGATTGAAATACAGGAGCCCTGTCCTTGACTGGGCACTTCCTCTGGGCTAAGTGCTTCCATTCGGGAGCTCAGAGCTAAAGCCCAGCCCCTGCCCTTCTCCACCTGAGTGGTGTTGGGGCCCTGCCCCCTTTCAGTGCTGTGACCTTGGGTAAGTAACTTAACCTCTTTACCTCTCAATTTTCTAGCTTATTAATTGGAAATGGTAATACATTTTTCACACGTATCTTCACAGCCACGAGCAGACCCTTGTTTTCAAGGGTACTGCAGATCACTTGTTTTCATTAGCCAGTCTCACCCCCTGCTGAAGTCTGGAAGCCCCCTCCCACTAGGAGAATGTACTTCTGGCCAAAACATGTGGGGTGTAGAGCAGTATCCCCATTTCACACCCCAGCTCTGAGCTCACTATTTTGTGTTCCAGGAATTAACTGACTTGCAGAGGGACCCCCCTGCCCAGTGCTCCGCAGGACCTGTGGGAGATGATTGTAAGTACCCTTCAGGGCTCCAGATCCCATGAGCCTTGCAATTAAGACCCCCAAATTTATCCATCCCTCAGTTTTTTTGTTTTTTGTTTTAAGAAAACCTACTGTTGTTAGTGTTGCTTTCTCTTCCTTTACTTATGAGTAGCTTTTTCATTAAATGCATTGACTTCACAGCCCAGCTGGTCAAGATGTTGCTGGAAATCACCATCTCCTTCCACTGGGGCACAAGAAAGCCATCTGGAAAGCCAACTAAAACTTGGGGCATTGCTGGAAAAATGGTCATGAAGCTAATCATGGAGGACCTTTTGCTGTTGCACTTGGGGGTAGAACTGGAGGGCTGGTGAAGGGTGGGGAATGAGGCTAGCTCCTTGCCTCTGCGAAGGGAAGGGACAGTTCTTTTCTCCCACTTCTCCTCCCAGGGGGAGACTGAAGGAGCTGCAATGGGCAGCCCTCTGCCGCCCTCTGTAGCCAACTGGCCGTAGGCCATGCTGCCCAACACGTGGATAATCCCAAATCTACTCTGCTATCCCACTTCACCTCTATTTTCTGAGCATCTTAGGCTCTGGGATGCTCATCCTTTACTGTGAGGCTCTAAAAGCTGCATCTGAAGGAAAAGTAGGCGGAAGAAGGAAAGACTGTGTAAAAAGAGGGGTGGTGCCCTTCAAGGACACCAAAGAATTAAAAACAGGTACTCAAACAGAACTCATATATCAGTGTTCATTGCACCATTGTTTATAATCCCCCATTACATGCCCATTAACAAATTAATAAATAAAGTGGTATGTATGTGTGTGTATACATATATATACACAATAGCATATTATTTAGCAATAAAAATGGATAAAGTTCTGACATATGCAATAACATGGATGAATCTTGAAAATATGCCATATAAAATAAGCCAGAAACAAAAGGGCAGATATTATATGATTCCATTTATATGAACTATCTAGCTAGACAAGGCAGATATAGAGACAGAAAGTAGAGTAGAGAGGTTTGTAGACACTGAGAGGAAGCAGAAATGGGAAAATATTTCATGGTACAGAATTTCTGTTTGGAGTGATGGAAAAGTTTCAGAAATGGATAAAGGTGGTGGTTGCACTGCAGTGTGAATGCATTTAATGCCACTGACGTGACACTTAAAAATGGCTTAAGTGACATGTTTTATGCTACATTTTCGTGTCCAACTCTTTGCAACCCCATGGAATTCTCCAGGCAAGAATACTGGAGTGGGTAGCCATTCCCTTCTCTAGGGAATCTTCCCGACCCAGGGATCAAACCTGGGTCTCTCATATGCAGGCAGATTCTTTACTGTCTGAGCCATCAGGAAAGCCATATGCTACATTAAAAAAACAAAAACAAAAAACTTTTATTGTGTTAAAATGCAAGAAAGAGAAATTTCACAGAGATGAGAAAAAAAAAAAAGAGGAAGTAGTCATATGTGAGGAAGAAGTCATATGTGTGTGTTCCTGCATGTTCTATGGGCTGATGCTTAGAGGAACTGAAAATGGGGAGACAGCTACTGAAAATGGAGGATTCCAGAAGCTTTATGTGAGAGTTTAAATAATGTTTTAGAGCAGAACAGAAATGATTCCCATTGCATATGCAGAGTTGGTGAACAAGTGTAGCTTCACCAGTTTGTTATTTGATCTGTGTTGTCCTTCCAGGTGTCATAGGTCTCAGTAACATATTTTCCCCCTCTTACCTGTTGCTTAAAATAATGTAAACTGGGGTTATGGATAAGATTGAACTGGTAATGATTCAGCTGCCACTTTCTAAAGGTACCCCTTGGTGTTCCTCTGCACCACACATTCTCACCCTTCACTGCAGCCCTGTACTGGTAAGCAGCCATCTTTATCTGAGAGTCTAGCCACTCTCCATACTCAGTACCTGAGTTTAGATGAGGTTTGCACAGTCTTGGAAACTAGCTAACCTTTTGGGGCCATTTCATGCCTGCCCTGTGAGTTAACAGCCCCTTTCCGGAATCCCTCTGCAATTGCTTTTCTCTTCCTGTCTCTTTTGGAGGCTTCTGTTCTGACTGTGCCTTTGGGTTCTGCTCAGCCCCTCAGCAGACCTCAGGAGTTAAAGTGAATGGGACACCTGTTTGCCAGAGGAACCACTCATATTATCTACTCCTCCCTTTCTCTGTATATTAATTATCAAAAAACATTTGTTTAATAAAGAATTCCATTCTATACCATGATTAGGAAAATGTATACCTACCAGCTAATGATTAGTAAGAGTTGGAATAAAAGCAGTCAAAAGAAAAAGAAGTGGCACTTTATTAGCTTAGGCAGCCTCGTTGTAGATAGAAGTGTTCCCATCAGTAGCATTTCTTGAAACATTTGAAAAAGGGCAAGGCTGCTGTGACTGTCTTTGGATACCTGTAGGAGCTTGGGAAACCTCTTCTCTTGTCCCTTCAATTCCTTTCCCTCCTCCCGCTTTGGCAATTTCCTGTCTGCTGGCAAGGGCAGACTCTGTGAGATATTTGAATAGATGGCAGGAAACCCAGTACAGGGCCAGGTCTGAAAATTGGGGCTGATTTCACACCCATGATGGAACCATGAGACAGAATTCCCTAGAGAATAACAGATCCCTCAGATGTTCTCAGCACACCTCCCAGGTGGGTATATAGGCACTTTCCACAAAGACTGGACAGTGTCCTGGGAGCTTTGGAACTGAGTCATCCGCCTGCTCTAGGCCAGTCTTGCTGAGCATACAGGAGCTTTTCTAGGGCTGTGTACAGCAGTAAAAGTAGCCTGACTCCAGAGAGGGCAGCAGGCGTGACGTGCAGAGAAAGAGAAAGCTCTCACATTCTAAGCAGGGACGTGGCCTGACCACCAGCTTGGTGGGAGCCTAGGAGGGAAGAATACGAGGGGCTGCTCTTGGCTTGTCACCTAGTCCTGGGGATGTGTGAGAGGACACAGGTGGGAAATAGCCACTGAAGCCCCAGGGCCACAGGCAGTGATTGACTCCTGGAAGAGACCCTTTGGAGAAGGCTTCAGAGTAAATAGTGAAGAACTAAGGAGAAGAGAGGTTTATAAATGTAACATGGAAAGTGGCTAAAGCCTACCTAAGGCTTAATTCTATGCAGAGAGAAGATTGAATTGTAGTTTACTGGCACCTGGATAGTAAAGAATTTAATTTTGTCCTTAAAAGATCTGGCCTTTGTCCCTAGCCTCAGGAAAGCGATGTCTAAACTACCCTGCCTGATAGGACTGTTTAGGCCTTGACCCAAACCAGCAATGTGAGTTAGGTGGAGGCAGGCCACACTAGACAGACCAGCGAGCTGGTTTAAGGTGGAGGTTTGGGATCATTGCCAGAGGAACTGGAGACATAGATCAGCCATGTGAATAGTCCATTAATCCATCCTGCTAACGTGATGGAGTTCCAGTAAAAGCTCTGTACGCTGAACCAGGGGTGAACATCCCAGTAGGCAGTATTTCGTGTATTGTCACACATCAATGCTGGGACTCCAGGGAAGAGGACAAGTGAAGGTCTACATTTGGACTCTGCCTGGAACTTTCCCCATGAGCTCTTCCCTCAGCTGACATTGACCTCAGCCTTTCACTGTGATAAATCAGAGCTGTGAGGACAACAATCTTTCATGAGTCTGGAGTCCAGTTAAATTACAGAAACCCCTACAGAGGTGGTTGGTGTCAGAAGTGAGGGCAGGCTTGTGTGTGAACAGCACCCTCTGAACAGAGCAGCTCCTCTTTGGTGGAGAGATGTGTTTGCTGGAGAGGCTCACTTCCTGTCTCTTTTTTGTCTTGCAGTGTTCCACTGGCAAGCCACCATCATGGGCCCGGTAGGTAGCAGCTGCTCAGCGCAGCCCTTGCCTTACCTGTTGTACCTCTTGCGCATGTACTAATCTGCTTTCGGTGTCTCATCCTCCAGAATGACAGTCCTTACCAAGGAGGCGTTTTCTTCCTGACCATCCACTTCCCTACCGATTATCCTTTCAAGCCCCCAAAGGTGAGGACAGGGGACAGGAACAGTGTGTGATGAAGTCACTGGTACAGAAAGCTGCACCCGGGGCTTTTCCCAGGGCCCCTTATCCACCACCAGGAGTACAGCTTGCCAGGAATTAAACTCTGGGCTTTCAGGACTCACTGTTCATGTGAGCAAGGGCTGGTGTGGTGAGGGCTTCCTACTGAAGCCATGTTTTCAGGGGTGTTCCTTGTGGGGTGGCTGAGTTAGGATGTGTCTTAGGCTCCAGCTCTCTTCTCTGCAGTCCCTTTCAGTCTAGGACAGGACTTCTCAGCCCCTACCCCAGGGACACTGAGATTTTTGTGGTAATAAAGCCTGAGATGGGAGGTGGGCAGAGGATTGCTTCTAGTATCTAGTGGAGGCCAGGAATGCTGCTCAGCATCCTGAATTGCACAGGATGGCCCTGAATGTCCACCAGTGGAGAGAAGCTGGCCTAGGACCCTGGCAAGTCACTCCTTCCTTCCCCTGGAGGAGTCCTGCCTTCCTGAGATTCATAGTCCCATGCGGGAGAAGTTTAGTATGAGAGCTACGCCATGCTGAGGAGAAGCACAGAGCAGCAACGTGGGATAGGACAGTGAGGGAAGGTGGTAGTGGGATCACTCTGATCATGGAAAGGGTCACAGGGAACTGGAGGGCAAGCCTTTGTTTGGGGGTGGGAAGGATGACCCCGAGGGGACCCACGGTGTGCAGTCAGTTGCTCTGCTGTGGTGAGAGGCTGGGTAGGGCAGAGACTGGTTGTTAAGGCAAAGCACGTGGCTTGTTCCAAGGTGGAGCCAACAGCACAGGCAGATGTGGTCACACAGCAGTGATTGTAGGTTATTCATATCATTTTTAACATATTGTTATCTTTCTGATTGAAAAATTGATAAAAGTGGGTTATTTTAAAATTAGAGCATATGGAGAACTAACTAATACACAGATGGAAATCAGTCTATTTATAAACCTATCCCCAGAGAAGATCACAGCTAATAGCCCTACTGATTATCCTTTCAAGCCCCCAAAGGTTGAAAGAGGGACAGGACAGGGACAGTATACATTCCTCCAGGGTTTTGCTTCATATACCAATATCCATTTTAATTCTTATTTTTTAAATAAAATCGTCAGTTCTGGTTGTGAATGAGGAAACCAAGGCTTTGAATGGGCACTCTAGTTCCTGAAAATGGTGTGGCTTATAGTGGAGGGTGGGACTTGAACCCAGATGTGTCAGCCTATTTTTGGGTAACTTTTTATTTTTAATTAATTTTAGACTTAGAAAAATGTTGCAAAAATAGTACATATTTTCCACATATGCCTTGTTTTTAGCTTTCCCTGAAGTCAACATCTTAGTTTATTGAAGTCCAAGCATCAAATCCAGGAAGTCAGTGTTGGCCACATGCTCAGAGCTAAACTGATGGCCTTACTTTTTCACCAGTTTTCCTCAGGTTCTAGAACCTTGCCCTGTATTTGTTGTCTTGTCTCCTCCATCTCCACAGTCTGTAACAGAGGCTCCATTTCCTCTGGTCTTTCATGACCTGATGCTCTTGAGAGGTACTGATCATTGTCAGAGACCCTCCCCTCGCCTATTTGGGGTTTGTGTGCTGTTTTCTCAGGACTGACCTAAAGTTTTGCATTTTAGCAAGTTACACGGAAGTCCTGAATCTGTGCCAGGGTCCCCTGTCTCAGGGTTTGTGATGTGTCTTACTGCCCTGTGGTTGACCTCAATGGCTCTGTTAAAGGCAGACCTTTCACCCCTGTGTGCTCATTCTATCTAAGCAATGAGGAGCAGCCCCTCTGGGCTCCCCAGCCCACAGCTCTCCCTGGTCATTGCCACCAGAGGCCATCAGTGCCTCCATATTTTAAATCAGAGTTAAATGTGGTTAAGATTCTGGAGACTTTGCCAGCTTTTAACGAAGAAGGCTGGGTTGTGCTGGGCACAAGGGGACAGATAGTAAAATACCTCTTTTAAGTATAACTGTTATTTCAGGGGTTTGGTTGAAAAAGCACATTCCATGGCCTTGAATCTACCCCCACTCTCCCCTTTCCCTGTTGAGATTTGCTGCAGTGTCTTGTAAAGTAGCATCTTATATCCTTCATTAGTGTATAAGTTGCTGCTGATCTTTTTTAAAATAAACAGATTGAATATAATCCTGTGTGTCTGTTGGGCATTTTCAGGATTCCTGATTGCCCCAAGACAAAGCAAAAGCAGCGCCTATTATTAGAGACTGAAATCAGCCCTGTGAGCTGGGTTTACTGTAACAAGGAGAGTTGTGTGCCAAAATGTTGTCTTCTACGATAGAAGAAAGTGTTTCTGTCTTTTTAAAAATCTCCTTTCCACAGGAGAACAAGACAAAGTAAGATTGCTGTTTGGGCAAGAATTTTCTGGGTCTATGGGGGGAATGTGGCAAGGTTGCATGATCTTCTCTACAGGAGATAATAAAGAATAAGGCAAATATTTAGTGCCTCAGTCACTTTGGAAGTTTGATGCATCCTGGAAAAAAGTGAAAAGTGAAGGTGTTAGTTGCTCAGTCATGTCCAACTCCGTACAGTCCCTGGGCTGTAGCCTGCCAGACTCCTCTGTCCATGGGGTTCTCCAGGCAGAAATCCTGCAGTGGGTATACTGGATCTTCCCAACCCAGGGACTGTCAGGAAGTCTCCTGCATTTCAGGCAGATTCTTTACCCTTTGAGCTACCGTGGAAGCCCTCCTGGAAAAAGTCATTTGGTAACAGATGCTGAGCCTCACATACACAGCCTTCCTTCTCCTCATATTCTGAAGTGAGTTGTTTTAAAATGAAGCCAACAACAAAAAAAAAAATCCTGTTTTATTAAAACTGTTTCAAGGCATGTAAAGTACTGTAGATAATCATATAATGGATGCCCACATAGTCATCATCTGGCTTAAGAACTCCATTATTCAACAAGACTTCTGAGTCCTGGCCATTGCTCTTTTTGTTAGCCCTCAGAGCACACTCTTCTGGGGGAGATGGTGTCAGTCCTCGCGTCTAGTTCAAGAGCCCAGCAGGGAATGGGTTGGGGGGCTTTTTCTCCAGGTGCCCCTTCCTGTATCCCATTCTGGTTTGGAATAATGCCCAGCTCACCCAGGATTGTGCAGGGCCAGGTATGTCCCAGTAGTGGTCATTTCCACCTTACTTGGTTCATTTTCCTGACAGATAAACAATCTAGAATGTCCCTGTGGTCTGTCTGACTTGAGGTCTCTCATCTCTGCAGGTTGTTTTCACAACCAAAATTTATCATCCCAACATCAACAGCAATGGCAGCATCTGCCTTGACATCCTACGGTCCCAGTGGTCTCCAGCACTGACTGTGTCAAAAGGTAAAAAGGTAGATGTGTATACTAGGTTCTGATACTGTGAGTGCCTATCTCCTCCCCATCTCGGTCACAGCAGTGTTTCTACCCCTGCACTCCTGAGAGCAAATTCAGGCTCCGGGGAAGCAGCCACGGTCCTAGCCCGTGGTCACAGCCTGGAGGGGGAGGAGTCCAAAGTGGTGCTTTCCCAACCCCCACCGCGTCCACCTGGATCTGTTGCTGCAGGGTGCTCCAGCCAGACTGTTACATGGGTGCAAAAGAAAATATTGATCCTATTTATACTTTTGATCTAAAAGTAAATAGAAAGGCAAATATTACATTGCCTCCTCCATTCTCTCATTTATTCACTTTGCAACATGGGTTGTGAACCAGCCCTGAGTGAAGAGGACACAGGGCCTGTGCTCTGCATGAGGGTGAAGAAACCAGTCTAAACTGGGCTTAAAGGATGCAGATATTCCTTCCCAACTAAGACAGGCTGAACATGGTTGTACAAACCCTGAGACTTGAACACAGAGGGTGTGAGTTACCTGTCAGTGGAGTGAGTAAGGTGGTAAAAAAAAAAGCAACCTGAGAGAATCAGGGTACCAGAGCCCAACAAACAGAGTGGAGTGTGAGGCAATGCAGGTGGCAGAGCTTTAGGAAGCAGAGCGGGGAACACAAGACACCAGGACAGCTGACCAGAGCAGGCTCTTTGAGACTGCGTGGTAAATCTACAGGGAAAGCTGCCCAGTCCAATGTGGTGATGCAGATGCCGTGGAGGCAGAGCTGACTCCAGTACTCAGGCCTCCAGGAGACAACTCCACACTGGGGGCCTGCTCCTCTCTGAGCTGAATCCTCACCCCACTGCCTAGCATGCCTTTGGGTGTGGGGGTCAGGACACTGTCTAAGAAAGTAGGGAGAGGAAATCAAAATGGCCAGGAGTAGACACTTGAATGTGGAAGGAAGGAAGAAATTAGCTCTCTCATGACACATCCTTTGAGCTCAGAACAGCAGGAGAGTTGAAGAGCTTTAAAAAGACAAATCATCCCTCAATCATAGTGTACCTGGTTTACCATAGTTTAACTGTGGTCAGGACTTGAATAGATTCACTGAGGCAAGGATGATACTTGTTTGGGGTGGTACAGAGGGTTCCAGAGCAAATCTAGGATTGACAGTGCATTTAGCCTAGACCCTAACGATCCCAGCAGCACCACTTCCTCAGCCTCCAACCACTCCCTGGTGGGAGTGTCCTCACAGGTCCAGAGCAGAACTGAGAGTGTAGGGCAGTGCGCATTTGCTTGGCAGTCACACAGACCTGGTTCTGAATCTTGTTTTTACCCATTTGGTGGGTGTTCCAAGTCTTTAACCTTGGACAGGTCACCAGAATCTTCTGAGTTCTGGTTTCTTTAATAGTGAACAGGGCCCCTGGGACCAAACAACAAAGGTACATGGCACGGAGTCAAAGGACTTTTGAGATCAGGAAGGGGAGGCCAGAAGTGCCCTAGAGCAGATGGAACTGGGACACCACAGGGTAAAGTTGCTGTTCAACTGATAGATGGACAAAGTAAATACATTCGTATTCTGATACCCCAAGAGTCTTGGGGTATTAGAATAATTTTGATGGGATGTTGAAGAGAAAATAATTGCTCTGTCAACAGAGAGTTCAATTTGAGGGGCTCACTGGACCTGGGGTGACCTGGGAGCCTTGTGACTGCAGTT
This sequence comes from Ovis aries, assembly GCF_016772045.2. Classification (NCBI taxonomy): domain Eukaryota; kingdom Metazoa; phylum Chordata; class Mammalia; order Artiodactyla; family Bovidae; genus Ovis; species Ovis aries. Next base: position 376,664 of record NC_056072.1, read on the forward strand.
GACTTATTGTTTCTTTTCTTTCCAGTTCTCTTATCCATCTGTTCTCTGCTCTGCGACCCCAACCCTGATGACCCTCTGGTGCCAGAAATAGCCCATACCTACAAGGCTGATAGAGAGAAGTATGTGTCCTCTTTGGGTTGCCTTTGGGCCCCAGCTGCTCCAGGCAGCTCCCAGCAATACCCTGAGCTGGTGCTTCCAGGCCAATGAGGTTTTCCCATGGACATCGTCCTGCCCATTCTGAGCTGGGCTAAGACTCCTGCCTCTCTCACTAACATATCCTTTGACTCTGAGGAGGGAGAAGGAGATAAAAGCAGGTTGCCCTCCTGGATAGCTCATCAGCTGCCACTACTGAATCCTAAAAGATTATTGCCAGACCTGCCCTTGAGGCCAGTAATGTCAGTGGTCAGCCAACAATGGACTCAGAAGAATCTGACAGCAAGAAAATTCTGGATTAAAATACAAGGACTTTATCACAAGATAATGGGCTATCTGCTCAGATATGCCCAGGGTGAGGCCAGGGCTGATTGAGGTGGGAAGCACTGCTGTGCTCAGTTTGCTAGTTGAGGCTAAGAAGTAAGCAGTGTGTTCCTGATTTACTGACAGACCCTCACTGCAAACTCTCTGATTTCCAGACTCTTGACTGTAGAATTCTGACTCATGTGGCCAGACACAACCATGTGCACTGTAGCCTGAGCAGATGTCTGTGGCTGCTGAGGCAGGTACATTGTGTGACAACCTCTGAGAGTTGACAGCACTGTGAGAAAGGGCCAGACATGGCAGGGCCCCAGGCATCAGCAGTGGCGGCCCTGTGAGCAGCTAGGGGCAGGAGCAGGGTGCAGAGGGTGGAGTTGCTGGCTTTTAAAAGAACTTTCCAGTAGGTCTTTTAGTTCATTATTTCTCTTCTGTCTAAAGAGATTAGAATGGAATGTGCTTTTTCCAGCATATATTTCTTGAAACCTTTATAGAGCTCATTATTTCCCTCATTTCAGTTCTCCTGTATGACAAAGTGATTGTTAATTGATGAGATCTTAATTTTTATTTATTTCAGCGCTTGTTATGATATATGTTAGATATACCAGAAGTGATTGTCTTCATTGTCTTCTCTGATTACATAACTCTCTTACAGTGTCATGGCACCAGGTTCCATAACAGTAATGTGGATAAATGCACATATTCTCAATGGGCACCAGACCTGCTCTGTGGCTGCCAACAGTGGCGCTTACTCACACTCTGGTGGCCAGATTCATGGAGCCCACGTGCTAGATACCAGGGACTCTCCCATGCTGACCTCTGGGTATCTCTTCCAGATCAAATGCATCCATGTTGAAAGACAGGAGAGAGGGAGGGAGGTGGTCTGTTGCGCTCTCAAATCTTCCACAGCAGATAGTTGTGAAGAACTGCTAGGACTCACCAGGCTCAGGGTTTATGGCCGTGAGTGACACGTTCCTGCTCCAGGCAGTCTATTTCATTCATTCATCCGTCTTAGGTATTTGATGAGAAGCAACAGCATTTCCCCTATATCAGTTCTTTTCTCTACTGCACATTGAAAGGAAGTGACCATTACGAATGAGGGTGTCACTTCCTCTACTTTTTTCTTCCAGGTACAACAGACTAGCAAGAGAGTGGACACAGAAATATGCTATGTAAGTGCCTCAGAGGTTTTACAGGAGACATTGTCCAAGAGAAGCTGAGCTGAGCTATTGGCTGAGCCACTCACAGAGCGTCATCTCTTCTGCAAACAAATGCTGATTACCCACATTCTCCAACCACAGCATGTTGGTACTACTCTCAGCCATCATGGTTTTGACAGCGTCATGTCTCTGATGCCAGATCAGTAGTCACTGTTGTGATCTGCAGCCTTCCTGGCTACATTGGAATCGGTCCCTCCACCCCAACTCACTGCTCACCTATTCGGAGGACCTGTGTGCCTCCCCTGCCTGGCCTCACTCAGGCGGCATCGCTTACCGTGGCGCCACACAGGGGCCCCAGTCTGGCCCCTTACCACGTGCTCTTTGCCTTTTAGAACTCAGTGCCCAGGGAGGAGCGGGCAGGCTTTCCTCACATCGTGTCTGCCACAGACCACATCCTGAGGACTCTCACCTCATCCCAGAAGTTCTGGGAACTGTGAACAGTGTCACTGGGAAGTGGAGGCCTTGCCCCACAGCTCCCACCAGTCTTCCTCGGCAGTGCCACGTGCTGGCACTCTCCTCCCACACCAAGAAGCTGTAAATTGAAAGTCAGGATATAAAGCACATAACACGCCATGAGAGATGACTGTCCTTTTAGAAGCAAGAACAAAATTATGAAACCTGAAAAGATTTGGGTTATGCTTTTCTATCTTATGAGATTTTCACCACCCCACCTCCTCCCACTCAGAGCCTACATGAAGGCAAAGTGTGAGCCATTCACTGAACAGAACACAGGGAGAGAGAGGGACTTGTTAAATGTAAATAAAAATGTAATGCACTCATAACCCTAAATGATAACTGACATTTAAGTCTTTTTTTTTTCCAGGCAGAACAGAAGATATGGAAACTTTTAACAGGTAGCCCATCGGGTAACTGGCCTCCTCTCTTAAATTTCTGATGTAACACATTTCAAGAGCTGCCTTTAGAGTTCAGAGGTTTGAGATTAGGTTAGTGAGGAGAAGGGTAGTAAAGGGATTATTCTAATTGAACCTCTGAAGAGAGGAGGAAAATTGAGGGACTTCACATCTCTCAACATCCAATTTGGCCTAGTCTTCTCTAAGTGGTTTTCAAAGCTAGTCCACTCCCAGAACAGCCATATGAGAATGATGTTTGGGTAAGTAGGACCAGGAAGTGGAGAAACCCTAAAATTCTTCAACCAGATGGCCAAGTCTGTGGAGTTTGGAAGGAGGCCTGCAGACCTTGCACCTGGGGATCAGCCCTAGATGACCACGTGAGCCTGACCTGTTCTAGAAACTCTGAAGTTGTAGCACAGCTTCACTGTTCTTGCTTTTCAGCGAGAGTGCTGGGATTAGTCACCACCACTTCCTTAGCAAAGCAGGCAGCAGTCTGAGCCTGGTCTGCATTTACTTTACAGGGTTCCGCATTTAGGATCCTCAGGTAAAGGCTACTTTCTGTGTTCCATGGGCTCCATTCCCTGCTTTGTACCATGGTGAGGATTTGCCCTGTTAATTTTTTCTCTCTCTGCTACCCCTTTGGTCTTTACTTAAACAAAATTATAAACTTCAGGTGTCCCCTGGGAACACTGCCATCACACAACTCTGCCATTTCAGACAATGGCCATAATACTCCTTGAACCAAATATAACAAAGTATGGGAAGGTGGGACAGATTCCAATTTCAGAGACAAGTTAGAGGTTCAGAGAAGGAATATCCAGGCCCAAGTTGTTGTTGAGTTGGAGGGTGCTATTTTCAGCCTTTCCAGCATAATAGCTTATGACTCACCAGAAGCTCATGAATTTTCTCTGTCTAGTTAAAATTTTCCCAAGCCTGCTGTCTCTGTTGGTGATAATGCAATAGCAAAAGTAAAATTATCCTTTGGGATCTCCACTGTGAATTACCATTCACCCTTTTGCTTGATTTGCACTCTGTACTTGGACAGGCCTGTATTGTGCCAAGCCAAGTGATGGAAAGGCCACCACAGTGATGTTCTGCAGGGCTGTCCCTGGCAAGTTCCTTGGACTCTCTACCCCTGAGAAACTTGATTTTCAAGCCTTCCAGCACTCAGGTTAGCCTGAAGGACAGGCTTCTTAAGTTGAAACCCTTATTTTAAAATGCACTGTGTGCAGGCAGCTCCCAGATATCACACAGGTATAGATATCATGTTTCCAAGGCAAGTCCGAGGTCAGTAACTTAACAGCAGATCTAAAAATCTAACTGTGCAGTGATACTTCGTTTTCTCCATAGACCAGAGATACCAGGGAATTGCATGATCTTAAGCAATTAATCCAACATGAACAAATGACTTAACTCTGGCCAAAAATATCTCAGTTTGCTGGATGGAGCTGTGATCTTGATCCTTTAGCAGACTATAGGAAGACCCAAGAGTTCCAAGAATATGGAAAAGGGTCAAAATCTCCTGACAAGGGTTTAAAAGACCAGAACACCCATGTCCAGTGGGCCTGGCAGCTCACAGCTCACCCGTGTTAGCACCATGGGATCCAACACCACCTGACCACAGAGGCCCAAGAATAGGCAGGTTTCTGTCTCTCAAATTCAGGACAAAGCCTCCTAAAGTGATAAAGAGGTGCTTGTGAGACTGGTCAACAGAGCTCCTGGCCTGAAGGCCTGTTCTGGTAGAGGAGGAGAAAGCCTTGGGAGCAGCACGGGCCGCTTGTCCCTCCTGCCCTCGCCTGCCCCCTCTTTTGTGCCTCTGTTCCTCCAGCTCTTCTCACTGTGACACATGCTTCCTCCCTGGCAGCACTGGGTGAGGGTTGAATGAGGATTAGACCTAGCCATGAAAGCTGGTCTGAGAAACAGGATGGCTTACCAGTGGTACCAAGCTGAGTCCTTGGACTCTTTGATCAATAGAAATTGATAAGAGATCAGACAAGAAATTTAGGCAAGGCTTTACTGGAACTCACTGCAGCAGTGGGGAGTTAAGAACAAGTGAACCGGTGCCCTTGCTTGACCCTTGCAGGTGGCAGGGCGAGCTGGTCCGTTAATGAGGTGAGGGTGGGATGGGCCAGTGGGTCAGGTTGAAAGGGTGGCTTGGGTGGTCTGCCAGCCCACATGGTGGTGCTGTGTGCAAGGATCGTGCAGAACCCTGCTTTTGCTCCCCGTACCTCAGAAATGACAGTTGGGTTTTGGTCTTTTTGTATTAGTCAGAATTGACCCCAACTGTGCATTCGTCAAGTTATTTTTAGTCCCTTATAGTTTCTTTGTGTTCTGTTGCTCAAGGAGATGTTTGTTCAGGTGCGAGCACTCCAGTAAAGGGACCCAGGCCCCAGCCTATCTCACCAGCACCCTCACAACAGCAGCCTGGTACCATGCAGGCAGGCACACTGGCTCCTTCAGGCCTGGTGATCTTCCCAGCCAGTCTGCTGGCCTCATCATGACCACCATTGGGGTTTCTCTTCTGTTGGCAGAGGGATTTTATTAAAAACAAAAATAAAAAGCTACAGAAAATCTGCAAACCCTCTGTCAAACCAAATAGTGAGTGGTTTCTTGACTTTCCTAAAAAACGTCACGTCTCCATATTACCCCATCTCCACCACACTCCTCCCAGGCTCCTAATCCTTACTGTCAGATAGGCCTGCTTGAGCTGTCCAGCTCCCTGCAGCAGAGCTTACCTCTGGGTGCGCGGGCTTGGCTGGGCTCCACTTTAAGAGGTAATGACAGAATTGCCCTCTCAGAGCCTGCCTCTCACCTATGCTGCCCACGCCCGCCGCACCCCCCCCCCGCCCCCCGCACAGTAGCTCAAGGGGCTAGTCATGGGGAATGTCCATCACCGCTGGCTGGTCATTACTTTCTAATGACTTTAGGTGGCTTTATCCAGGCAGTGACTGAGCAATTGCCAAATGCAAGGTGTGAAGCGGGGGGGGGGGGGGGGGGGGCGGGGAAGGAAAAGAATCATACAAAGAAAATGTGGTTGCTTTCTGGGAGTTCACTGGAACTACACAGGCCTCAGGAAGGAGCTAAAACTAAGGTAGGGCCTGATGGATGGACAGGGAGGAGGGTCCTACAGGCAAAGGACTATGTTCCCCAACAAGCACAGCACATTCTGGGAGCTCACTCAGCAACCTGGTGACACTCCCGCACATGGCCCTTCTGAAATTGGGGCCCTGTTACCTTCTGGGTGGCACAGGGCTCACCTTTCTGGAGAATCACTGAAGGCAGAGGAGTGCAGGATGAACAGCAATTTTCATATTAAGTGGATGGCATAGTTCATATAAGCTGGTGTGTAAAACCATTTCACACCCTAGACTCCCAGGGAAACAAGCACCATCATTGGGCCAGGGGCTTTATAGGGGCAAGGACATGGGCCCAGAGCTGCATCTGTCCCTCCATCCACACACATGAAGAACAAAATGACATTAGGCCTGGGCCCAGCCTCATCTCAAAGCTTGTTCCCAGGAGCAATAATGACCTGGCCACGGCACTAGAAGGCCAGGCGTGCTCAATGGGCAAAATGGTCTACCAGCTCCAGAAATAAGGATGCAGATGGAGGCATGGGCTGTAAAGTTGGGGGTGGCGGAGGCAAGGGGTGAAAGGCTAACTACCCTTCTGAGGGAACTTGGCTAGTTCTTCTGTGTCAAATATCCAGCAGTAGGAATAACCTGGTAGTCCAGTGGTCAGCAGTCTGTGCTTCCACTGTAAGGGTCACAGGTTCCATCCCTAGTCGGCAAACTATGATCTCCCATGCCATGTGACCAGAAGCAAGCTCAGGACACCATCCTGGAACAGGAGGAACTAACAATAACTTGTCAACATCTTTTGGTTTAAAATGTTGGCAGAGTTGTAGTTAAACTGCAAAATCCCCATCACCTGTACCTTCTGTTCCCTTTGAACCTTCTAGAATTTCTGCTGACTTCTTGCTGTGGGCCGATCTGTCTACAACAGGGAGCTTGGCTGATGCACACATGCCTCCAGGTCTTTGAGGTCAAGGCTTCAGTAAGACTTGAGAAGCTAGAAGCCCTCACAGAACGAGCTATGTGAGCAGCAAGTGTGCCCTCTCTGTAAAGGGTTAGGATGGCAGGAAAGAGCATTGCTTCTCCTGAAGGAGGTGGTTTTGCCCTTTCTGTGAGACACCACATACTGACTTGTGACAGCCCCTCGTAGCCAAGCCTTAAATGACAAGCAGACCACATTGGCTATTCCCTCCCTACCTGCGGGCCTGAGTCACAGATCAAGCTCAGGACTGCAGCCTTCCCACCTTTCTATACTTGACTGCTTACCCTCTGTTTAAATCATAACAAGGATTCAACTAGGAAGCTTTGGGGGTTTTTGTTTTGTTTTTAATCTCTCAAGATGTGAAGTTATTTGTTTACTGGATTCCACTTACCATGCAACATAAACAAGTTTTCTTTTTAGGGCAGGAAAACCAATGATTTCATTTCTCCCTTTCTGTAGTAATGTGGCCATGTGTGGCTGGAGCATAGAGATGTAATCCTAGTGGTTTTTAAGAAAATTATTTTCTTGCTAATTGACACTTCTGTGGATGAAGACTTTGAATAAAAACCTATTATTTTTTACCGATTGTTGTGGTCTCAATGGTTATGTACCCTCAAAATTCCTTCATTGAACTCTTAACCCTTAAGGTAATGATATTGGGAGGTGGGGCCTTTGGGAGGTGATGAGGTCACAGCAGTGGAGCCCTCATGAATGGCATTAGTGTGCTTATAAAAGAGGTGCCCCAGAGAGCTTCTTGGTCCCTTTTGCCATGTAAGACTACTATGAACTGTCAGCAGAAGCAGAGTTTGGAGACCCTTCCTCCTATGGGCCTCAGTTCTTGGTAAGGATGCAAAGAAGAATCTAAGGTCTTACCTGTTGCAAGAAAGTTTATTAACAATCAGGAAAGAACAGATTACAAAGAGTTGGACAAGACTGAGTACACTGCAGATGGTGTCCGCAGCCATGAAATTAAAAGATGTTTGCCCCTTGGATAAAAGCTATGACAACTCAGCATATTAAAAAGCAGAAACATTACTTTGCCAACAAAGGTCCATATAGTCAAAGCTATGGCTTTTCCAGTAGTCATGTATGGATGTGAGAGTCAGACAGAAAGCTGAGAGCTGAAGAATTGATGCTGTTGAACTGTGGTGTTGAAGACTCTTGAGAGTCCCTTGGACAGCAAGGAGATCAAACCAGTCAATCCTAAAGGAAATCAGTCCTGAATATTCATTGGAAAAACTGATGCTGAAGCTGATGCTCCAATATTTTGGCCACCTGATATGAAGAACTGACTCCTTAGAAAAGACCTTGATGCTGGGAAAGATTGAGGCAGGAGGAGAAGGGGATGACAGAGAATGAGATGGTTGGATGGCATCATCAACTCGATGGACGTGAGTCTGAGCAAGCTCCGGGGGTTGATGGACAGGGAAGCCTGGTGTGCTGCAGTCTATAGGGTTGTAAACAGTTGGACACGACTGAGCGACTGAACTGAGTGTACACAAAAAAAGTACAGAAGGAACATTTCAAGAGGAGGGCCGTGCAAGGGAGGCAAATGGCCCTGGAGGGCTGGAGTACAGTTTTTAAGGCAGGGTCATTTGCATAATTGGGAGGGTGTCACTGATTGATAGCTGCAGGTTATATAACAAGATGCTCTACTGTGCATGTTCTTCCTATAATTTAGTCTGTTATAATTAGATGTATATATTCAGGGAAGGGGCTTCCCTGGTCGCTCAGCTGGTAAAGAATCTGCCTGCAAGGCAGGAGACCTGGGTTCGACCCCTGTGTTGGGAAGATCCCCTGGAGGAAAGTCATAGCAACCCACTCCAGTATTCTTGCCTGGAGAATCCCTATGGACAGAGGAGCCTGGTGGGCTACAGTCCCTGGGGTCATAAAGAGTCAGACACGACTGAGCAACTAAGCACAGCACATTCATGGAATATTTGTGAGCAGTTAATGAGTCCAGTGGCTGACAAAGATTACTTTAGTACACGATACTATGAGGTGAGTACATGTGGTAGAGTGGGGAAAGTCCTGCCAGTCGACAGGTGGGGGCTTTTTACAGCCCCCCTGACTATTTTTGCAGTACTAGTGGGTGTATTAGGGGTAGGGCTGGTAAATTACTTGGTGGGATTAGGTGGCTATTGAACAGGTAGCTGAATGGTCTACCTCTCTGTTGCTCTCAGCTAACTTCCTGCCTATCAGAACCAGGAAGGGGACTCTCACTAGACACCAAATCTACCAGTGCCCTGATCTTGGACTTCGGGCTCTAGAAATTGTGTTCATAAGCCACCCAGTATGTGGTATTTTGTTGTGTCAGCTTGAATGGATGTAAACACTGGGGGACACTGCTGTTGTTGATTCCTTCTAGACAGCGGACTCCAGAGAGAGTTTACCAGCATATTCCCTCTACATTTGGGCTCACATGCTTTCAGGACACAGTCAACTGCCCTCAGAGTTCAAAGGACACTGACTATTTGGAGCTCTGCTTTCATGCCTTGGATCTGTTACCTAAACCCACTAGGAGAGCTTCAAGAAGCAAAGCAGATCTCAGTTTATCTACATGCAAGAAAAGTATAGAGGCTTGTGTGAATGATGGGGCCAATTTGCTAAGAAAAGAGAAGAGTTCTAGGGATAACCTGTGGAAACATCTCACATTCTCAAACCAAGGGACAATCAACCAACAAGAGACAGATGACCAAAAGGAAACAGAAACTCCAGAAAAGCTGGAGTAGGACGGAGAGGAAAATGGAGAGGATCTACACACAGCAGCTAGGGGAACATTTGACAAATATCCTACTTCCCTGGTGGCTCAGATAGTAAAGAATTTACCTGCAATGAGGGAGACCTGGGTTCAATCCCTGGGTTGGGAAGATCCCCTGGAAGAGGGCATGGTAACTCATTCCAGTATTTTTGCCTGGAGAATCCCCATGGACAGAGGTGTCTGGCAGGCTATAGTCCATGGGGTCGCAGAGTTTGACACCACTGAGTGACTAAGCACAGCACACAAGGATTCCATCATACCTAAGAATAAAACCTGAATTCCTTCCCCTAACTCACAAGGTCCTGTAGGATCCAACCTGCACGCATGCCTCCTTCCTTCTCTTTCTCTCTGTGCTTTCACCTCAGAGCTCTTGTTCCCTTTTCTTGGAACACTTCCACCAAGATCTTCCATAGCCACATCTGCCACCCTCCAGCCCTCATATCTACTCTGCTCCACTGTTACCTCTGAAAGGCCCTCCCTGATCTGTCAAGTTGAAATAGGCTACCACACACTAAAGCAGAAAACAGAATCCTAATGCCCCCACATTCCCACACCAGGGACCCCTCTTCACAGTCATAGTCTTCTTTCGGTGGAGCCTGGGTCCTCCTGCTTTTCCCTCATCAGTATGGATAAACCTGGTCACCACACTGAGCTGATCTATTTCCAGAACAAAGAGACCTATCTGCCTCTTTTGTCTGAACAACCTGATTCAGGCAAGGTGGGGCCTCCCCAAGTTGACTAAACTGTTTAAAAGTGCTCCCTAGTAGGCCTGAGGGATTTGGGAAACTGGTAACAAGGATGTCTTTAAATAGCAATATTACCAGAGAAAGAAGAGACACAAGGACATGTGAGGCCAAAAAGAATAAGGAAGAAAAACAATAAGACTGTGGGTTGAACTCCTCTGAACTATGGAGATTCTAAAAAGACTGTGGTGGAAATAAGGTCCGATGCTATAAAGAGCACTATTGCATAGAAACCTGGAATGTTAAGTCCATGAATCAAGCCAAATTGGAAGTGGTCAAACAGGAGACGGCAAGAGAGAACATTGACCTTTCAGGAATCAGCGAACTAAAATGGACTGGAATGAGTGAATTTAATTCAGATGACCATTATGTCTACTGCTGTGGGCAAGAATCCCTTAGAAGAAACGGAGCAGCCATCATGGTCAACAAAAGAGTGCAAAATGCAGTACCTGGATGCAATCTCAAAAACGACAGAATGATTTCTATTTGTTTCCAAGGCAAACCATTCAATATCATGGTAATCCATGTCTATGCCCCAACCAGTAATTCTGAAGAAGCTGAAGTTCAATGGTTCTATGAAGACCTACAAGACCTTGTAGAACTAACATCCAAAAAAGATGTCCTTTTCATTATAGGGGACTGGAATGCAAAAGTAGGAAGTCAAGAAACACCTGGAGTAACAGGCAAATTTAGCCTTGGAGTACAACATGAGGCAGGACCAAGGCTAATAAGAGTTTTGCCAAGAGAACACACCGATCATAGCAAACACCCGCTCCAACAACACAACAGAAGGCTCTACACATGGACATCACCAGATGGTCAACACAGAAATCAGATTGATTATATTCTTTGCAGCCAAAGATGGAGAAGTTCTATACAGTCAACTAAAATAAGACCAGGAGCTGACTGTGACTCAGATCATGAAATCCTTATTACCAAATTCAGACTTAAATTGAAGAAAGTAGGAAAACCGCTAGACCATTCAGGTATGACCTCAATCAAATCCCTTATGATTATAGAGTGGAAGTGAGAAATAGATTTAAGGGCCTAGAGCTGATAGATAGAGTGCCTGATGAACTATGGAATGAGGTTCGTGACATTGTATAGGAGACAGGGATCAAGACCATCCCCATGGAAAAGAAATGCAAAAAAGCAAAATGGCTGTCTGGGGAGGGCTTACAAATAGCTGTGAAAAGAAGAGAGGTGAAAAGCAAAGGAGAAAAGGAAAGATATAAGCATCTGAATGCAGAGTTCCAAAGAATAGCAAGAAGAGATAAGAAAGCCTTCTTTAGCAATCAATGCAAAGAAATAGAGGAAAAGAACAGAATAGGAAAGACTAGAGATCTCTTCAAGAAAATTAGAGGTACCAAGGGAACATTTCATGCAAAGATGGGCTCGATAAAGGACAGAAATGGTCTGGACCTAACAGAAGCAGAAGATATTAAGAAGAGGTGGCAAGAATACACAGAAGAACTGTACAAAGAAAGATCTTCACGACCCAGATAATCACGATGGTGTGATCACTCATCTAGAGCCAGACATCCTGGAATGTGAAGTCAAATGGGCCTTAGAAAGCATCACTATGAACAAAGCTAGTGGAGGTGATGGAATTCCAGTTGAGCTGTTTCAAATCCTGAAAGATGATGCCGTGAAAGTGCTGCACTCAATACGCCAGCAAATTTGGAAAACTCAGCAGTGGCCACAAGACTGGAAAAGGTCAGTTTTCATTCCAATCCCAAAGAAAGGCAATGCAAAAGAATGCTCAAACTACTGCACAATTGCACTCATCTCACATGCTAGTAAAGTAATGCTCAAAATTCTCCAAGCCAGGCTTCAGCAGTACGTGAACTGTGAACTCCCTGATGTTCAAGCTGGTTTTAGAAAAGGCAGAGGAACCAGAGATCAAATTGCCAACATCTGCTGGATCATGGAAAAGCAAGAGTTCCAGAAAAACATCTATTTCTGCTTTATTGACTATGCCAAAGCCTTTGACTGTGTGGATCACAAGGAACTGTGGAAAATTCTGAGAGAGATGGGAATACCAGACCACCTGACCTGCCTCTTGAGAAATCTGTATGTAGGTCAGGAAGCAACAGTTAGAACTGGACATGGAACAACAGACTGGTTCCAAATAGGAAAAGGAGTACATCAAGGCTGTATATTGTCACCCTGCTTATTTAACTTCTATGCAGAGTACATCATGAGAAATGCTGGACTGGAAGAAACACAATCTGGAATCAAAATTGCCGGGAGAAATATCGATAACCTCAGATATGCAGATGACACCACCCTTATGGCAGAAAGTGAAGAGGAACTAAAAAGCGTCTTGATGAAAGTGAAAGAGGAGAGTGAAAAAGTTGGCTTAAAGCTCAACCTTCAGAAAACGAAGATCATGGCATCCGGTCCCATCACTTCATGGGAAATAGATGGGGCAACAGTGGAAAGTGTCAGACTTTATTTTTGGGGGCTCCAAAATCACTACAGATGGTGACTGTAGCCATGAAATTAAAAGATGCTTACTCCCTGGAAGAAAAGTTATGATTAACCTAGATAGCATATTCAAAAGCAGAGACATTACTTTGCTGACTAAGGTCCGTCTAGTCAAGGCTATGGTTTTTCCAGTAGTCATGTATGGATGTGAGAGTTGGACTGTGAAGAAAGATGAGCGCTGAAGAATTGGTGCTTTTGAACTGTGGTGTTGGAGAAGACTCTTGAGAGTCCCTTGGACTGCAAGGAGATCCAACCAGTCCATCCTATAGAAATCATTCCTGAATATTCATTGGAAGGACTGATGTTGAAGCTGCAACTCCAATACTTTGGCCACCTGATGCGAAGAACTGACTCCTTAAAAAGACCCTGATGCTGGGAAAGATTGAAGGCAGGAGGAGAATGGGATGACAGAGGATGAGATCGTTGTATGGCATCACTGACCCAATGGACCTGAGTTTGAATAAACCTCAGAGTTGGTAATGGACAGGGAGGCCTAGTGTGCTGCAGTCGACGCGGTCACAGAGTCACGACAAAAACACGACTGAGCTGAACTGAACTGTGGTGGATCAGGAAGTCACCTGAAGGTTGGGTCTGAGGAAAAAATGACAGCACAGATGTTACTGAGCTAAAAAATGACTAGAGATTGGGAAATCTGGGAGTCCTCTATTTACAAGAGTTTGGTTTTTCCGATGCAAACACATTGGTGAAGTCAAAGTGAAGGAATGAGACCCATACACTGTAGAAGAAAAGATCCAGGGTGAACTCGGGGAGGGAGGAGGGCTGCAGATGGAGTTGCTGAAGGGAGGGAGTATTTGGCTAGGACCCAGGGTTTCCCCAGGGTGGGACCAGGTAACTGCTCTGCGCATCAGAGAGATGTTAGAGTTTCTGCCTGTAAGACAAGCAGTGATGTGAAGAGAAATGAAAATAGGTGTAACAAATGAACAGTGTATTTCCCCAAATTAGGCTTACAAGTCTTTAAATGTGCAGTCCAGACCCCAACACCTTATTAATTGATTTAGCAGCAAAATCTGACCTGAACTGTCATGAGGCTGTTAGAGTCTTTCTATAAGCCATTTAACTGATTTCTCAGACACTGCTGCAGAAAAATGAACATATTTGACTACCAGATTCTGCTCAGGATCCTGTGGTAGGGTTTACATAGTACAGAGGATATACTTGATATTTTCTGAAAACTGAACGACTGAATTTCAAACACGGAATTCTAATGGGCTATGGGACTGTGGATATGAATTTTAGGGAAATGAGAGTTCTCTAAGGTGAGAAGGAAGCTGTGAGCTGCTATAGGCCAGGCATGTGTCTGTTTCCCTCCAGATAGGTCAGTCACAGTCAGGTGCAGATTGACGCATGGGGAGCTCCTTCCATCAGTCAGCTAGGGCCTGGAAAGAATAGGAAAAATAATAGCAGGACCCTAGGAGGCCTCCCTGGGATAGACACGCCACCACCACCACCAGGTACTCTGTGTGCCTCTTGTCTGTAGAAAAACTTTAGCCTCCTAGGCCTTCCCTGAGTTTCAAAGAATAAATTTAAGCAGAGAAGTGAGACAATGCAGAAACAAAGGAAAAGTCAAACAAGGTGAAATAATGTTTCATTACTAAATAAAGTCAAGGATCATTAGTTCCTTTTAAGGGCCATAGATAATATTTTGAGCTATATTCTTGAGCTACTTTTTTTTTTTATAGATACTGAAACCTCTACCAGGTGGAAGAAGTTGACTGCATGCTGCTCATTGGCAGGTAGACCTCAGACTGTTTGGAACCAGAAGGCTGATGCTGCTGATTGATTACCTCACCACCAGCCAATCAGAAGAATGTTCACAAGCTGATGTTGAACCCCACAACCCCCCTCACTCACCCTATGCTTAAAAACCTTCTGAAAGCCAGTGGGTGGTCTGGACTCCTTGCTTGGTGCCTACAGTAGTAACTGCTGCACTTTTCCCACCACAACCTCATGTTAGTAGACTGGCTCTACTGCACTGGGACCAACAGACAAGTGGACCCAAGTTTGGCTGGGTAACAGGACCAGCACTGGGCAGGTTCTCATCCTCCCTTCCTTAACCCATCCTTGACCTCTCTAGAAAATGCAGGTGAGGTCTGAGAAACACAACTGCACTTTGAGGTAGGTTTGTGGACATCCCGGGTGGCTCATATGGTGAAGCGTCTGCCTACAACGTGGGAGGCCTGGATTCAATCCCTGGGTAAGGAAGATCTCCTGGAGAAAGAAATGGCATCCCCCTCCAGTATTCTTGCCTGGAAAATCCCATCGACGGAGGAGCCCTGGTAGGCTACAGTCCATGGGGTCGCAAAGAGTCGGACACGACTGAGCGACTTCACTTTCTTTCTTTGTAGCAGTGTGGCCATCACTTTAGCGTTCATTTTTATTCTTCTGCTAATTAATTTTCACGTATGCTTCATTCTTAGATAAAACTTCTATTCAGAGTTCACACAGACGATCAAGGGACCCCCGTGCCCGTCACGGGATCCTCTAACAAGTGCTTTTAACTGTGATAATAGTAAGAAAGTGCTCCACGAGTGTAACTAATAAGGGGCTGGGTAGTATCCTTCGGCCAGACTCAGCGTGCCTTGGCTCGGCAGGACAGAGCACGGGGACAAGCAGAAGACCACACCTTCCCTCCATCGCTACATACAGCTATCTACATACCTCGACACCACAAGGGCTTCCAACCCGCCCGCAGCCCAACAAACGCCCTGCCAGCACTCGCCCGCTCACCCTGGGTCCCGCCGGCCCCTTTTCCGCTTCCGGCCGTCGGGGCGGGGCTTCCGGCCGCCGGGCGGGGCCTTGGGCTGCCTTGCGCGGAGGTCAGGGAAGCGGCGGAGGCGGCGGCGGCGATAGTGTCGCGGAGACTGAGGTGTTGGCTATGGCTGTGAACCTGAGCCGCAATGGGCCGGCGCTGCTGGAGGCCTACGAGAGAGTGGTCAACGAGAAGTCCTCGACCGACTGGTGGGCGACGAGGCGGGCCGGGAGCGGGCCGGGAGCGGGCCGGGGCCGGGGAGCCACGGCGCGCGGAATGCTGACTGCCGCGCACCTGCGCCACACCCCGCGAGATTAGGTTCCCACCTCCGTCACCCCGTGCCCGCTGCTTGTGCAGCTTAAACCCGAGTGGGGCCCGCTAGGTCCCCAGCCCTTCCACTCCGCTAGCCACCGGTCTCGGCCCGCGGGCCTCGTTGGATCCTGGGCCTTGCTGTGCTTGATGGCTTCGCCAGGTTCTCCTTTCCTGCTCGGGGACTTCCGTGGACAATGGGGCACTTTGAGGAAGCCCTCTCAGCCCTCCTTGAGAAAGCGGAAGCGACATCTGCCTTCATTCCGAATGTTTTGTTCAGCAGTGGGACTCCGAGGGTGGTCTAGCAGCCAGACTGGGAATGGGAGCCTTGCTTTGGGGGCGTCAAACAGAGATCGGGGGGGTTTAGGTCCTTGGTTCTCCAGGGATTTTAAGAACCTTCCTTTCATCAAGAAGAGTACTACTTCATATGCGTGAACTATGGGGAAATGAATGAAAGGAAGATGCTGGTTGTGTGTTTGGAAAAAGGTCCCATCTTCCCTCCACCTCCAGTGACATCCTTTGCTGGAATGTCGGTAATAGGGCCTTTATAGTACTGAAGGTCTGAATCTGAAATCTCTGGCAGAGCCCAGGGTAGCCCACACATAGACCCTTGTTCTGTCCTGCAACAAGGGTTGTTGTATGCATAGTAATTCTGTTACTTTCCATATGTCTTAAATTGCATTCACAGACCAGTTTTGAGCATTTATAGTTCTAAGAAATATGCTGAGTATAAAGAAGTAAGGTGACCAGCTTTGAGGAGCCTTATTCCTTTGTCTGGGAAAGGGCTCTCTGGGCGAGGCTGAACAACTGTGGCTTTCTCCACTTGTCAAGTGCTACTGCTTTCTCATCTCTGCTTTCCCTGGTGCCCAGCCCAGTGGCTTTTGTACAGTGTACTGTTGGGATATTGAGAACACTAGTGCCTATCCTTTCCTTCACTCCCAGGCATTTTAGGGAAGAGCTTCCGAATGCTTCCTGGGTCTGCAGAATTTCTGGCGCTAAGTCAGTGTGGTCAGGTCTGCAGGTACAGACCTGCTAAAAAAATATCTGACCATGTCACTTCCCTGCTTAAACTCTGCAGTGGCTTCCTGTTGCATAGATAGAGCTTGGAGTCTTTGCCATGGCTGACAGGCCCTGCATGACCTGGCTCCTAACTGCCCTACCTGTTTACCACAACTCTAGCCTTCTTTCGAGAAGGCAATGGCAACCCACTCCAGTACTCTTGCCTGGAAAATCCCATGGACAGAGGAGCCTGGTAGGCTGCAGTCCATTGGGTAGCTAAGAGTCGGGCACGACTGAGCAACTTCACTTGCACTTTTCACTTTCATGCATTGGAGAAGGAAATGCATCCCACTCCAGTGTTCTTGCCTGGAGAATCCCAGGACAGGGGAGCCTGGTGGGCTGCCGTCTGTGGGGTCGCACAGAGTCGGCCACGACTGAAGTGTCTTAGCAGCAGCAGCCTTCTTTCTCTTCGTTAAACTTGCAAGCTGGTGTTCCTCACAACCCTTGTTCTTTCTGCTTCCTCTGCCTGGAGCGCCTTTCTCCGTCATCCAAGGGGGCTCCCCAAACTTTATTTCTCAAGCTCTAGTATTGCCTTTTTGGAGAGGCCTTTCTGGATTCCTGTCCCTTTGTTCAAATATTCCCATCTCCCTGGTTGACTGCCTCAGACACACACTAGGCATCCTCATTGATTTTCTTGTCACCTTTTCTCTTCACCAGAAAGGGTAGGTGGGCCCCATCTCTGTCCCAGGTGTAGGGATACTGAGAGGAGTGCAGAAAAAATGGCAGAGAAGGAAGAAATGGTCTCCAGCATAAAATTTCACATTCAGAGTGGGTGCATTGGAACAGGCCCTGAAGCGAGGTAGGGTAGGGAGCAGACATAACATCAACTGTCTATACTGGGTCTTTCTCCTGAGGAAACCAGATTTTTCCCCTGGGTTGTGGCATGTTTGCTAACTTCCTATACCCACTTCACTACCTGACAATATGTTCGTGTGATGTGTTTGTGTGTGTGTTTTGTCTCCCATTAGTAAGTTCTGTGGTTAGGTCCTATTAAGGATTAGTCATAGCTGCATTCCATCACTAGCAAGTAACAGGTTTTCAGACTATTTTTGAAAGTGATTGAATTATAAGGTACTTAGTGCCCCCATGCTCCTTGTGCTGTGTGCCTGCACAAGCTAACACATCTTTTTTTTTTTTAATGTTGATTTGGAAGAAGGGTTGTTTGATTGAATTTTGGGTGAACTTCTGAACTGGGAACATTCAAGAAGGTGGCTTAGGCTGGAGCCTAGAATAAAGGGGAATGAAGTCAGAGGGGTAGATGGTAGGCATGGGGTGTGGCTCTTGTTAGCTTCTGGATCTCTTCTTGGAAAAGCTAAGCTTGAGCAGCAGTCTCTGTTTCTTGGTGCTTGTCCAGTGTGCCTGCCTTCTGCAGCCGGGGTTTGTGGCCTTCAAGAGGAATGGGCTTCTTTGCTCCAGGAGGAAGGCTGGTCAGGACTCTGGCCACCAGATTCTGGATGTCTACCAGATCTTTGGACCTGGGTATAATTTCTTCTGACTTGGCTTAGGCAGCTCTAGTGGTGTTTTCTAGGCCCTTGGAAAGCTGAGTGGAACTTGATTTGGTTCCTCTCAGACTGTTGACCCTGCAGTTTCTGTCTGGCACACCTTAGCAGCCTGTGCTCTGGAGGATGGGGAGATGACACACCAGACTGGGTTTGCCTTTGACTTACTGTCCCATGGATTATCGCCTTCACCTTGGGGTCTGCCAGCACTCTCTGGATCTGAGCTTCTGCAGAGTTCATGCTGATGGCTGCGCTTTATGTGGGCTGCATGGATGCTGTCTCTTCTAGAATGTTCTCTTTGACTAACCTTTGTTCTGGTCAAAGGACCTTCCATGGCCCAGATTTAATACAATTTACCATACTTCTCAACACTTTAGGGCATAGATTTATAAGCCCAAATCTTAGCCAGTGTTCTTATGAATAGTCTTATAGAAGGAAAGGTATGACCCAGGGTCACCTGTGGAGACGTGATGCTCTGTTAGGTTATAGTACTTGCCCATAGGAGCCTGTCTTGTGAGGAAACTGACTTCATGCTGAGTTATGGCCTCTATGGTTTCTGACACCAGATGCAACCTATAAAATTCTGCGTTTGCTGGAAGAGTCTCAAGCCCAGACAGACCTGCTCCACCAACCTTTCAGACTTTCCAGAAGACTGCAAACATGCACAAGGGCATTGGTTATTAAAAATGCACATATTTCTCTTTCCTACTTCTCCTTGGTGTGCTCTGGTTTCAGGAATATGCAAGTATCTTTTGCTTGTTCATATGGACATACGTGGGCTTCCCTCATAGCTCAGTCAGTAGAGAACCTGTCTGCAGTGCAGGAGACCCAGTTTCAATTCCTGGGTCAAGAATATCCCTGGAGAAGGAAATGGCACCCCACTCCAGTATTCTTGCCTGGAAAATCCCATGGACAGAGAAACCTGGCAAGCTACAGTCCATGGGATCGTGATAGATACGACTTAATGAGTAAATCACCACCATTGACATACATGGTAGCCAGGTAAATGTTTCACACATAAATGTGTAGAACGTTGCCATAAAATTTCACAGCCTATTCTTCTGCAAAGTAGACGCACACTTCCCATCTCCATAGATTTGGTCCTCACGACAAGCCGCTCTGGTAAGTTGGGCCAGTTCCAGATGAGAAGGCTCAGCTCTGGGAGCCCCAGCAGCCTACTGAGATCCTGCCTCAGAGTGGGTCTTAATGTCAGCCCACTTGTTACTGTCAGGCTGAGCTCTTGGGGTGCAGCTTGAAGCTTTGGTGGGTTCAGTGAGGGCACAAGGTTACCGGGGCACTGGTTATGAGCCTGTTTGTGTTTTGTTTCAGGGCCCTCTTTACTTACGAAGGAAACAGCAATGACATCCGTGTGGCTGGCACTGGGGGTGAGTATGGTCAAATGAGGAAGTAGATGGGCTACAGGAGCATCAGGAGTTGGAGGGGTGGCAGGGAGAGTTGTGACATCAGTGCTGTATCTCTGCCGGCATTGATGCCATCACAGCAGGAGGAAGGACATTCAGGGTGCAGAGGTATTCCCTGCATGTGACATGACCAGTGACACCTTCCCTGGCTAATGATGAGCCTACCCCACATCAGTGTCAATGTTGAGGAATTTCCTGCTCCCCTGATCTGAGTGACTGCAGCCAGCCAGGCAGGACAGAGGCTTTCCCCCAGCAGTGTGGAGCCCACGGCGCCCACAGCTCCTTCTGGCTTGCTTTGGGTTTCAGATGTTTCTAAGTGAAAATACCTACTCCTTGGCTGTCTCTGCCTGGAGGTGCAAGGCAGCAGTGTTCTCTGTGTCATAATTGGGAAGAGCTGAGATGGGCGATAGGCCTGCCCTCTAGCTTGCAGACAGCCCAAGGCCTGGCCTGTGCTCTGTCCTTATCCCCGGGCTGTAGCCGAGACAGGATGACAAGTCCCACAGAGCTGGGTGTTGGTGGAGGAAGAGAAGGTGCAGACACATCCTTCCTTCTGCCCTCTTTCTCATGGACTGAATATCTGCTGGGCATACCCTCACCTGGGAGAGGTCACATCAGTGTATATGGTCAGCTGGGATGGGATGACCTGGAAGAATGCTATTCAAATACAGGGTGATAGAAAGTCTTGGGAAGAACAGGCTCTTGGCCAGTGCTGGGCAGAGGAGTATAAACTGTAGATGCCCTACCTCATACCCTTGACTCCTCCATTCTCAAGGCCAGCTCACCTGACCTGAGTGACATAGCTTCATTATTCAGTGCATGCTCACTGGCATGTTCTCTGCTTGCTGCATGAATGATTCTAGTAACTTGTTGGTAGAAAACCTCTTCCATGAGCAGTTCTTCTTGGTGGTCGTCTTTCTAGAAGGACTGCCGCTGACGGTGGTATCAGGTGCACTGTGATGTCATAGGGAACTGAGAGTTGCGGAGTTCAGTTTTCACGCCACCATGCTCAGTGATATTCACAGGCTCTGCTGTGGGTGCCCAGAGCAGGGCCGCAGGACTGCCCCAGGTTCTGTGGAGCCCAGTAGATAAAATACCTGATCCAGCACCTTCTTACAACCTGGGAATGTTTGGGGTACCTGAGAAGAATCCAGGACTCCAGTAGATGCTGGGGCTTACAGCCTAAGTGTCGGGGAGAGTGGCATAGGGTCATTCATTCCTATTTTCCCATCACTCCCTTGTCCCTACTCTGGGAGTCTAAGAGCTGAGCCCCTGTATGGCTGTGGGCAGTTAACATCTGCTCAGGAGCCTCTGGGTGGCCCTGGAGTCTGAGCAGACATGTAAGTGACTCACAGGGTGACTCACAGCAGGCCCTGCTATTCCAGGGCGGTTAGTGGAGTTCAGGCTGTGGTAAAACTATTTCAGAGCTCCTCCATTGGAGGTCTGGTGCCTGCCTGGTTTGCAGCAGAAATGACATTTTTACTTCCAGAATTACCTGTGGGTTTGCAGGAGGAGTGATTTTTAGACTAGTGTAGCTTAAAAATCACTTGAGGTGCTTTTCACAAATGCAGGAGACGGAACTGGGTTCCGTCCAGTTCTCATAAGTCAGCTTGGTGGGGGTAGGCCTAGGAATCTGATTCTGTTTCAGATAGGACTGAGAACCCTGGGTTAGAAGCAGCTTGAGTTTCCTTTCCTGGTGACTAGGTGCCAGGGTGAGCGTGGGATGCCTGGGCAACCTCTGACTCTCCTTGTGACTGCTGCAGAGGGGGGCCTGGAGGAGATGGTGGAGGAGCTCAACAGTGGGAAGGTGATGTACGCCTTCTGCAGGGTCAAGGACCCCAACTCCGGCCTGCCCAAGTTTGTCCTCATCAACTGGGTACGTGGAACTTAAGGGCTTCCAAGTTCTCATCTAGATGTTATCCAGAAAAACTCCCTTTTCTTATTTCCTTCTTTGCCTTTTGTGACTGGAGCGGGGGAAAACTTGACTTCCCAACAGCTTGAATCTGGTGATTTGAATAGAATAGTGGGTTCATTCAGTGTGGCCCAAAGGGCACCTGGGGCCTTACTTGTGCAGACTTCACTGTCCTGGCCCAGAATTACTCCTGTAAAATGGATTACAGGCAACTCTTGTCCTTGTCCCTTTCAGTGTAGTCATACTGAGGGAACAGAGGGCCTGGATAAGGGCTAGGAGGGCTCTGGGAGTATAGGACAGGGACTCTAATGAAATGGCTCCCCTGGGTGGGGACTGCGGAATTCTAAGGAAACTTACCACAGTGGAAGCAGGGGATCGTCCTTCTCTAAGACTCCCCCTGACTCAGAGGTTTGGGGTCTCACCTTGTCTTCTGCTTTAGGGTTGCAGTTTTCTCTTTCCTGGAACACAGGGAAACTACTGAGTCCCTGGGGTGGGTAGTGACTTTGCAGGGAGACCTGGGTCACACCAAGGAATGTGCTGTGTTGCAGACCGGTGAGGGCGTGAATGACGTGCGGAAGGGAGCATGCGCCAACCACGTCAGCACAATCGCCAGCTTCTTGAAGGTGAGGGCTGCTCCGTACGGGGCCTCCCAACATTCACCAGATGCCCAGGTTCCAGGGGGTGAGTTAGCAGGAATCACATCCAGAGTTGGAAGTGTGCCTTACATCTGAGGCTGCTCCTCTCTTGCCCAGGATGTAGCCAGAGCCCCTGCAAGCTGGTCTCACTGGGGACAAAGGACCACAAGGAGGCCATGATGGAGCTGGTCTTATGGCAGGGCTAAGCCTTGGGTTCCACTTGTTTTATGAGTACAAATTTTCAGCAGTACTTTCAGGATCTGGAGGAGGACAGTTGCTTATGTCCATAACCTCAATGTGCATTTTCCCTTTAATGCTGCTTTTTTCCAGTCCATTTCTGCATATATTTACTTTAGTCATCATATAATGGAACTTTGTTTCATTTCAAAAGCGTTGTGATCAAAAAGTATTTGTTGTTACTTGTTAGCTTACTCTTTGCATTTCTTTGGTTACTGGCAAGGAGATGCAGGACTTTGTTTTCTGGTTCTGCCAACATTTCTTCAGATGAACCTCAGTTTCTCCATCTAGGAGGTAAAAGAGAGGGTCCCAAGCTAATTGGTATTTAGTACCAGTAAGGTCATAGTTCTCATTTCTCATGGAGAAATAGTAACTTGCTGTTTGCAGAAAATGTGCTTGTTTCCAGGTGCCTTTTAAGGTTAGTTTTCATTCTCTAGAAAGAAGCTCTTTAATGCCAGGGCTGTCATGTAGCACCGCTGAACAGGCCACACTGTGGAGGGCATGGACCTTCCACGAAAGCTGGGACAAGAACAGTAGGTTTCCCTCAGCTGGCTTTCCTGAGGCCTTGGTGAGAGCAGGCCTCCTGACCCTGAGCCCCATGCAGCCACTGTGCTGTGCAGACTGAGGTGTGAAGCCTGTCCTCTCCGGGGGCCGCGATGCCTTTTTTTCATCAAGTCCTGCTCCTGCTGCAGGGGGCCCATGTGACCATCAATGCCAGGGCCGAGGAGGATGTGGAGCCCGAGTGCATCATGCAAAAGGTGGCCAGGGCCTCAGGTGCTAACTACACATTCCACAAGGAGAGTAGCCGCTTCCAGGACACGGGCCCCCAGGCCCCAGTGGTGAGTGCTGTGTGGGCCTGAGGGCACCTGGACAGGAGTGTGCAATCCCTAACTTCAGACTGATTGGACCCACATTCACTGCTTTATTCCCAAAGGGACTGGGCTGCTACCTGTCTGGCTTTTGGTCCTGGAGCCTGATTGAGGTGCCTATGTGCCTGACAGGAGCAGGAATTGCCTCCTTGAGGCAGGCACCAGTGTGCAAGAGGAATGGCCTTTCACCCTGTGCGGTGGTGTTGGAGCCTCTTATGCTGCATCTGTGTGGTCAGGGGTTCTCTGCAGAGAAATTCCATCCACCCTCCAGGCCATGGCACCAGAGTATCCTGTGTGGCCCTGGACAGTGGTTGCTTTGGAGAAACTCCTGCTGGTGTACAGGACAAGCCTCTCTTGAGTTGTGGCCAGACACCTCTGGGCTTATGGCCTGGTGCTTGGTGTGGAGCTGAGTCTCCCAACACACAGCTGAGGTTCTTGGGTATTCTGTGGGCACTGCATTGCAGTTAGCTGTCTGAGGGGACCTCTATCCAGAGTTTGCCTCAGCACAGCTCAGCTTCCAGGATTCTCAGGCAGGCCCAGGGGCCTTCCCTGCCTTGGCTTCTGTGCACAAGGGTCTGGTGTAACCAGAGACAACTTCAGTTTTCTCTGGGGCTGAGCATACCCACTTGCAGGTTCCAGGGCCTTTCAGGCTGTTTTTGTTTCAGGCCTCCTTAAGAGGCCCTGGACCGAGCGCCACTGCTTCTGCCACGGCCTTCGCAGCAGTTCTTAGCCGTTCTGTGCTCCTGTCAGTGGCCCTGTAGAGAATTCTCTGTCCCTCTCAGGGCTCAGTGTACCAGAAGACCAATGCTGTGTCGGAGATCAAAAGGGTTGGCAAAGACAGCTTCTGGGCCAAAGCAGAGGTAAGTGCTGCCCAGGGGAAAATGATGAGAGCTGGGATTTATGAAGCATTGTCTGTGCACCAAACATGAGCTGCTACATCTCAGGTTTTCTTATGATAAGTTCACTGATATTTGTTCAATAAGGGATTTGAATAAATAACCCTTTTAGCACCCATTTGCAAATGGTTGAACTAAGGGTTAGAGGTGTTAAGTAACATAGCTAGTGGGTGTTGCTTTAGAGCCCACGTTTGACCACAGCCTGTGCAGCCTGCCTGAATACGACAGGGGTGAGAGGGCAGGTCCATGTTGCTGGCAGTGCAGAGGCTGAGTGGGACAGGTGGGTGCGACTCTCCCTGCAGAAGGAGGAGGAGAACCGCAGGCTAGAAGAGAAGAGGCGCGCGGAGGAGGAGCGGCAGCAGCTGGAGCAGGAGCGCCGGGAGCGGGAGCTGCGTGAGGCTGCCCTCCGGGAGCAGCGCTATCAGGAGCAGGGAGGCGAGGCTGGCCTCCAGAGGTGAGGTGGGGGCTGGCACCTACCGGGAGGGGCTGTCTCTCCTTCTCCCTAGGTGTGTCCCCCAGAAGCAGGTAAGGAGTGTGCTGAGGCCAAGCTGCAGCTCTTCCCTCTGCCCCTCCCAGCAGGAAGTATGAACAGCATGAGGTGGTTTCAAGGAACAGAGAGGAGCAGGTGAGTCTTGGGTGCTCCCACCTTGAGAGAACAAAGTAACACGTGGACGCTTATCCAGGACAGGTGTGCAGGCTGCCTCCTGGGAGCGATGATAGGCATATGGATTCCTCCAGATGCACGCATCTTGCCCTACGGGCCCAAGGGACGGGCTTCCTCCAAGGGTCCTGCAGGGGCCTGGGCAGATTTGAACATAGGACATGTGGTGTCTCAGAGCTGGCACTGGAGAGGAGGCTGAGGGCAGAAGTTTGGCCCGATGTGGGTCTCCTGTGGTCCTGGAAAAGACCTGTGAGCTCCTCAATTTTGGGGTGTTGCTTCCTGACCCCTCTGCACAGCTGCAGGGAGCCAGGCAGGCTGATGGACTCCTGGGCCCCATTCACTACTGGGTCCATGTGCACTCCTCTAGGAGCTTGTTTGTCCACAGCCAGCACACCCGCGGGAGATTTTCAAGCAGAAGGAGAGGGCCATGTCTACCACATCCATCTCCAGCCCCCAGCCAGGTGAGACTTCCCTTGGTCCAGCTGAGAAGCAGGGGATGGCTGAAGGGGTCTGGGGTCCCAGTACAGGCCAGCCTGAATTAGTGACAGATGTACAGAACATGAAAGGAATGAGTAAGGAGAGCCTGTGCTCGTGTGGCTAGCTTTTGGGATGCGAGCCGGGGACCCAAGTGCCACCTTCCTGCTCTTAACCTCTTCCTCCAGAGACTTGGTGGGACAGGAGGGGCCATGCATGGCTCTGGAAAGAATACTTACCAGTCCTGGCCCTGTACACGTGGCACTCCTCCCGTGCTGGGCTGTTACCTGGGCCTCAGGGGCCTGGATCAGTCATCTCTCTGGGCCTCAAAGGCTGTATCAGACTACACTGCTGGCCAGCTCTCAAACACTGCACAAGGCCCATGATACACATATACGATGTGTGCATGCTTGGTAGTATCCCTATAGCTGTGCAGGTCCCCATTCACTCCCTGTGTGATGCTCACTGTCTCAGAACAGGTGCCCCCTCTGAGCAATACAGCGCACAGAAAAGGCAGTGAGTACTTGCTTCTTCCTCCTTTCCAGCTGTGTCATGTCTTACATGTTTACCATTGGTTTGTAGGCAAGCTGAGGAGCCCCTTCCTGCAGAAGCAACTCACTCAACCAGATACCCCCATCAGCAGAGAATCAGCTCATGCCACCTCAAGGCCCAGGGCAGGCAAGGCTGTTGGCTGCCCCATGGGGAGCTGAGGGTGGAAGGGAGACGTGGGCTGTCCCCTCCCCTCCCCTGGGTCAGAGTGAGCTGTGTCCCCTCACACAGATCTCCGCGAGGAGCCGGTGCCCAGCATCCCTCCATGTTCGGTGCAGGTGGAAGAAGAGGCTGTGTATGAGGAGCCCCCAGAGCAGGACACTTTCTATGAGGAGCCTCCAATGGTGGGTTCTCTGCAGCAGGGCAGATCTGTGCAGGGGCCACATACCCAGAAATGCACTCCTTGGCTCTCCCATCATGGGACACCTAACTTCCATGACTCATTACCTGTGAATTATCTTGCTTAGTTCTGGAGGAGGCCCTGTCCCACGTGCCCTCCCCACAAGTCTGCGGTGAGCCCTGGTCACAAGCAGGGTTGAATCTGGGGTAATCAAGACCTCAGACTTCGCTTCTTCTTTCCCGTCCATGGGCAGGTGCAGCAGCAAGATGCCAGCTCTGAGCCCATTGACCACTACCCTGGGCTGAGTGGGAAAGGGCTCTGTGCCCGGGCCCTGTATGACTACCAGGCAGGTAATGTGCTGTCCAACCACCTCAGACCACAGGGCTCAAGATCAGGAGGCAGGATTTGGGGGTCCCCTCAAGGAAATAGCCCTAGGAGGTGTCGGAAATAAAAACAGGAGGGTGAGAAGGAAGAATGGGTGGGTGTCCTGCACAACTCAGGCCTCCCCACATGCTCTGAGCAGCAGCTTGCTGTCCACTGGTACGAATCCCGGTTGCCCACCTTGTTCTGGAGCGAGAAGTATGACCAGAGGAGTGGGTCAGGCCTGGATGCTCGTACCCCTCCCACTGGCCCTGGGTGGAGGCTTCGGGAAGCAGGCTGGCGTGTGGAAGTGCTGTACTCTAGCCTTTCACTGGGACGGTGGCCCCGAGCCAGACCGTGGGGGAAGGTGTGTCCTTGGGGACTGGCCGCAGGGGCAGCATCAGGACAGGCTGGTAGCCAGGGCCCCCAAGCTCTCAGCACAGCATCTGGGCTCCCCTTCTTTGCAGCCGACGAGACCGAGATCTCCTTTGACCCTGAGAACCTCATCACCGGCATTGAGGTGATTGACGAAGGCTGGTGGCGTGGCTATGGGCCAGATGGCCACTTTGGCATGTTTCCTGCCAACTATGTGGAGCTTATTGAGTAAGGACCCTCGACTGCTGGCTGACGCCAAGGGCTGTCCTTCCCTTCCCCGCCCAGGTGTGATTTCCTTCTTGCTGGAAGAGGTCGGGTGAGGGTTGTGTATGGCACTTTTCCAGGAATGGTGTCTACTGATGAGGACAAGCCCTCTGGCTCTCTCTGGCTTGGGTGGCTTGGCCTCTTACCCCAAATGCAGCAATAACCTGGTGATCTCCAAACGTGCTACCAGAACTTCCCAAACTCAACCCAACCAGCCTGGCCCTTAACCCTCCACAGAAGACACTGAGCCAGGGCCTGCCCAGAGCCAGTCCTCAGTAACCTCTGCCCCAGAGTATGGCACTGCCAGGTGGCGGGGGGGTGGGGGGGGCGGCGCTCTGAGCAGGGGCACCTTGAGGCCTCTTGGATTTGCCTTTTTTTCCTATTCCTCTTGGCTCCAAGGGATGATGTCTATAACTAGAATGGCAGTGATCATTGGGAACAGTGAACTTAGTTTATGACCAAAGTCAGAGTGGGTCATGACAATTTTGACCAGTCTTTCTGGATCCTACTCTGTCCTCCCCATTTCTTTGTCCCTCTGCCTGGGCTGTGGGCAGTGGAGACTGGACAACCAAGCCCCCATCTGACTATGTGAAGAAGGAGATGAAAAGATCAAGAGACACTGCATTTCCTTCCATGTGGCTCAGTCTTGTCTCCTGGCGCCAGTGTGCCTGAGAGGTTCAGGAAAAGTAACCATGGTGGCCTGTTCCTGCTGTCTTTGCTTATTTCTGCCCCAGCCCACCCACATCTGCTTTTGGAGTCACACCTGCCCCACACAGGCGCTAGCTCTGATCCAACCTATTGTAGCCCTCATGTGTACACCCTGTGACCTCTGACCGACCATTAGCCACCTGGAAGAGGCATAAAGATCTACATGTGACTGAAGTCAGCCTCTTGCATTTCAGTTCTCTGGGAGGGGCCGAGGACCACTCTGATCCCTGCCATAGGGAACTTCCCCTCACCCAGGACAGCCCATGTCCCTGTGTGCATGGAGCGAGGCACCTGCACCACCGTGTCTGGGGAATTGCAGCTCCTCTTGCTAGTGCCGGACAGAAGCAGCGTGGGGCAAAGGATGTGCTGAGGAGGCTTGCCAGCCCCACATAATGGGGCTGGTGGCCAATCCCAGTGCTCCTCACCTGCCTGGCTGCAGATGGCACTTCTGTCTACTTAGGCTGAGCTGCAGGCAGGTCCCACCATGTCCCGATTTCCCAAGACAAACTCCAAGGCTCAACCCAGCCATGGGAGCTCCATGAATCATGTATTGCCAGCTTTAACGCCACCTGTGGGCTTACCTGGACAAGGGGACACTCATAGGGTAGGGCCCAGGGTACCATCTTGCCCTTCCCACCCTGGGGCTGCAAAGACAGTAGAGGACAACCAGTGAGAAGAAAGTGGTGTCCCGGCTGCAGTGCTGGCTCACCACGGGGCGGGCTGCATCATTTGAATACCCCTTAGGTGACCTCGGGCACTCTTAATTTAGAGCAAGGCTACCAAGTGGCTCTCCAGCTTCAGGGATTACATGGTGAGTTGTCAGGAGCCACTTGATAGCCAGGGATAGGGAGTCTCTTGGCCACCACCGATGGGGATGGGTTGGGCAGGCAGCACGGGCCTGGGGCTGTGCTTGTGGCATCCCAGGCTGCAGACCTGTGGAACTAGCCCTGAATGAGTGCTGAGGTAGGGGGTGGGCTTCAGCCAAGCCACCTGCCGGACGTCTGGGGCCATGCTGAACTCGACGCTGTTGAAGGAGGTACCTTTATTGCCAGCACCCGCCCTTCACTTAGCCTTTCCCTGGGCAGCCACAGCTTCCATGGCCTTGCGCACAGTCTCCTCGTCCCCCAGGAAGCGCATGGGCTTGGTGGGCTTCAGCGCCTGGTCCAGCTCGTACACAATGGGGATCCCCGTGGGCAGGTTCAGCTCCATGATGACCTGGTCTGACATCCCTAGACCAGAGGAATAGGGTCCTTAGCCCCTCCCAGCCTGTCAACCAGCTAGCCACCTGCTCATGCATTTAGCAGGTTTGGTGACCTTTATAGGCCACAGTGCTGTCAGCCAGGCAGCAATCCTCCCACCCCTGACAGCAAGGCCACAGGAGTATGCCTGGAGAAGGTCAAGGCAGCACTGAGACAGCAGCCTACAGAAATAGCTGTGGCGAACCAGGGACCTCACTCCACCCCAAGCCGTCTTGATCTGGGGCAATGCCATCAGCCCCCTTGGCCCAGCGTGAACTCTGGCCAGACTCTGGATGTTTGGGATCAGGGAAAACATTAACCATTTGGTTTCTAGAGAGTTACAGTTTCTGGACATTCTAAGCAAAGGAGCACCAGTGTGCTGAGAAGGGGGAGGGACAGCGAAAAGGGCTGCTTATGGCCACGGCAGATGGGAGGTCCTGCCAGGTGTAAAGGAGAGATTTCCGAGGAAACCCAAGCCTGCTGGCCTCCAGTCCATGGCCTGGAATAGCAGCTCGACCTTTAGTATTCCTGTCACCCCACTCTGTTAAGCTCTGGTCAGTGCAAGACCCCAATCAGCTTTGCCTCTGCATTCATTTCTCCTAGACCAGGCTGCAGGAAGTCCCAGGAGGGAAGGCAGGTGGTCTGTCCATCCGCTAGGCTCGGCACCAAATGTGAGGCACCTGTGTGGACTCAGCATCAGAAAGGCAGTTGGGGTGTCCATGAAGGGGCCTGTCATGCTGGAAGGTGGTGTTCTCTTTTAATGAAAGCCAAGTTACAAACCTAAGGTCTCTAGTGTTCTCCACACCCTGTTCCCTTCTTTTGACTAATCTTTTGCTTGGAGTGGGTGTGGGCAGGACCTTGCCCTTGGTTACCAGTAATATGACTTGACCAAGTTCACTGAGCAAACGGATTTAGAACCAGATGGCCCTGTCTTTTCAGGAGTCGGTGTCCAGCAGGATGCCAGCCCCTGGGCCTTACCCCCTTCTCATCTAGGGCTGGAGTTCAGGAACCCAGGCCAGCAGTGTACCCCTGTACAGGGCCTGGGCCCTGAGTCTGGGGGCAGACATTTTCACCCAGAATCTTCAGAAGGAGATTCATGTTACATGGTGTCCCAGTACACAGAGAATTTTTTTTTTTTTTTTAACAGAGAAGGTTTCTCAACCCTCCTGGCTGTGAACTGGAGTTCACAATTAAAAAACCCTACCCTGATGCTGATGTCTACAAAGCTGCCTCAATGAAGCGACTGTCCCTTCTATGAAAAGAGCAGTTGGGGGCTGATTGGTTCATCCCACCCGCCTCTGCCCATTCCGCATGTGAGGATGGGCCTCACCTTCCAGATGCTTGACGATTCCCCGTAGGCTGTTGCCGTGGGCTGCAATGAGCACTCTCTTGCCAGCCTTGATCTGAGGGACGATCTCATCATTCCAGAAGGGCAGGGCCCGTGCAATGGTGTCCTTGAGGCTCTCACAAGTGGGCAGTTCCCCAGCTTTCAGGCCTGCATACCGACGCTCCTGGGGGCATCCATGTTGTTCACTCCCCAAGTGGGCACCCCCGCCTCAACCCGGCTTCCATCCCTGAAGCCCTGGTCCCCAGGCCTTCCCTTTGCCCTCCCACATCCCAGCACCTCACCTTGCTGATGGACTTGTAGTAGGGGTGCTTCTCATCCATGGGGGGTGGTGGGATGTCAAAGGAGCGCCTCCAGATCTTCACCTGCTCCTCCCCGTGTTTAGCAGCCGTCTCTGCCTTGTTGAGGCCAGTGAGACCCCCATAGTGCCGCTCGTTGAGGCGCCAGGTACGCACCACGGGCAGCCACATCTGGTCCGTCCCATCCAGGATGGTCCAGAGGGTGCGTATGGCCCGCTTCAGCACCGATGTGTAGCAGATGTCAAATTCCATCTTTGCGTCCTTGATGGCCTGGGCCCCCCTCTTGGCCTCCTCAGTCCCCTTCTCGCTCAGCTCTGCATCGAACCAACCACAGAAGCGGTTCTCCTGGTTCCAGGTGCTCTCACCGTGCCGAACCATCACAAGGCGGTGGGTAGACATAGTGGTAGAGGTGGGGACTGGGGGCCTGTAGACAGGGGCAGGTGACTCCAGGGTGCCCCAGCTTTATAACAGTCTGCCCCCAGCCCCCGCCCCACCCAACTGCCAATCAGCA
Organism: Ovis aries; assembly: GCF_016772045.2. Classification (NCBI taxonomy): domain Eukaryota; kingdom Metazoa; phylum Chordata; class Mammalia; order Artiodactyla; family Bovidae; genus Ovis; species Ovis aries. Next base: position 407,984 of record NC_056072.1, read on the forward strand.
TTCCAGGCCTGACAGGCGGCGGCAGGTGGCCAGTAGCAGTTAGGTGTAAGGCAAGCCAAGAGCTGGACTTAAAATAGCCTCACCAGTCCCCACTGCCCACAGCCCAGGCTGGGTGGGGCAGCTGAGCATGGCTGGGTGTGAAGAACAGAAGCCAGGGCCTCTGACAAACCTGAAATATGAGGGCTAGCAGAAACAGAGGGACTCTGGGGAAAGACCCCCAGAGTTTGGGGCTCCCAGCCTTGTCAACCTGTTTGCTCTCTGCTCTCGGGAACGTGTCACTCCTAGGCAGAGGCACGTAAAATCCTAACTGCTTTCTTCGAATCACTCAACACAATTGGGGTACAAGTCTGCATTTCAGTAAGGATACTAGTATGCTGTCAAAGGAACCAAAGGGTGTGAGTATGCACAAGTCTTTGCCCATCCACACGTGCGTGCCTGTGAGCACGTGTGTGTGTGCATGCATATACTGCATGTATATGTGTGCCTTGCACTCACATCTCTGTGGCATGTGTGCTCACATACATGCATACATGTGAGCTGCCACAAGGCTCCCCCTTGGCTCTGCTCTGTTAACCTCTGAATGGGGTCTGTATATTGGCAGGGGACCTTTTGTGGCATTCCTGGCCTCCCTCCTCAGGTCCCTCTTGCCCTGGCAGACTCTGTGCCTTGCCTACTCACAGGATGGGTCGTATGGAAGCCTCTGGCTGACAGCCGGGCTGGGAGGGACTCTGATATCTCCACTAATCCCGTCAAAGGACAGGGGAGAAGGAACGGGTGCTGTGAACAGAAAGAGGGACTGGGTGAGGGCTGCAGCCCTGAAGGGAGAGGTCTGGCCCTATGGAAGTGGCAGCAGTGTGGGGCAAGGGCTGAGGTGGGCTTTCAGGACAAATGGGAGCTGCGGGTCTGGCTGCTTGGGCCAGAGAGGGGCAGAAGGTTTTCAGCTCTCACATCCTTTTGTCAAGTTCTTACCCACATCTGCCACACTCTCCCACCCTACTTGCCTTCATGTAAGACAGGCTTATTATTCTCAGTTGAAAGTACCTTTAAAAAGAAAAAGAAAGCCAGGACTCATAAGGGGTCCCAGAATCAGAGGTACTGCATGTTAGGTCTGTGCTCAACTTAGAAGCGTTCAGAGGTCAGCTGAGGTTGACACTTGGGGGCAGTAGAGTTGGGTACAGGCCCAGGACTTCTACATTCAGTTTTGGGGGGACAAGGGCCACTGGGGTCTTGGCAGTGAAGAAACCAAGCAGAGGGGCGGGGTCTTGGCAGTGAAGAAACCAAGCAGAGGGGCAGGGTTAAGATGCCAAGTTGCAGCTGCACCAGCAAAGAATCAATCTTTATAGAACAGCAAACAAATGTGTGGTAAAGAGGCATGGAGGGCCTGGGTCATGTGTCCTAATGAGTGAGAATCACTGGAGAGTCTGAAGCATGACTGTAAAGTCAGTTGCAGCTGTAGAGGCAGGATTGGAAGCCAACAGCCCTGGTAGAGGTGGTGACTTTGGGTTAGGTGTGAATGAGGCTGCTTAGCCTGGGTTGGGTGCAGATTGCCTGGTGAGGAGGTGCTAGACTGGGGAGCCAGTGGGCTTACTGCCAATCAAAGGAAGAGATGGGACATGCCTTTCTGTCTGTCTGAGGGCTGTTGAGACAACAGGGGACCTCAAAGGAAGTTTTAAGATTGAGAAGACACACAGCTTTTCAGTCGTGGCACACTTCAACCTGTCTCATTCATTCAAAAAGTATTTGCTGGGCATGTCTGGTGTGCCAGGGCTGTTCAAGCACTGGGCAAGCAAGGCTCTGCCTGCCGGGGTGGGGTGGGGGGGGGGGCGGGTCTCCATCCCAGTGATGGGACATGGATAACAACATGTGATGTGTGTACCATGGTGGACAGTTAAGAGGTCCATGGAGAAGCAAGCAAGGGGGCAGGAGGACTGCTCTTTAATGGGACTGTCCTGGGAGGATGGAGTGAGCACCCTCCACTGGTCTCCCCATGACCACAGCTGTGAATCCTAGACAGAGGCAGAATGCAGATCTCACAGAACTGAAAAGAATCAGGCAGATGAAGCAGGTCAGATTCAAGGTTGCATGTTTTTTCTTCCAGAATTTCCCAACTTGAAACCTAGAAGTGTGCCCAATGTGGACAGAAAGGGCTCCAGAGAATATCTCTGGGCCAAGGAATAGAAATAAAGTTCCTACAAGTCCCTTCCTTTTCTCCCCTTCTTACCACCACAGTTCCTGGGCAGTAATGTGGAGGTGGCACTGTCTCGGTGTCTAAACCAAGAGAAGAGCTACCCTCTAGCCAGAGGAGGTCAGGCTACAAGAGTGCATGGCAACTACCTACTGCTTTCTCTCTCTGCCCTCCTGCAGCTGAGGACTGGATGCAGCTGCAGGAGCTGTGCAGCAAGCTAGTGGATGGAGGGGGAATAAGACCCCAAATTTCTGGCCAGTGCCCTTGAAAAGCAGGGACCAGGGAACTGTCAGGTATCTGGGTAAGCATGGAGAAGAGACAGATTTGGTGAGAGATTCAGTACAATTGCAAGTGAATTCTTGGGCTCCCTGCACTTGTGGGCTTCAACCTAGACTGACCCACTGGTGACCTGATTATCTGCCAAAATGATAAGTGTTCTCCTTAGAATTTAAACAGATTCTCAATATCTAAAATAGCTAGGACAATTTTGCATGTGACAGTCTAGTTTTTCCCAAACCATTTATTGCATGTCCTTTCCCTGTTTTATATTCTTGGTTCTTTTGTTGTGAATTAGTTGACCACTCATGGGTGGGTTTATTTCTAAGTTCTCTATTCTGTCTGTTGGCCTATGTGTGTGTTTTATGCCAATATCATACTTTTTTTTTTTATCACTGTAGCTTTGTAATATAGTTACAAAGAGCTGTGTATCTGCAGCTTTGTTCCTGTTTTTCAAAATTCCCTTAACTATTCATGGTCTTTTGAGGTTCCATACAAAGTTTTAGCTTTTTGTTTGTTTGTTTGTTTTCTGTTTTGAGAAAAATGCCACTGGAATTTTGATAGGGACTACATTAAACCTATAAATTGTTTTCTCTAGCATGGACATTTTAACAACAATAATTCTTCCAGTCTATAAGCATAAATAGTTTTACACTTATTTGTATCATCTTCAAATTTTTCATCAGTGTCTTAGGTTTCAGTGTATAGATCTTGCACCACCTTGGTTAAATTTATTTTTAGTTATTTTATTCTTTTTGATACAATTGTAAATAGGATTGTTTTCTTAATTTCTTTTTCTGCTATTTTTTAGTGTATAGAAACATAACTGATACTTGTACATTTTATATTTCAAAACTTCATTGAGTTTATTAGTTCTGACAGTTCTAGATTTCTTCTAGATCGTTGAATTTGTTGGTATGTAATTGTTCATAGTAGTTTCTTACTATCCTTTATGTGTTCTCAGTTATAATGTATCATCTTCCTCTTTCGTTTATAATTTTGTTTGATTCCTCTCATTGATTAGTAGCTAAAGTTTTGTCTGCTTCGTTTCTTTTTTTGAAGAACTAGCTCTTTGTTTCATTGATATTTACTGTTATCTGGTCATTCATTTCTGCTTTGCTTTTGTTACTTCTGTCCTTCTACTAACTTTGGACTTTTCTAGTTCCTTGAGGTGTAAGGTTAGATTGCTTATTTAAGTTCTTTCTTTTTCTTAATGTAGGTGTATATTGCTATGAACTTCCCTCTTCGAATTGCTTTTGCTGCATTCCATATGCTTTGGTATGGTGTATTTCCATTTTCATTTGTTTCAAAATATATTTTGCTTTCTTTTTTGACTTCTTTTTTGATTCATTGATTATTCAGAAGTATATTATGTCATCTCCACATATTTGTAAATTTTCCAGGTTTCTTCTTGCAGAAGAAATTTATTAAGAAAATTATTTAAGAACTTGCTCTGTGGATATAACCTATCTTGGAGCATATTCCATGTGTGTTTGAGAGGAATGTGTATTCTGTTGATAGATGAAATATTCTGTATATGTCTTTTAAGTCCATTTGGTGTAATACATAGCTTTAAGTCTAATTTTTCCTTATTTTCTGTCCATATGATCTATCCATTTTTGAAAGTGGGATACTAAAGTCCCCAATTATTACTGTATATTTCTATTTTCTCTTAATGTCTGTTAATATAAACATAAATATATTTAATAAAAATGTAAATTATACAAATATATAATAATATACATATATAATATATATATATATTTGCTTTCCCTAATGCAGGTGCAAAATATTTTGGGGGGTATTCACCTTTTAAAAAAAATTTAAATTAGAGGCTAATTCCTTTACAGTATTGTGGTGGGTTTTGCCATACATTGACATGAATGAGCCATGGGTGTACATGTGTTCCCCATCCTGAACCCCCTTCCACCTCCTTCCCCATCCCATCCCTCAGGGTCATCCCAGTGCACCAGCCCTGAGCACCCTGCCTCATGCATCAAACCTGGACTGGTGATCTATTTCACATACGTTAATATACATGTTTCAATGCTATTCTCTGAAATCATCCCACCCTTGCCTTCTCCCACAAAGTCCAACAGTCTGTTCTTTACATCTGTGTCTCTTTTGCTATCTCGCATATAGGGTTATCATTACCATCTTTTTAAATTCCATGTATATGCGTTAATATACTGTATTGGTGAGTTTCTTTCTGACTTCGCTCTGTATAATAGGCTCCACTTTCATCTACCTCATAAGAACTGATTCAAATGCATACTTTTTAATAGCTGAGTAAATATTTAAAACTACCCTTGTTGGATTGACCCTTTTATCTTTATACAATAACCTCTACATCTCTTTATATATATGTGTGTTTATATATATACAGAGAGAGAGCAAAGTAAATCAGCTATATATATATACATATATATATATATATATATATATATATATATATATATATGTATGTATATCCACTCTTCTTTATATTCTTTTCCCAGATAGGCCATTATAGAGTGTTGTGTAGAGTATTCTGTGAAAACAGTAGGTCGTTATTGTTATCTATTTTAGTTTTGTTATAGTATAGATGACTTACAATGTTCTGCCAATTTCTGCTGTGCAGCAAAATAACTCAGTTATACACATATATACATTCTTCTAAAATATTCTTTATCATTATGGTTTACCACAGGATATTGACCATAGCTCCCTGTACATTAAGACCTTTTTGTTTATATAGTGCAAATGTAATAGTTTGCATCTGCCAACTCCCAACTCTTGGCCCCTCTGTCTCCCTCCCCCCTACCTTGCCAACCACAATCTGTTCTCTGTTTCTATGAGTCTGTTTCTGTTTTGCAGATAGGTTCATTCCACATATGGAAAGTGAAGTCTTTCAGTTGTGTCCGACTCTTTGAGACTTCCTGGACTGTAGCCTGCCAGGCTCCTCTGTCCGTGGGATTTTCCAGGCAAGAGTACGAGTGGGATGCCATTGCCTTCTCCAGGGGATCTTCCCGACCCAGGGATCGAACCCAGGTCTCCCACATTGTAGGCAGATGCTTTACTGTCTGAGCCAACAGGGAAGTCATTCCACATATAAGTGATCAGTTCAGTTCAGTTCAGTCGCTCAGTCGTATCCAGCTCTTTGCGACCCCATGAATCGCAGCACGCCAGGACTCCCTGTCCATCACCAACTCCCAGAGTTCACAAACTCAGGTCCATCGAGTTGGTGATGCCATCCAGCCATCTCATCATCTGTCGTCCCCTTCTTCTCCTGCCCCCAATGCCTCCCAGCATCAAAGTCTTTTCCAGTGAGTCAACTCTTCACATGAGGTGGCCAAAGTACTGAAGTTTCAGCTTTAGCATCATTCCTTCCAAAGAACATCTAGGGCTGATCTCCTTCAGAAGGGACTAGTTAGATCTCGCAGTCCAAGGGACTCTCAAGAGTCTTCTCCAACACCACAGTTCAAAAGCATCAATTCTTCAACACTCAGCCTTCTTCACAGTCCAACTCTCACATCCATACATAACCACAGGAAAAACCATAGCCTTGACTAGACGGACATTTGTTGGCAAAGTAATATCTCTGCTTTTTAAAATGCTATCTAGTTTGGTCATAACTTTTCTTCCAAGGAGTAAGCGTCTTTTAATTGCATGGCTGCAGTCACCATCTGCAGTGATTTTGGAGCCCCCCAAAAATAAAGTCTGACACTGTTTCCACTGTTTCCGCATCTATTTCCCATGAAGTGATGGGACCAGATGCCATGATCTTCATTTTCTAAATGTTGAGCTTTAAGCCATCTTTTTCACTCTCCTCTTTCACTTTCATCAAGAGGCTTTTTTGTTCCTCTTCACTTTCTGCCATAAGGGTGGTGTCATCTGCATATCTGAGGTTATTGATATTTCTTCCAGCAATCTTGATTCCAGCTTGTGCTTCTTCCAGCCCAGGGTTTCTCATGATGTACTCTGCATAGAAGTTAAATAAGCAGGGTGACAATATACAGCCTTGACATACTCCTTTTCCTATTTGGAACCAGTCTGTTGTTCCACGTCCAGTTCTAACTGGTGCTTCTTGACCTGCATATGGGTTTCTCAAGAGGCAGGTCAGGTGGTCTGGTATTCTCATCTCTTTTAGAATTTTCCACAGTTTATTGTGATCCACACTGGCAAAGGCTTTGGTACCGGGGTCCAGCCCCGGTTGGATCCAGGGTTATCCCCAGGGTGATGGTGTTGGTGATTGAGAAAGATAGAGAAAGAGAAAAGGAAATAATTTTGCAGTTAAGAAAATAAAGGAGAGAAAGAGGCTGATATTCCTTGGTTTATGCAGAAAGCTAATAAAGCCCCAGCATGAGACTTGCACTGTTCACATAGGCCACATGCACCCTCTTGAATCACTGAATGTGCCCCACCTTGGGCATCTTCTCAAGTGAGTCTTAGAAGCCCAGGCAGAGAAGTGAACTCAGAGGGCCCCTGCGCTCCAGGGAGTCAGACTGAAAAGAAAGAGGAGGAAGGAAAGAACGACACAGGGAGACTAAGCTTCGGTGAGCAAGGCCCGCAACTTTATTTTCACAGAGAGCTCTTATACCTTAACTTGTACATAGAGAATAATGGAAGATGCAGAGTCATGCAGGGTCAGCAGCCCTGACCCTTATCGAGACCAGGCTTTCTTTCTGCATACCCATCGGTATACAGATGTCTTAGGTGATTTACATCATCTTCTGGCCAGGAGGCCTGTTAACATTTTATGACCCTTTCTTCTGATAAAGGTTAGTTAACCAGAAAGCTTATTTTCTCTAAAAGTGTTTTTTCTAAAGTCAGGCACCATTCTCTGAAAGTAGTAGATAAAGTTGCATTCCTATAGGGCAAAGGTACAGTGGGCTATAACAGTGAAAGAATTTATTAACTCAAGGTTTAGTGTTGTTAATATCAAGGCCACTACTTATATTTCTGTATATCAAGTATGTTAATTAATGCACACAATATGAAATTTGGCAGCAAACATTGGCTCAACAATGAAACCCTTCACCAGTACTATTCTAATAATTTTTAATTCCTCAAAAGGCTTTATTTAAGCTTCCTTTGCCTCTCGTGGATGGGAGGCTATAAACAGTCACAAGCGTAGTTGTAAAAGTCCGGATAAACCTGTCAGGTAATTTAGAGAGCCATCAGAAGGGTTTGAATTGAAACACTCCTCTTGTGCCCAGGAGACTTATTAACTCAAGCTCTAAGCTGATCTTCTTCAGAGAAATGTGGTTGGGGATAGGCCCCCGTTGGTGTCGGAAGAGTTGGTGAAAGGCATAATATAGTAAACAGTAGACACACAGATTCTAGTTTTTGGGTAGATGCTCAAGCAGGTCCAGGGGGTCCCTCGAGTCCTGATTCGCCTTTGCCCGTCAGGTCTCTTCCTCATAACCTTTGTCATGGGTGGGATCTCCTGTGCTGGCTCCCCGCACTCTGCATTGTCAATAAAGCAGAAATAGATGTTTTTCTGGAACTCTCGTGCTTTTTCCATGATCCAGTGGATGTTGGCAATTTGATCTCTGGTTTCTCTGCCTTTTCTAAAACCAGCTTGAACATCAGGAAGTTCACGGTTCACATATTGCTGAAGCCTGGCTTGGAGAATTTTGAGCATTATTTTACTAGCTTGTGAGATGAGTGCAATTGTGCAGTAGTTTGAACACTCTTTAGCATTGCCTTTCTTTGGGATTGGAATGAAAACACCTTTTCCAGTCCTGTGGCCACTGCTGAGTTTTCCAAATTTGCTGGCATATTGAGTGCAGCACTTTCACAGCATCATCTTTCAGGATTTGAAATAGCTCAACTGGAATTCCATCACCTCCACTAACTTTGTTCCTAGTGATGCTTTCTAAGGCCCACTTGACTTCACATTCCAGGATGTCTGGCTCTAGGTGAGTGATCACACCATCGTGATTATCTTGGTCATGAAGATCTCTTTAGTAACCTTTGTTAATTCCTTTAGCATTTTTAATACCTTTTTTAAAATTTGCGGTTTCGTAGACTGGTGAGGTCTGTTTTATTATTTGTTCTTTCAGAGAATTTCTCCTGTTCTTTTCATTGGGAATAGTTCTTCTCCTTTTCTTATTTTACTTAACTTTCTCTGTCTCTATGAATTCAGGAGAAACAGTTATCTATTGCGGTCTTAAAGGGGTTTGCTTATGTGGGAGCACCACTGTGTAGATTGTGTGAGTCCAATGTTTTTGGTGTAAGGACTGATTTTGACATGTTGCGAGCCTTGTCTTTCCTTAGAGTGTGCTGGCTGTTATCCCCTTGATAAGAGTGTGGTTGCTGTTGTGAAGTCCAGACCTGTGCTGGATGTGGGTAGGGCCTCCTCTTTGCTCAGTGGCTACCACAGCCCTGCTAGGGGGTAGGTTCTGCTCTGCAGTTGTTGTAGTAGAAGCCCTGAAGATTGGGTTTGGTAAGGCTTAACAAAGTGCATGCCCTGTCCCAAAGGAGGTGACTGCTAAAGCACATGAAGCCCATATGGCCACAGGGAACTTATGTGCAACCTGTATGAGCATCTGCAGTTCTGTCCAAAGCAAGTCAAGGTAAATATCCTTTCTCCGTTGTGATCATCCTAGATCTAGTGCTAGGCTGTGGCGTGGAATGGGCTGGTGCTGAGTACTGAGGAGGTAAGAATTGAGATTTTGCATCCACCTGGGACCAACCTGAGCTGACTCTGTGGCAGACCTTCCCCAGGACCTATCTGCCCCAAATATGGCTCCAAGCTGCAGTGCAGGGTTGATGGAGCTGGAGTGCTTCCACAGGGAAGCAAACTACTGTGTACTCCTCTCCGGGGCCTGTCCATGGAGATTTGCATTTCTGTGGTACCACCAGGTATGTGCTGCAACAAAGCCCACCACAAGTGGACCCATTCTCACAGTGCAAGTGCTGCCACTGGGCTCAAGGCCAGACCCACTCCAGCCATGCCCCTGCTAATGAACTCCTCAGTTCAGCTTGGACCACCTCAGACACTCTGGGCTCTCTCGACACAACTATACCAAGTTCTCTCCCAGGGGTCAACCACCCAGGATTTAATGTCTAGCCACTGTAAGTACTAGCATCCTCTCTTGACATGTTTCAGACTGAGAATTGCAGTGAGGTGGCAGCTGCTATCACCAGTTTCTCTCCATGCTGATTGCAAGCAAGTCAGCATGAATACACTCTTTGCAAGCAGAATCCAGGCTCCTCCAGCCTTTCTCTGTGTCCCAGCAGCCCTCTGAACAGGCAAAGGGACTCTCCAGGTGAGAGTCTGCTAGTATGGACCTTCCCTTCTTCACAGATTCCTCCCAGGGTACCAGTCCCATTCTGATGCCTTTTCTTCTCCCACTTCTGCCCACCAACATGGACTTTTTCCTTGCAACTTTGGTAGTATAAGAGATTTACCAGTTTCTAGTAAATTTCTGTGAGAGTTCTTCACTTGGTTGATGTATTTTTGATGTGTTTGTGGGCGGGGGGTGGGGGGGGAGGTGAGCTCTACATCCTACATCAGCAATATGTTGATCCTCTGGACCAAGCTGTACATTTTCACACACACCCCCCTCAATGTTTTATGTCTTTAATGTTACAATTTTTTTTTGCATTTAGTATCAGTTAACAAATTACTGTATTTAGTTATTTTAAATACTTTTGCCTTCTAACTTTTATTAGACTTAAAAGTGATCTGTAGATTTTTAACTGTTTGTTCATAACCATTATTACAACATTATTCTGAATTTAATTTTATATTTAACTTTACCAGTGAGATTTATATTTTTAGATTTTTGTTACTAATTAATGTCCTTTTGTTTCAGCTTGAAGTTCCTTTAATAGTTTTTTAAGCTGGTATAATGGTAATGAACTCTTTCTGCTTTTGCTTATCTAGAAAATTCTGTATCTCTCCTTCAATTCTGAAGGACAGCTTTGCCAAGTATTCTTGACTGGCAGGTTTTATTTTTCCCAGGAATAGTTTCTGATGAAAACTCTGCTGGGGGATTCCCTTGTATCACAAGTCCTTTTTTTTTTTTTTCCTTTTGCTGCTTTTAACATTTTCTCCTTGTCTTTAATTTTTGACAATTTAATTATAATGTGTCTTGGTATGAGTCATTTTTGATTCATCTTATTTGAAGTTTTATGTGCTTCCTGGATTTGGATGTCTATTTGTTTCCCCAGCTTAAGAACGTTTTCAGCCATTATTTCTTTGAATAACCTTTTTGTTGCTTTCTTCTCTTTCTGGGATTCTTATGATGCATATGTTGACCCACTTGATTCTGTCCCCTAAGTCCCTTAAACTCTCTTCACTTATTTTTGTTTTTTTTTTCTTCTTTCTTTTTTGATTGGACAAATTCCACTTCTCTGTATTTGAGTTAGCTAATCTTTTCAGTTCAGTTATTATATTCTTCAGGTTTGTGATTTCTGTCCAGTACTTAGCTATGTTTTCTGTCTCTTTGTTGAAATTCTTTCTTAGTTTATGCATTGTTCTGAGCTCACTAAGCATCTTTATGACTATTATTTTGAACTGTTTATCAGGTTATGACCATTTCATTTAGATCTGTTTCTAGAGTTATATCTTATTTTTAGGAGAGGGGGCATATTCTTCTGCTGACTTAAAAAAAAATTGCACAAAGTGAGAGTTGTGAGTTAAGTTTTATTTGGGGCAAAATGAGGACTGCAGCCTGGCAGAGAGCATTTCAGATAACTCTGAGAAACTGCTGCAAAGAGTTAAGGGGGGGAAGGTCAATATATATGTGATTTTGGTGAAAGGGAGTTCTTACAGTCAAGCACATATTTTTGTGGAATATTTCTGTTAAGTCACAAGGAGCAGATGTCACCATGAAGGAATTTAGTGCTCTTCTAGATATGAGGAGGTACAAGAACTGGGCTTGCAAAACCTGCTCCTGAAAACATCTATCAAAAATCCTGTCCTGCCAGTTTTTCCAGAGACAGACTGCCTCCTTCCTGATCTCCACCCTGAATTCTCTGCAGGGTGCTTAAAGTTAGCAGCTGCAGCAGCACCTGTAATTTAATCCTTGCAGAGGTAAATGCCAAATGCCCATGGCAAGTACCAATTTGTAGTTGACACCTCTGTTGATCATTTTTCTTCATTATTTATGTTGGTTTCTGTGCATTAGATGAAATAGTCACCTCTTTCAGTCTTGATATTAATAGAGTGGTGGCTTCAGCAATACGTGAACTGTGAACTTCCAGATGTTCAAGCTGGTTTAAGAAAAGGCAGAGGAACCAGAGATCAAATTGCCAACATCCACTGGATCATGGAAAAAGCAAGAGAGTTCCAGAAAAACATCTATTTATTTCTGCTTTATTGACTATGCCAAAGCCTTTGACTGTGTGGATCACAATAAACTGTGGAAAATTCTGAGAGATGGGAATACCAGACCACCTGACCTGCCTCTTGAGAAATCTGTATGCAGGTCAGGAAGCACCAGTTAGAACTAGACATGGAACAACAGATTGGTTCCAAATAGGAAAAGGAGTACGTCAAGGCTGTATATTGTCAACCTGCTTATTTAACTTCTATGCAGAGTACATCATGAGAAACCCTGGACTGGAAGAAACACAAGCTGGAATCAAGATTGCCGGGAGAAATATCAATAACCTCAGATATGCAGATGACACCACCCTTATGGCAGAAAGTGAAGAGGAACTAAAAAGCATCTTGATGAAAGTGAAAGAGGAGAGTGAAAAAGTTGGCTTAAAGCTCAACATTCAGAAAATGAAGATCATGGCATCTGGTCCCATCACTTCATGGGAAATAGATGGGGAAACAGTGGAAACAGTGTCAGACTTTATTTTTGGGGTTCCAAAATCACTGCAGATAGTGACTGCAGCCATGAAATTAAAAGATGCTTACTCCTTGGAAGGAAAGTTATGGCCAACCTAGATAGCATATTCAAAAGCAGAGACATTACTTTGCTGACTAAGATCTATCTAGTCAAGGCTATAGTTTTTCCAGTGGTCATGTATGGATTTGAGAGTTGGACTGTGAAGAAGGCTGAGCGTCAAAGAATTGATGCTTTTGAACTGCGGTGTTGGTGAAGACTCTTGAGAGTCCCTTGGACTGCAAGGAGATCCAACCAGTCCGTTCTGAAGGAGATCAGCCCTGGGATTTCTTTGGAAGGAATGATGCTAAAGCTGAAACTCCAGTACTTTGGCCACCTCATGCAAAGAGTTGACTCATTGGAAAAGACTTTGATGCTGGGAGGGATTGGGGACAGGAGGAGAAGGGGACGACAGATGATGAGATGGCTGGATGGCATCACTGACTCGATGGACATGAATCTGAGTGAACTCCGGGAGTTGGTGATAGACAGGGAGGCCTGACGTGCTGCGATTCATGGGGTCGCAGAGACTCGGACACGGCTGAGCGACTGAACTGAACTGAACTGAACATGAAGGAGATGAACCTTATCACTTAGCCTGTCCTGAGCTCTTGGTTGTCTCTCAAACCTTTGATAGTCCAAGATATCTTCTTTGTAGCTCCCAGTAGTTGAGGGTGTGCCAAGACTTGTCAGAGGTGAGGGTCGCCTCTGGGTGTGTCCTAAATTGGAAGCCTGACCGTCAGGCAGAAGATTTTAAAATAGGTAAACAAGCCTCTTGCAAGGAAGGACAGCAAGAAGGAATTTCTGTCTGTGTCCTCTGTAAACCTTGGGAAGATAGTGGGTTAAAATCTGTGTGTTTGTTTGTTTGTTTGTTTGTTTGTTTAACAGACCTGTGGGGCGCAGCAAATGCAAGCCTCACTGGCCACCAGAGACAGGTGATCAAAGAGTGTGTCCTTTGGATGGCAGCTGCCAAAACTAGGGAGTTAAATGTATTCACAAACTCCTTTGGGAGACTGGTGAGCACTTTCACTGTGAGTATTTTCTTATTCAGCTGAGATGTGGGCATTGCTCAACTACTTTCAAGATCTTTTAGAGGTAACTGCTTCTTGGGTAGCTGTAGATTTAGTGTACCCAGAGGAGGAATTGAGTTTAGGAGCCTCTTGTGTTGCTGTCTTGGACCTGAAGTAGAACTAATTGACTTTGGTAAAGAAGATGTCAAGGATATTACAGTTAAGGGTCTACAAGTAGTAAGATGTTGTAGTCAAGTATATCTGGAAGCCTATTCCTCAGTCCTAACTGTTGAGAAGGAAGTCCTGGTAGATGCTTAAGTTTATCCAGTTTTCTGGGGAAATTTTTACAAAAATAAATTCAAGATAGATTAAAGACTTGAACATAAGACCTGAAATCATAAAACTTCTAGAAGAAAGCACAGAGGGAAAGCTCCTTGATATTGGTCTTAGCAATAATTTTTGGAATATCAAAAACAAAGGAAAAAAATTAAAAATTAAACAAGTGAGGCTACCTCAAACTAAGAAACTTCTACACAGTCAAGAAAACAATCAACAAAAGAAAAGTTAGTCTATGAAATGAGAGAAAATATTTGAAAATCATGTGTCTCATAAAGGATTAAAATCCAAAATATGTAAAGAATTCATACACTTAATAGCAAAACCCAAACAATCTGATTAAAAATAGAGGAAGTGAATTAACATTTTTCTAGAGAAGACATGTAAATGCCCAATAGGTACATGAAAAGATGCTTAACAGCACTAATCATCACAGAAATGCTTGTCAAAATTACCATTATCACCTCGCACACGTTAGAATGGTTGTCACCAGAAAGAGAAGGGATAACAAGTGTCGGTGAGGATGTATAGATTCTCCACACCTTAGGATCCAGCAATCATACTTCTGGGTATATAGCCAAAGGAGATGTGTTCAATGGATGAATGAATAAAGAAGGTATATGATGTGTGTATGTGTGTAAAATTCAGCCATGAGAAAGAAAAAAAAAAATCTTGCCACTTGCAACAATGTGGATGGACATTGAGAGTATTATGCTAAACAAAATAAGTCAGAGAAAGACCAGTGCTGCATGGTCTCACTTATATGGGGAACTTCAACAACAACACCAAACTTACAGAAACAGAGTAGAAAAGTGGTTGCCAGAGTGTGGGGGATTAGGGAGAGGTTGGTAAAATAGTACAAACTTTGAGCTATAAACTGAGTAAGATCTGAGGATCTAATGTAAAAACCTGATGATTACAGTTGATAACACCATATTGTACAATTAAAGTCTGCTTAAAAAGTAGAACTTAAATGTTTCCATTGAACAAGCAAACTTTGGTCCCAAGAAGCACTCCACTTTCTAACTTCCATATTACCCTTTCTTTCCCTTCTTGTCCTCTCCTGGCTATTCCCTGCTCAGATGAAAGAACACTCTACTGAACACCTGTTGTAAATAGCTTTTAAGAAACAATTTTATAACAAGTCTTGTTAAACACTTCAGTAAATACATTCTGGAATATTGTCACTCCCATTTACGTAGATAACACAGTGTTGAAAACATGTTTCAACTAGCCAATAAAATTTTTTTTTATAGTCAGAGGAGTCTAAGATGATGGCATAGGAATACTCTGAGTTCACCTCCTGCTGCAGACACACTAATCTACACCTACATACAGAGTAGTTTCTCTTGAAGACTACCTGAGGGCAGAATGAACAACTACTACACATAAAAAGACCACACAGAACCAGATTTGAAAGATGGAGATGGGAATCCCACGCTCAATGCAATGATCTGTAGTAAAGAGGCATATTGCTGAGGCACCAGACTGCACACACCTGCTTTTGGATATTTGAAAAAAACAGTGGTTTAAAAGGTACCTACACTATCTGAAAGGAAATCCATTTAGTAACACTAGAGGTTCTGCCAAATGGGCAGGAACCTGATGGAACTCTGTTGTCATTGGTGAATGCCATTTTGAGGCCCCTGAGAGTCTCATTGTCCCAGACCTACTCCAGCTCTATCCACACCCTTGGGGGTTATGCTGCCTTAGGGCTTCCCACAGCTCTTGCCCACTTCAGCCCACACCAACCTGCCAATTCAGCCTCGAGTAGTTCTCCCTGTGGACTGAGCTTGTCCTTTATCCCTTCAGCTCCATCTCCCTCAGCCTGCACCCACTCCAGCCCTAGCCAACCTGTCAAAGCCACCAGGTGAAAGCAGTCGACACAGGATGATCTCACACAAGACCCAGAAAAGTAGCTGTTTTGCCTAACTCAAATAAAAACCAAATGTCAAAGAGAGATGAACATGTTTCAGATGAAAGAAAAACAAAAATGCAGGAAAAAACCCTAATGAAACAGAGATAAGTAATTTGCCTGACAAAGTGTCCAGAGAAATAGTTAATGAACTTGGGAGAAGAATGGAGGAACTCAGAACTTCAACAAAATCTTAGAAAATATAAGAATGAACTAACCAAATTAAAGAATAGCTGAAATTTAAAAATCCTAGAGGCATTCAACAGTCAATTAGATGATACAGAAGAATGCATAAGAAATCTGAAAGAATAGGAAATTGCCTGATCAGAACAGCAAAAAGAAATAATTTTCTAAAATGAGAAGAGTTTAAGTTTAACATCAAGGGTACTAACATTTGGATCATAGTTGGACTCCAAAATCACTGCAGATGGTGATTGCAGCCATGAAATTAAAGGACGCTTACTCCTTGGAAGGAAAGTTATGACCAACCTAGATAGCATATTCAAAAGCAGAGACATTACTTTGCCAACAAAGGTCCATCTAGTCAAGACTATGGTTTTTCCAGTGGTCATGTATGGATGTGAGAGTTGGACTGTGAAGAAAGCTGAGTGCTGAAGAATTGATGCTTTTGAACTGTGGTATTGGAGAAGACTCTTGAGAGTCCCTTGGACTGCAAGGAGATCCAACCAGTCCATTCTGAAGATCAGTCCTGGGTGTTCATTGGAAGGACTGATGCTGAAGCTGAAACTCCAATATTTTGGCCACCTCATGTGAAGAGTTGACTCATTGGAAAAGACTCTGATGCTGGGAGCGATTGGGGGCAGGAGGAGAAGGAGACGACAGAGGATGAGATGGCTGGATGGCATCACCGACTCAATGGACATGAGTTTGAGTAAATTCTGGGAGTTGGTGACAGACAGGGAGGCCTGGCGTGCTGCGATTCATGGTGTCTCACAGTGCTGGACACGACTGAGGAACTGAACTGAACTGAACTGAGTCTCAGATGAAGAGAAAGAGAAAAAAATTTTTGCCACTTTATTTAATTGAAGGATAATTGTTTTACAGAATTTTGTGGTTTTCTGTCATACGTCAAGAATCTGCCATAGGTACACCCATGTCCCCTCCCTCCTGAACCCCCCTCCTATCTCCTTCCCCATCCCACACTTCAAGATTGTCACAGAGCCCCTGTTTGAATTCCCTGAGTCATCTGGCAAATTCCCATTGCCTATCTACTTTACATATGGCATTGTAAGTTTCCATGTTACTCTCTGCATACAACTCCCCTTCTCCCTCCCCCCGCCTTCCTCCCCTCCCCCCAGGTTCATAGGTCTGTTCTCTATGTCTGTTTCTCTAGAGAGAATTTATTTGAAGGGATAATCACTGAAATTCTTCCTAACCTGGGGAATGAAACAGAAATCTAGGTAAAGGAAGCACAGAGGGCTCTAAACAAGATGTGCACAAAGAGATCCACACCAAGATATATTATGATTAGAATGTCATATGTCATAAACAGACAATCTTAAAAGCATCAAGAAAAAAAAACAACTAATACAAAGGAACCCCCATAAGACTATCAACTGATTTTTCAGCAGAAGGGGAAGAATAAAGGGAGAATTATAAGCCAGGGGGAGTGGTAAGATATATTTAAAAGGCTGAATATTCTATCTAGCAAAATTATCATTCAGATTTGAAAGAGAGACAGTTTCCCAGAGAAGAAAAACTAAAGGAGTTCAGCATTAATAAAATGACCTTACAAGAAGTATTAGTCTTCTTTATGCAGATGAGAAAAGACCACAACTAGGAATTACAAAGCATATGGGGAAAAAAAAAAAAGATCTCACTGGTAAAGACAAGTACATGGTAAAGGCAGTAGACCAGCCACTTAAAAAGTCAGCATGGAGGTTAAAAGACAAAAGTAGTAAAATCAACCAAAACTACAGGGATACACAAAATAAAAAAGATGTCAAGTGTGATATCAAAAATAGATTCCACTCTTAAGGGCATGCAAAATCTCACATGCTCCAGGACCCATGACAGAAAGAGTAATTTGAAAAGAGCTCAGCTCAGGCTCACTTGCTGACATTTAAAAGCCTCCCAGAGAGGCAAGAAGCAACTGGAACTCAACTTGGGTACATAGATGCTAGTGAGAGTCATTATTCATTATTGGGAATTCATCCTACCATAAGAACACTGGCAAGTATCATTCTTCTATTCTCCCTCTAGTTTATTCAGAACAGGACCCAGCCCAGCTCACGAACCTGTCAGCACTAGTCATGGGAAGCCCCAGCCCAAGCAACTAGCCAGATAGTGACACAGTTTCACCTATCAGCAGACTGGCTGCCCTGGAAAGTGCTAAGTCCCCTACAGCACTGAGACTCTGCCCCACCCATCACAGGGCCCAGGGCCCATCCCCATTCATAGTTGGGCTGGCACTAGTTCCAGGACCCATGAGACCACACAAACAGGTACTCCTGGATCTGGACCTACCAGATCCAGCCAGCCAACACCAGTCATGTAAGCCCTTAGGCCATAATCCCACATAGCAGCAGGCTGACACTAGCCCCAGGGCTCCTAGCCCCTCAGAAGGCTACCCTAGGATATAGTGCCATCCACCAGCAGACACTATCTGAGGACTCCGCCCACCGAGGCTATGGTACCATCCACCAGCATGTGGGTACCAGAACTGGGACTCCTCAGACCATGCAACCAGCTGTGACAGGACATGCCTCCCCCACCAGCAGTCAACAAATTTTGTACTAAGCCGGGCCTAGCAATCAACAGGGCTAGAGACTAGCCACATCAATCATTATATCCACAGTAGTCAGCCAACACAACAGAAGGGCCCATGAAGCACACACAGAGGGCACACCTCGAGTATATAGCTCTAGTAACTAGAGGGTGCTGCTGGACCTCATAGGATGTCTCCTACATAAGGCCACTTCTCCAAGATCAGGAAACAACCAACTTACCAAATACATAGAAATAAAAACAGAATTAGGCAAAATGAGATGACACAGGAATATGCTTCAAACAAAAGAACAAAGTAAAATCCAAGAAAAAGAAATGAGTAGAGATAAGCAATCTACTCTATAAATAATAAATGTAATGATCATAAAGATGCTCAAAGAATGTGGGAAAAAAAGGAATAACAGAATGAGAAGTTAGAAGTTTCTAACAAAGAGAACCAGAGATGATGAATACAGTAACTGAAATTAAAAATTCACAAGAAGGAATCAACAATAGATTAGATAATACAAAGGAATCAATCAGTGAACTGAAGATGGAGTAGTGTATTTCACTCAGGCTGAACAGAAAATAATTTTTTAAAAAATGAGAACAGTTTAACAGATTGGTGGGACAATATCACGTGTACTAACATTCACATTATGGGGTCCCAAAAGGAGAATAAGAGAGAAAGGAGCAGAGACCATATTTGAAGATGTAACAGGTAAAAACTTTTCTAAACCTGGAAAAGAAAACACACACTCTAGGTCCAGGAATCATATAGAATCTCAACAAGATCACTTCAAAAAGATCACACCAACAAGCATTGTAATTTAAATGTCAAAAATTAAGATAAAGAATATTAAAAGAAGTGAGGCAAAGTAATGAGTTACATACAAAGAAACTCTCATAAGATCATCAGTTGATTTTTCAGCAGAAACTCTGGACACTAGAAGGGAGTGGCACAATAAGTTTTAAGTCATGAAAGGAAAGCATCTGAAATCAAGAATATTCTATTCAGCAAGTCTCTTATTCAGACTTGATTGAGAGATTAAAAGTTTTACAAAACAGCAAAGCTAAAAGAATTTGTCACCATGAAACCAGCCTTACAAGATATGTTAAAGGGATTTCCCTAAGCAGAAAAGCTTACAATAAGAAATATGAAAATTAAAAAAGGAATAATCTCATTTGTAAAGTCAAACATCTAGTAAAGTTCAGCCATTTATAAAACGTGTCTGTGTGTGTGTGTGTGTGCACGCGTGCACACTCTGCCGTGTCTTACTCTGCGACCCCATGGACTGTAGCCCACCATACTCTTCTGTCCATGGAAATTTCGAGGCAAGAATATTAGAGTGGGCTGCCATTTCCTACTCCAAAGAATCCTCCCAACCTAGGAATCAAACATGCATCTCCTTCATTGGCAGGTGGATTCTTCACCACTGTGCCACATGAGAAGCCCATAAAACTAGTAGGAAAGCTAAAAGAAAGAATTGGTCAAGCTGCCTATATCCAAAATAAGTAGTTAAGGAATACACAAAACAAAAATGTAAACTATGTCAGAAGCAATAAGTGTGAGGTGAGAATAGAGTAAAAATTGAGGCTGCTAAATTTAATCATATGTATAATGTATTATATACATATATACATCTTTTTCTATATGTATAAATATTATGGTAACCACAAACCAAAAAAAAACCTATAATACAGACAAAAAAGAGAAAGAAATTGAAACATAACATGAAAGATGATCATAAATCACAAATGAAGAAAGGGAAAACACAGGAAAAACAACTAGAAAAATAATCTCAAAAAATTAACAAAATGTCAGTAAGTACAATCTTTCTAATAATTGCTTTAAGTGTAAATGAACTAAATTCTCATTAAAAAATGTAGACTGGATTGTTGTTGTTGTGTCGGACTCTTGTGACCCCATGGACTGCGGTGCAAGCTTCTCTGCCCATGGGATTTCCCAGGCAAGCATACTGGAGGGTTGCCATTTCCTTCCCCAGGGAATCTTCCTGACCCAAGGATTGCACCTGCATCTCCTGCATGGGCAGGTGGATTCTTAACTGCTGAGTAACCAGGGAAGCCCATAGACTGGATACAAAAATAAGACCCTTATAAATAGTCTGCCCCAAGAGACTCATTTCATATCTAAAGACAAATACAGATTGAAAATGAAGGAATGGAAAAAGATACTCCATGCAAACAGAAATTAAAAGAAACCTGGGTCCAAGCAAGAGTAAGAATCAGGTCACATTTGGTAGTAAACTTTGATCCTGGTCTAGATAGAGTCAACACTTGGGCTGCCCTGTTTATAAGATTGGAGCCATTTGGCATGTTCATATACATTTTGAATGTAGGTATAACAAACCCACTTAGAAGTAGTTGAAAGGTTGACAACATTAACCTTAACAGACAAAATAAATCTTCCCATTTCTTTTTAGAAGAAGGAGTCTAAACCCCAATGTAGACAGCTGTTTTAGGGAGACTTATATCCAGGTAGCCAGTTGTCTAAGTTTGTCCAAGTAGGCTTTAGCTTCTTCTTATGGTATTAACATATAAGCCTAAGTAGTTGTCACCATTAACAATTTTAGCATTTTTCTAAGTATGAGAAGATGCAAGACTATGGGATCAAGAAAATATCTACCTGAAAATATCTAACTATCTGAAGGCCTGTTTTGTTCATTTTCCCAGAGCACAGAGTGAGCACCTAATTTCTGATTTCCACCCTGAATTCCATTCAGGGGATTTTGAAGGTCAGCATCTGTGATTTAACCTTTGTAGTGTCTGTGATTTAACCTTTCTAGAGGCAGACAGCAAGTGCCAGTTTCCAGTCGCAGGGTCCCTTTATGGCCACGAGTTTGACCATGGTTTGGGGGGCATTTCATGACCATTTTGTTCGACAGTGCTGGGAAGGCTCATTCCCAGGTCTATCGCATATTTCACTGATAGGCCACTCAGTGTGCTGTTACTGGACTAGGCTCTGGGAGTGTCAAGTCTGGACCGCACCTGTCTCACAAGTCTCTTGGTCCAGGGAAATATTCCCTCGAGTTGCTTCTTCTCATATACAGAGTCACACAATTATAACTATGGATTTCATTTGGAACTGTATACCATCATTATATCAGTGCCTCAGTCACACACTTGATAATGTAAGGGACAATACTTCCTGAAACAGGCAATATAGAAACTAATATAGTTAGCAGTAAAAGTAAAATGCCTTGGAAGAAAAGTTATGACAAACCTACATAGCATATTCAAAAGCAGAGACATTACTTTGCCGACTAAGGTCCATCTAGTCAAGGCTATGGTTTTTCCTGTGGTCATGTATGGATGTGAGATTTAGATTGTGAAGAAGGCTGAGCGCCAAAGAATTGATGCTTTGGAACTGTGGTATTGGAGAAGACTCTTGAGAGTCCCTTGGACTGCAAGGAGATCCAACCAGTCCATTCTGAAGGAGATCAGCCCTGGGATTGCTTTGGAAGGAATGATGCTAAAGCTGAAACTTCAGTACTTTGGCCACCTCATGGGAAGAGTTGACTCATTGGAAAAGACTGATGCTGGGAGGGATTGGGGGCAGGAGGAGAAGGGAACGACAGAGGATGAGATGGCTGGATGGCATCACTGACTTGATGGATGTGAGTCTGAGTGAACTCCAGGAGTTGGTGCTGGACAGGGAGGCCTGGCGTGCTGCCATTCATGGGGTCACAAAGAGTCAGACATGACTGAGCAACTGAACTGAACTGAACTGAACTGAAGTAAGAACTTAAGTACTTCCATTAGGTATACCCCAGTGACATCTCCAGGTCATCTGACTTAGTTTCTTAAATGACTATAGCCTGCTGTTAATCTCCTGGTTGTAGATCTTGGGGTATCTGTTCTTTATTCAAAGACTGGTTACTAAGATGAGCTTTAGAAACAAACTCAGAGTGTCCTTTTTAATAACTTAATTAAACCTCTTAGTGATGTAACATAATCACAAGAAACTATTTCAGAAGTGAATCTTAATAGATACAGACCTTAATTAACAAAATTAGAACTTAATATTCAGTGAAATATAATAGATGCCACAGGCCTGACATTGGTTGGGTGGGTTTTTCTTTAGAGCTCCCTAGTACACTTTGAGATTCCTGTATATGATGGGAGAAAGTCTTTTTTAACTTGATGAGGCTGTTCAGAACCCAAATGTCTCAAATTTCTGGAAGCACAAGGCAGAAAGAAAAAATGTTTTAATTTTACCCACAGATGTAAATTACTAAATTGTTTTAAATCATCAGTAACTTGAGAAGAGCTTCTTTATATCTGAAAACAAAGATTAGAAGCCAGTAATGTGTCAGACAAAAAGTCATGAAAATTGTAATCATATTAAGCAGTCTAATCTCATGCAACCAATCCCTTTGCTTTGCCAGCCCTGCCCGACAACCGAGGATGCCAGTGAAAGCAATAGTCTCTAAGAAGCTTGTGAAGCTCTTTGCCAATGTCTGTATGACCTGTCCAGCAAAGTGGGTGCCCCAATCACTGGAGATCTCAGAAAACACATTTTAACCATATTTTCTCCATTGTGAGATGTTAACCCTACAGCCAGGAAAGGATTTATCCTATTAAATAAAAGTGAAGTCTGTCAGGGAGCCAGGAGAAGCCAAGCAGCCATCTTGGATTTCCTATGGCCCCAACTATTGGGTTTATAGCAATTGTTTATTCATTTAAAATTCCCTGATGGTTTAATTTTGTAGAAGCAGAGTGAACTTTGTCTATGTGTGCCACAGTCTATTATCAAAAGCCATGTTTTAAGAAAACTTTGTTCTTTTAATCAGGGAGAGAAAACCAAATTCCAGTTTGGTACCAGCTTATATTCACTGTGAAACAATAGTTATTTACTTAGTCAAAGAAACAATAAAAGGTTTCAAAGGCAGCTTAATGTCTTAAGAAACTTGTACCATGCACGAAACTCTTCTTTTACTAGCCAAAACCCTTTTTACACTTCTGTACTTATCACTTCATTTGCCCATTTAGAGAACAGCCATGTGTAAGTTTAGACTTGCTTTCTTTTCCCTTAATAGAATGTAATTCCATTCCTTATACCTTTTTAGTAAAAGCACACATCTTACTTTAGCAACAATGAACTGTACTTTATCATTCTGTAGATTGGTGAACATAAATCACACAAAGCTATGTCATTTGCAAAAGTATCTTCACAATGTCTATGTTAATTAGATCAATAAACAAACATCAATACCAGATATCAATTCAATAGTGAATATTTCCCAGTTCACACAAGCCTGAAATTCATTTTAGTTTAATTTTCTTGAATTTAGAATTGTTTGATTTGTAAGCACTTACTTCTCTTTAGGACAATTAAAAAGAGCTCATTGACCAATTAGCCTTCAGCAATGTTGTCCAAAGATGGAAACACACACTGAGACACACATAAATCTAGACAGAGAGACACCTCACACTTTTCCACTTGAACTTTAAAATGTCTCTTTGCCCTTTTTCTCTCCCCTTGTCATGAAATTCTACCAATTTGCTCATGGCTGGAGTCCCAGAAAGAGTGGGCTGTATATCTGAAGGACATGATAAGAGTTAACTTTAGTTTTTTCCCCAGGCCAGTTTTTGTTTTTCAAGCAGAGTTGGAACTCCAATAAAAATATTTTAATAAGCCAGCTTTTTACTAATTACACGTGCAAAAAGAACCAGTTTTGCAATTTCAAAAATATTTCATTTAAACCAGTTTTCTCAGAATATCATGGCTATTCAGTGTCAAAAATGTCATCTCTCCTTTTTGTAGTCGAAGTTTCATAGCTAAAATTAAACCAAAGATTGTTCAAATTGGCTCTGATGACAGGGGTGGGGACCGACTATAAGATGTCCCAGCAGGGATTGTCTCTCTAGGGAGGTGAAATCTTCTCTTAAAGCAAAGAAAGCCAGGGACATTTTAGGGTCTGAGGATCAAACATCCCATCTTTTCAAGATACAGTTCAAAGAGGGTGGCTCTGGAACTGCTAGCTCCCATCTGTAAGAGAGAGAAAAGCAGCACCCAGTGCCATGGCTTTTTTCTACTGGAGGCACCCCTCCCTGCTCTAGATGGGGGTGGAGACAGGTCTCCCACCTAAGCTTCCTCCCCTAACCTGTCTCTTACTGATGGGGGTGTCTCACTATCATCCCTCCCTGTTCCACCACTGAGGTGGGGTGGAGATGCACCAGGGGTAGACCTGATTGGCTTGATTTCCCCTTTTTCTCTGGTGCCTCCTGGAGCAGGGTAGCCTTCTGGAATGTCTCCCAAGCTAAGACCACTAGAGGAAACCTCCGTCGTTTGTGTGCCTGTGCACATTCTCGAACATATTCCTGACCACAGTAGAAGTGATAAGTCATAAACGGATGAACAGAAAACCCAAGATGTCCCTTCTGAAAGTTGCCACATAAGTCTATGTGATAACAAAGGAGGTGATGGAGGGCTGGCCTGTGAGGAAAAAATAATCTTTCATATTCATGGAGTGTCAAAGTCAACCTTTCTATTCCTATACAGCAGAGTGTAGGAAAAAAAAAAAAAAACTAAGGAATTGAAACAAGAGCCACCAGAGGGTTTTCTCTGGTGCACTAAGAGCTAACACTACCAAGGGAAGAAACTTGCTGTTTCCAATTTCCCCAATCTAGGGCTCCCCAATGTGTGTCCTCAGGAATCTCATGCTCACCAGCAATGTCTCCATCCATACAGTCTGTAGGTATAGCCATGACAAGAACTTGCCTTTGGGTCTCTGGGGTCAGGACGGTGATTTCCAGTCTGAGAGATGTCTCTGGAGCTAGAGCTCCAGCTAGTTCCCTAATGTGTTCCTACTTGCAGTGTCCTGTAAAACTTGAAATGGGGATCTGGCTAGAAAAACACAAGAACAGCATGGATTACAAGTCCCCTGAAAGTCTACAATCCAGCACATTAGGTTAGTAGCCCTAATTCCCCAAGCAGTTATGAAATCGTCAGAGAGACCAGGAAAAGCTGACCAGGAAAAGCAGCTCAGTCCATATGCTTCTAGAGACTTTGCAGTAAAAGAACAAAGGAGTCCCAGCTCTGAGCATTCTTACCTTGTCTTGACGATTCCAGATGTGACCCCAAGATGATAGTTTATGGTGTTCAGTGAACAGTGTCACCAGGTTTGATCTCCAAAGGAGAAGGTTTAACTCTGGGACCAAAGACAGTCTCGGTCACTCAGAACTTTGTGTAGTTTTTTTTTTTTTTTTTTTTTTAAGTGAAAGTGACAGAAAAAGCTTCTGACATAGACATCAGAAGCAAGCAGGAGAGTACCCACTTCACTAGTTTAAGTGGGGCCTTATATACTTTTCAGTTTGCTGCTGAAAATAGATAAAAAGAATACCTCAAGGTTGTAAGAGTACCACCAGACCATTTCCCAAGGCATACATCCTGAGATGATTAGCCAGGGAGAATGGGTTCCGGGCAAAATCTCTGGGATAGACATACTGTTGCTGTGTAATCATGTGTAAAGTCTTGAGAAACAGGTTCCCACGCATGATTTGTAACAATTATAATCATCAACAAAGAGCCTAAGAAAAGCATTTCCATGTGTAGGACATTGTGCTGTGTGATCATTAGTTCTGGACCTAAAGAAAGGCCAGTTCTTGGGTAAGATACATTATTGCACAAGGCTTAAGGAAGGCATAATCCAGAATGTTCACCTCCTTAAAGGGCCTTGGACTGTCTGCCTAAACTTTAACTCTTTCACACCACAATGAAGAGTAGCCCCCTCTCACCACATCTAGAGAAAGCCTATGCAAAGCAAGGAAGACACAGCACAGCCAAAAATAAAAAAATAATTATTAAATTAACATTATTAATAAAACAGAAGTAGCAGAAAACACATTCTTTTCAAGTTCACATGGAACATTCACTAGGATAAATCACAAAACAAGTGTCAATAACACTAAGAAGACTAAAGTTATATCAAGCATATTTTTTTAACCACAACACTCTAAGACTAGAGATCAACTACAAGGAAAGAAAAAAAGGTTAATACCCACAAGCATATGGCAGTTAAAAATATGCTACAAAACAACCAATAAGTCAATGAAGAAATGAAAAAGGTAGTTAAAAAAATACCTGGAAACAAATGAAAACAAAAACACAATGATCCAAATATCTATGGGATTCGGAAAAGCAGTTCTAAGAGGAAAGAAAGTTTACAGCGATACATGCCAACCTCAGGAAATGAGATCTCAAATGAACAACTTAACCTTACACCTAAAAGAACTGGAAAAAGAACAAGCAAAACCCAAAGACAGTAGAAGGAAAGAAACAGTGAAGGTCAGATAAAAAATAAATGAAATAGAGATGTACAAAACAGTATAAAAATTGATAACAGTAAGAGCTGGTTCTTGGAAAAGATAAACAAAATTGATAAACTTTTAGCCAGACTAATCAAGAAAAAAGTAGAGAGGGGCCAAACAAATAAAATTAGAAATAAAAAGAGAAAAATGACAACCAACACCACAGAATAAAAAGGATCACAAGAGATTACTATAAACAACACCTAAGAAGTGGAAAGTTTTCTAGAAATTTACAGTCTCCCAAGACTGAATCAGGAAGAAACAGAAAATATGAACAGACCAATAATCAACAATGAAATTGAATTGGTAATAAGAAAACTCCCAATAAACAAAAGTTCAGACCCAGACAAGGTCATTGGTGCATTATACCTAACATTTCAAGAAAAGTTAACACCTATCTTTCTCAAACTATTCTAAAAATTACAAAGGAAGGAACACTTCTCAAATCATTCTGTGAGGTCAGCATCACCCTGATATCAAAACCAGACAAGGATATCATGAAAAAATAAAATTACAAGCCAATTTCACTGATGAATATAAATGCAAAAATCCTCAACAACACCCCAAATACCATATGTTTTCACTTTATCTGGAATGGTGCATATCTGCATATGTGCTCAGTTGCTCAGCTGTGTCTTACAACCCCATGGACTGTAGCCTGCCAAGCTCCTCTGTCCATGGGATTCTCCAGGCAAGAATGCTTGCATGGGTTGCCATGTCCTACTCCAAGGGATCTTCACAACCAGGGACAAACCCGTGTCTCCTACAATGCAGATGGATTATTTAACACTGAGCTGGTAAAGAATCTGCCTGCAACGTGGAGACCTGGGTTTGACCCCTGAGCTGGGAATATCCCTGGAGAAGGGAAAGGCTACCCACTCCTGTATTCTGGCCTAGAGAATTGAAAGAGTCAGACACGACTGAGCAACTTTCACACTCACTCACACCAGGGAAACCCATATGTGGAATCCCAGGTATATAACATATGCATTTTTATACAGTTCATGGGGTTCTGACAGCTAGTATACTAGAGTGGTTTGCTATTCCCTCCTCCAGTGGAACGTGTTTTGTCAGAACTCTCCATTGTGACCTGTGCATCTTAGATGGCCTTACATGGCATGGCTCATAGCTTCACTGGGTTATGCCAGCCCCTTCCTCACAACAAGGCAGTGTTACAAACAACAGTGTGACAGACAACAGTTAGAACCCTGTATGGAACAACTAACTGGTTCAGGATTGAGAAAGGAGCATGACAAAGCTGTTTATTTTCACCCTGTTTATTTAACTTATAGTTAAAGCACATCATGTGAATTGCCAGGCTGGATGATTACAAGTGGGAATGAAGGTTGCCAGGAGAAATATCAACAACCTCTGCCATTAGAGTGCTATCATACAGCGATGATACCACTCTAATGGCAGAAAGAGAAGAGAAACTAAAGAACCTCTTGATCGAAGGTGAAGGAGGAGAGTGAAAAAGCTGACTTAAAACTAGCATTTAAAGACCTAAGATCATGGCATCCGGCTCCATCACTTCATGGCAAGTAGAAGGGGAAAAAGTGGAAGGAGCGACAGATTTCCTCTTCATGGACTCTAAAATCACTTCGGATGGTGACTGCAGCCATGAAATTAGAATATGACTGCTTCTTGGCAGGAAAGATATGACAAACCTAGACAGTGTGTTGAAAACCAAAGACATCACTTTGCCCACAAATGTCCATATAGTCAAGGCTATGGTCTTTCCCATAGTCATGTACAGATGTGAGAGCTGGACCATAAAGAAGGCAGAACACCGAGGAATTGAAGCTTTTGAACTGTGGTGCTGGAGAAGACTCTTGAGAGTCCCTTAGAAAGCAAGGATATCAAACGAATCAGTCTTAAAGGACATCAACTCTGAATACTCTTTGGAAAGACTGATGCTGAAGCTGAAGCTCTAACATTTTGTCCACCTGATGCAAAGAGCTGACTCATCAGAAAAGACCCTGAGGCTTGGAATCACTGAGGGCAAGGCAGAAGAAGAGGGTGACAGAGGATGAGATGGTTGGATGGCATCACTGATTCATGGACTTGGGCAAACTCTGGGAGATGGTGAGGGACAGGGAAGCCTGGCATGCTGCAGTCCATGGAGTTGTGAAGAGTCAGACATGACTTGGCAAATGAACAACAAAAAATGTACACATAGGAAATATAGCCAATAATATTGTAACAACTTTGTATGGTGACAAATGGTAACTAATTTCTTTGTGGTGATCATTTCATAATGTATAAAAATAACAAATCACTACATTGTGTACTGAAGCTAATATAGTATATTATATCTCAACTTAAAAATCTTTATTACAAGTCTTATTAATACTTTGCATCTAGAATGGTTTTCAGTCGCATTCATGAAAGAACATTGAGTGCTACAGCAATTCACTTGTAAGAAGCATCTTTATTACAAGTTTTGATTAACATTGCTATATGCATTAGAGAATGGGTATCACTTCCACTTCCTAAAGAACACAGTGTTGAACAGTTGTTGCTAGTACAGTTGACCCTTGAGTAACAAAGGTTTAAACTATGTGGGTTCACATACACATGGATTCTTTTCAATAGTAAATACTGAACTATCACAGAAGCCATGGTCGGTCAGTTTGAGGATGCAGCACTATGGATACAGAGGAACCTTGGTTTCACAGGAACCATGTATATGGAGGGATGACTATTAAGTCACTTGTGTATTTTTGATTGTGTGGAAGGTTGGTATCCCTAACTCCCATGTTATTCAAGAGTCAACTGTAGTTTGTTAGAATTATCTTATTATTAGCACATCTAGTTAACACATTACCACATGTATTATAGGATGTGTATTACTACAGACACTGAAAAAATTTGGTGCTGAACTCTGTGCACCTAACTTGTAAGGAATGATGTTATAAGTGTTTTTAAATAGTTCACACTTGCATCACAGATTGGGTATCACTTCCATTCACCAAAAGAATACTGCTGAGAGTAGCTTGGAATGGATTGTAAGAAACTTCTTTATCACAAGTCTGTTTAGATATTTTATTGCAAGCCTTACAGGATGAGTACCATTCCCACTCACTGGAAAAACACAGTGTGCTGAATGTCTGGTGCAAATAGCATGTAAGAAACATCTTATTTCAAGTTTTGTTAAAACTTTGATATATCACTGAAATTATTAGGTCGTTCTGCCATACTTTATTCTCATAGAGAGAAGGTACTACAGCTCAGACAACTTTTAAAATTCCCAGTGGTTTAGCAGGCTAAACTTTATATCTTATATCTTATATCTTATAGAAGCCTCTGAGTGACAATTAAATATCTTGGGGAAGTGTTAGCTCTTAATCATAACTGCCAGGGAGTTGGGGCTGATCTCATAGAATGATGTTGCTAATGTTCCTTCCTTTGAAATTTTTTGAAATAGTTTGATAAAGACAGGTGTTAACTTAAATGTTTGGTAGAATACAGAGTCCCTTTCTTTGCCTTATCTCACCACACTCTATGGCATACTGTCTAGGGAGAAAAAACAGGAACAATATGAAAAGCCTTTGCTTCCAGTTTCAGGGGTGAGGCAAATACAGTGGCTTTCTACTCCCTGGTATCAGGCTAGACTAAGTAGCCTAGTTTTCTCGACTCTACTGGGAAAGCAAATTTGTCAACTGTTCTCTTATCACCTTAAGATGATTTTCAGTTATGGCTATCAGTCATTATTGTTTTAAAATATAGCCAGTATTTTACGTTAATAAGGTATGGTAAGAAGACAGACATAGAGACAACTGCATTTAAAGAATGTATTACTTAAAGTTCCCCAGAGAAGGGGTCAAGGCAAAGCAAGCAGGATCACATGAAGAAGCACCAGGGTCAGGAAACAGGAGGAATAATAAAGTGTGAGCAAAATCTTTACTTTCTTTTTTCTTTCCTTCCTTATTTCTTTTGTGGTAAGGAATGGAAAAGCCAAAGCAGGCAGCTTATAAGGGGCTAGTTTTAACAATTTCTGCAGACTCTTGTGGTGGTCCTTAGTTTTCTGGAACCTGGCACTGGGGTGATTTACTTTTTCAATTTTTAAATTTCAGTTGGAGGATAATTACTTTACACTACTCTGTTGGTTTCTGCCATATATCAACATGAATCAGCCATAGGTATAAGTATGTCCCCTCCCTCTTGAACCTACGTCCTACCTCTGACACCATCCCACCCCTCTAGTTTGTCACAGAGCACCAGATTTGAGTTCTCTACGTTATACAGTAAATTTCCACTGGCTATCTGATTTTACATACTAATGTAAATGTCTCAATTCTACTCTCTCAATTCGTCCCACCCTCTTTCCTCCCCTGTGTCCACAAGTCTGTTCTCTATGTCTTCATCTCTACTGCTGCCCTTCCTGTAGGTTCATTATCTTTATGGATACCATGAGTGTGTGTGTTACTTGCTCAGTCATGTCTGATTCTTTGCAACCCCATGGACTGTAGCCTGCCCGCCTCTTCTGTCCATGGTTTTCTCCAGGCAAGAATACTAGAGTGGATTGCTATTCCCTTCTTCAGGGGATCTTCCTGATACAGATCTCCCGCATTGCAGGCAAATTCTTTACCATCTGAGACACCAGGGAAGCCCCTTCAATTCCATATATATGCATTAATATATGATATTTGTCTGTTTCTGACTTACTTCACTCTGTATAATAGGCTCTAGGTTCATCCACCTCATTATAACTGAGTCAGATGCATTTCTTTTTATGGCTGAATAATATTCCATTGTGTATATGTACACCTGACCTGCCTCTTGAGAAACCTATATGCAGGTCAGGAAGCACCAGTTAGAACTGGACATGGATTAACAGACTGGTTCCAAATAGGAAAAGGAGTACGTCAAGGCTGTATATTGTCACCTTGCTTATTTAACTTATATGCAGAGTACATCATGAGAAAAGCTGGGCTGGAAGAAGCACAAGCTGGAATCCAGATTGCCAGGAGAAATATCAATAACCTCAGATATGCAGATGACACCACCCTTATGGCAGAAAGTGAAGAGGAACTAAAAAGCCTCTTGATGAGAGTGAAAGAGGAGTGAAAAAGCTGGCTTAAAGCTCAAAATTCAGAAAACTAAGATCATGGCATCTGGTCCCATCACTTCATGAGAAATAGATGGGGAAACAGTGGAAACAGTGTCAGACTTTATTTTGGGGGGCTCCAAAATCACTGCAGATGGTGACTGCAGCCATGAAATTAAAAGACGCTTACTCCTTGGAAGGAAAGTTATGACCAACCTAGATAGCATATTCAAAAGCAGAGACATTACTTTGCCGACTAAGGTCCATCTAGTCAAGCCTATATGGTTCCAGTGGTCATGTATGGATGTGAGAATTGGACTGTGAAGAAAGCTGAGCACCGAAGAATTGATGCTTTTGCACTGTGGTGTTGGAGAAGACTCTTGAGAGTCCCTTGGACTGCAAGAAGATCCAACCAGTCCATTCTAAAGGAGATCAGCCCTGGATGTTCTTTAGAAGCAATGATGCTAAAGCTGAAACTCCAGTACTTTGGCCACCTCATGCGAAGAGTTAACATATTGGAAAAGACTCTGATGCTGAGAGGGGTTGGAGGCAGGAGGAAAAGGCGACAACAGGATGAGATGGCTGGATGGCCTCACCGACTCGATGGATGTGAGTTTGAGTGAACTCCGGGAGATGGTGATGGACAGGGAGGCCTGGTGTGCTGCGATTCATGGGGTCACAAAGAGTCAGGAAAGGACTGAGTGACTGAACTGAACTGAAGTACTAGGGATGTAATGGACAACATAATAAATGTAAATAATGCTGCTATATATTCTATATGGAAGTTGTTTAGAGAGTAAATCCTGGAGTTGTCATCGCAACAAAAATTTTTTTCTATTTCTTTAATTTTATATCTATGTGAGAGAATAAATGTACCAAACTTGTGATAATCATTTCATAATATATGTAATTCAAATCATTATGCTGTATACTGTAAACTTATACAATGCTGCATACCAATTATATCTTAATTAAGCTGGAAGAAAACAGTGAAGAGAGCCTAAGGGACTATGAGATATGATCAAATGGACTAGTATATGCACAACAGAAGTCTAGAAAGAAAACAGAGAAACAAAGGGACAGAGAGATTATTTGAAAAAAGAATACTTTCCAAACCTGAGGGGTAAAACAGGCATACAAATTTAAGAAGCTCAACAGTATATAACAAGGATAGATCCAAAGAGTTTCACACAAAGACACATTTTATTCAATGTCATAAATTACACACAAAGAGCAAAAAGTGAGCTCCATAAGATTATCTGAAAATTTCTTGTGAAAAACTTTGCAAGCCAGGAAGCTTCCCTTGTGGTTCAGTGGTTTAAAATCTACCTGCCAATTCGGGGGACACAAGTTCAATCACTGGTCCAGGAAGATCCCACGTGTTTCAGGACAACAAAGCCCATGTGCCACAACTACTTAAGTCTGCAAGCCTGAGCTGTGCTTTGTAACAAGAGAAGCCACCACGATGAGAAGCCCACTCAATCAATGAAGATTAGCCCCTGCTCACTGAAAATAGAGAAAGCTTGTGTGAAGCAATGAAGACCCAGTGCAGCCAAAACTAAATAAATTTTCTTAAAAGTTTTAAAAATTTATTATTATTTTTATTTATTTATTTATTTTACTTTACAATATTGTATTGGTTTTGCCATACATCAGCATGAATCCACCACGGGTGTACACATTTTCCCAAACAAAAGCAAAACAAAAAATTCTTGCAAGCCAGAAGGAAGTAGGATGATATATTCAAAGAGCAGTAAGGAGGGTGAAAATCTACCAACCAAAGATATTGTGTATAGCAAATTTTCCTTGGAAATTAAAGAGTTTAAACTCTTCAGAGAAGCAAAATCTGAGGGAGTTTATCATCCCTGGATCTGACCTGTAAAAAAAAAAGGCTAAACTGAGGTGTTCAATTAAAATGAAAGGATACTAGAAAGCAATAAAATAGAATACAAAACCACTAGGTTCTTGGTAAATGTAAACACATGGACATATAGTAACCTATACTATTGTAACTTGGTGCATAGAGTTTGGATAATAAAAACATTTTTAATTTTTAAATTACTTGTTTATTTATTTCTGACTGTGCTGGGACTTTGTTGCTGCATGTGGACTTTGTCTAATTGTGGAGAGCAGGCTTCTCATTTCAGTGGCTGCTCTTATTGCAGACCACATTGTACTGGTTTTGCCATACATCAGCATGAATCCATCACGGGTGTACACATGTTCCCAAACAAAAGCAAAACAAAAAAATCTTGCAAGCCAGAAGAAAGTAGAATGATATATTCAAAGAGCAGTAAGGAGGGTGAAAATCTACCAACCGAAGATATTGTGTCTAGCAAAATTTCCTTGGAAACTAAAGAATTTAAACTCTTCAGAGAAGCAAAATCTGAGGGAGTTTATCATCACTGGATCTGACCTGTAAAAAAAAAGGCTAAACTGAGGTGCAAACTGGGCTCTAGAGGGCAGGCTCAGTGGCTGTGGTGCACAGGATTAGTTGCCTCACGGCATTGGATAGTCCCAGACCAGGAATTGAACCCAGGTCCTCTACATTGCCAGGTGGATTCTTAACCACTGGACCACCAGGGAAGTCCTAAAAAAAATTTTTTTAAACCATATGAAGTAGATATTTTCTTGACATTTGTCATTCAAATTATATTGTTATCAATTTAAAATAGAATCTTATAACTGCAAGATGTTTTTGTATAAATGCAATGGGTAACTACAAAGAAAATGTCTATAGAATATATACAAAAGAAAATGAGGTAATCAAAGCACATTGCTACAAAAAATCAATAAAACACAAAGGAACATAGTTAAATGAATGAAGAGATAAAGAAAGCCAGAAAACAAAATGGGAATAAAAAGTTCTTTCATATCAGTAATCAATTTAAAAGTGGATGAATGGTGATTGACAATAGCATCGTTGTGGCATAAGATATACTCCCCCATTTTTAACAACTAATTAGATGTTGATCCATGAACAAAAGTGCCTCAGAGGGAGCTGTGGGACACAGCATCATATATCAAGGGATCCGGGAGGACTATCATTCACCTGTATATCTGAAAGTACACAAAAGCACCTTGGTAAGAATTGTATATCAAGCAGAGTCAGTAAACCTGCCCATCTCTTCCCACCATGATTGGAGAAAAAACATGGGGAGTACTACTTGGGCAGACACCCATGGGCAAGAGAATTTTTAGAAGTCCAGCATACCCAAGGACAGCGTCTAACACCCATCAGAGAGAGAGGATGAAAGTTTGGAAACAGGAAAGGAAGGGATTCTAGCAGGGTTGCTCCCCACTTCCCTGTCCAGAGCAACACTGCAAGGGACCAAGCTGTTTGGTGTGGGCAAATTCTTCCCACAGGAGAGTTTGAAAGCAGTGAATGAGTTCCCAACTATCCTGGTTATATGGGCTGTGTCTGGAGAAACCCATATTTACCAGCAGAGCCCTGAGTACTGAAAAGAGTCCTCTATGACAAGTGGGATAAGGGAGAAAGAGAGAAGCAGATAAGGATTCCCAAGATTAAAGGGCATGGACTCTACTGACTGCTTTAGGACTTTAGCAGGAAGTGAGCCCCATAAGCCTCTTGGAGTATCCCAACTGAGCATCTCCCTGTATGGTCTGAAGGTACACAAAACACCCCACACTAAACGCCAAATTGCAACTGCTCTGTGTCTAGATCCTTGTAAGAAAGAGCCCCCAGGTGCAGAAGCTAGAGCAGGTCCAGTAATCATAGTGCTCCCAGAATAATCGTAGTGCTCCCAGAATAATCGTAGTGCTCCCAGAATAATCGTAGTGCTCCCAGAATAATCATAGCGCTCCCAGAAAAATCCTAGTGCTCCCAGAAAAATCATAGTGCTCCCAGGGTCTGTGGGAAAAAAGAAAACCACAAACTGGAGCTATAGCACAACTTTTTGAAAAACAAAAAAGATTTACAACAGCTAGCCTCATGATTTGTAAGAATAAGAGAAGATATTAAAGTCTAATAAATCTGCCACAAGAGGGAGCAAGAAGAATGAGAAGGACTGTGAAGTGTTAGTTGCTCAGTTGTGTCAGACTTTGTGGCAATATGGACTGTAGCCCGCTAGGCTCCTCTGCCCATGGAATTTTCCAGGCAAGAATACTGGAGTGGGTTGCCATTCCCTTCTCCAGGGGATCTTCCCAACCCAGGGACTAAACCCAGGTCTCTTACATTGCAGGCAGATTCTTTACCATTTGAGCCACCAGGGAAGCCCAGGGAAGGACTATCTATGCATAATCTAGGAAATCTCAGAAAGAGCTACACCAACTAATCTATCTGAAGGCAAGCAATAAAGATTTAAGGAAGTATCTGCTACTTCAAATGTGAAAGCAGCAATGCAAAACTACAAAAAAGAAAAGAAAAAGATAAATCAAGAAAATATGTCATCACCAAAAGATATCAAAAACTACACAAGCAAGCTCCAAACAACAGAATATTGCAAGCTGGCTAATGAAGAGTTCAAAATAGCTGTTTTGAAGATACTCAATAAGCTTCCAGAAAACTCAGAAAGACAGTTCAGTAATATCAGGAAACACTTTACTAAATAGATAGAAACCATAAAAAATAAAGCAGAAATTCTGTAGCTGAATAATTACTGAATGAGATAAAGGATGAAGAGAGAACATCTGTAGTAGAGTAGAGCAGATGGAAGAGAAGAGCAAGGACTTAGATGACAAGACTTTTGAAATAACAGAAAAAAAAGAAAAAATAATTTAAAAGAGTGAAGAAATCTTGTGTGAACAATGGGAAAGCATCAAAAGACAAACACTAGAATAATCTATATTCCATAAGAGTAAAAGATTATAGAGAATTTATTTAAAGGAATAATAGGGAGTTCTCTGGTGGTCGAGTGAGTAGGAGTCCGGGTTTTCACTGCTGTGGCCTGCCAGTCCCTGGTAGGTGAACTGAGATCCTGCAAGCTGTGTGGCATAGCCAAAAATGTGTTTGTTTGTTTCTTTGTTTTTTTAAATAAAGTAAAAAATGAGGGAGTAATAGCTGAGAAATTCCCAAATCTGGACAAAGACGTGGACATCCAACGAATGGAGCTAATATGTCATCCTACTATTTTCAATGCCAAAAGACACATTATAATAAAACAAATGAAAAATCAAAAATAAATGAATATTAAAGGCAGCAGGGAAGAGGGGCAAGTAATCGACAAAGGAACGTCTATTAGGCTACCAGTGAATTTTTCAGCAGAAACTCTATGTGCCAGTAAAGGGTGGAATACTTTATTCAAACCATTGAAAGAACAGCAAAAGCTAGCCAAGAATACTCTGTATGGCAATGTTATTGTTCCAATAGGAAGGAGAAATAATTTCCCAGACAAAGACAAATGGATGGAGTTCATAACAACTAGACTTGCTTTGCAAGGAGTGGTGAAAAGAGTTTCTCAAACTGAAATGAAGAAATGACATTTTTCACAGAAATAGACAAAAATATCCTAAAATTTGTATGAAATGGTAAGAAACTTAGAATAGACAATATGATCCTGAAAAAGAACAAAACTGGAGATATCACACTTACTGATTTTAAGACTTAAACATAAATCTTGATACTATAAAACTGTGAGAAGAAAACGTAGAGAAGAAACTCTTCAATATAGGTCTTGGCAATATATATATATAAATATAAATAGATATATATTTATATATATATATATAAATATATATATATAAATATAAATATATATATATAAATATATATATTTGGAAATGACATCAAAAGTACATGTAACAAAAGCAAAAATTAGTAGGTGAATGACCTCAAACTTAAAAGTTTCTGGAAAGCAAAAGAAACAATAAAGTGGAAGGGAATAAAATATTTGCAAAGATATATCAGAAAGGGTGAACAGCCAAAATATATAAAGAATTCATACAACTCAATAACAAAAACAAAACAATCTGATTAACAAATTGGCAGAGGAGCTGAATTGACATTCTCCAAAATTAGACACACAAATGGTCAACAGGTGTATGAAAAGATTCTCAATATCAGTAATTACCATGAAATAAGTGCAAATCAAACCCACAATGAAATATCACCTCATACCGATTAGAATCACTATCATTAAGAAGACAAGAGGAACAGTCCTGGCAGTCCAGTAGCTAAGACTCCACACTCCCAATTCAGGGGCCTGGATTTGATCCCTGGTCGGACACGACTGAGCGACTTCACTTTCATGCACTGGAGAAGGAAATGGCAACCCATTCCAGTATTCTTGCCTGGAAAATCCCAGGGACAGGGGAGCCTGGTGGGCTGCTGTCTATGGGGTCGCAGAGTCGGACATGACTGAAGCGACTTACCAGCAGCAGCAGCAAGGGCTTCCCTGGTGACTCAGAGGTTAAAGCGGCTGCCTCCAATGTGAGAGACCCAGGTTCGATCCCTGGGTCAGGAAGATCCCCTGGAGAAGGAAATGGTAACCCACTCCAGTATTCTTGCCTGGAGAATCCCATGGATGGAGAAGCCTGGTGGGCTACAGTCCACGGGGTCGCAAAGAGTCGGACAGACTGAGCGACTTCACTTCACTTCACTTTACTTTAAGGAACTAGAGGGCTTCCCTGGTGGCTCAGAGGTTAAAGCATCTGCCCACAATGATGGAGACCTGGGTTTGATCCCTGGCTCGGGAAGATTCCCCTGGAGAAGGAAATAGCAACCCACTCCAGTATTCTTGCCTGGAGAATCCCATGGACGGAGGAGCTGGGTGGGCTACAGTCCACGGGGTCTTAGAGTCGGACACGACTGAGCGACTTCACTTTCACTTCCACTTTAAGGAACTAGATAACTCATGTTGCAGCTAGGAGTTTGCATGCCACAATAGAGACTGAAAATCCTCATGCGGCAACTAAGCACAGTCAAGTAAATTAATAAATAAATACTTCTTAAAAAGAACAGATACCAAGCATTGATGAGGCTGTGTAGAAAAGAAGACACTGGTGCACTGTTTGTGGGACTGTAAGTTGGTACACTCACTATGGAAAACAGTATGAAGAATCCCTAAAAAAATTAAAAATATAATTACCAGCAATTCCATTTCTGAGTATAGATGCAAAGGAAATGAAAACTCTATATCAAAGAGACATCTGCACCCTCTTGTATATTACAACACTGTTCCAATAAAACAGTGTTCCAACAAAACAATTTCACTGTTTCAATGAAACAATCCAAGTGTTCATCAGTGGTTGAATGGCTATTGAAGAAGTGGCACATTTATTACAATATAATGTTATTTAGCCATGAGAAAAAAGGAGGTTGAGGGCATTGTGCTAAGTGAAGTAAATCAGACAGAGAAAAACAAATATTGTATTATGTCATTTATACGTGGAATCTAAAAAATCTGAACTTGTAGAAACAAAATGGTAGGTACCAGAGGCTGGTGTTATGGGGAGTTGGGGAGATGTTTTTTAAGGATACAAACAACTAGGACATAAATAAGTTCTGAGAATCTTATGCACAGCATAGTATTTTTAGCCAACAATACTGTATTATATATTGCATAGTTGCCTAGAGACTTAATCTTAAATGTTCTCACCACAAAAAAAAAAACAATTGATAATTATGTTACATGTTACCTAACTCTATAGTGGTAATCATATTGTCATTCATCATTCAGTCAGTCAGTCAGTCAGTTCAGTCGCTCAGTAAGTCCAATTCTTTGCGACCCCATGAATTGCAGCACGCCAGGCCTCCCTGTCCATCACCATCTCCCGGAGTTCAACCAAACCCATGTCCATCGAGTCAGTGATGCCATCCAGCCATCTCATCCTCTGTCGTCCCCTTCTCCTCCTGCCCCCAATCGCTCCCAGCATCAGAGTCTTTTCCAATGAGTCAACTTTTCGCATGAGGTGGTCAGAGTACTGGAGTTTCAGCTTTAGCATCAGTCCTTCCAAAGAATACCCAGGACTGATCTCCTTTAGAATGGACTGGTTGGATCACCTTGCAGTCCAAGGGACTCTCCAGAGTCTTCTCCAACACCACAGTTCAAAAGCATCAATTCTTTGTTGCTCAGCTTTCTTCACAGTCCAACTCTCACATCCATACATGACCACAGGAAAACCATAGCCTTGACTAGATGGACCTTTGTTGGCAAAGTAATGTCTCTGCTTTTGAATATGATGTCTAGGTTGGTCATAACTTTCCTTCCAAGGAGTAAGCATCTTTTAATTTCATGGCTGCAATCACCATCTGCAATGATTTTGGAGCCCCTCCTCCGCCAAAAGTCTGACACTTTGTATTTCCCATGAAGTGATGGGACCAGATGCCATGATCTTCATTTTCTGAATGTTGAGCTTTAAGCCAACTTTTTCACTCTCCTCTTTCACTTTCATCAAGAGGCTTTTAGTTCCTCTTCACTTTCTGCCATAAGGGTGGTGTCATCTGCATGTCTGAGGTTATTGATATTTCTCCCAGCAATCTTGATTCCAGCTTGTGTTTCTTCCAGTCCAGCGTTTCTCATGATGTACTCTGCATAGAAGTTAAATAAGCAGGGTGACAATATACAGCCCTGATGTACTCCTTTTCCTATTTGGAACCAGTCTGTTGTTCCATGTCCAGTTCTAACTGCTGCTTCCTGACCTGGATATAGGTTTCTCAAGAGGCAGGTGAGGTGGTCTGGTATTCCCATCTCTTTCAGAATTTTCCACAGTTTATTGTGATCCACACAGTCAAAGGCTTTGGCATAGTCAATAAAGCAGAAATAGATGTTTTTCTGGAACTCTCTTGCTTTTCCATGATCCAGCGGATGTTGGCAATTTGATCTCTGGTTCCCCTGCCTTTTCTAAAACCAGCTTGAACATCTGGAAGTTCACGGTTCACACATTGCTGAAGCCTGGCTTGGAGAATTTTGAGCATTACTTTACTAGTGTGTGAGATGAGTGCAATTGTGCGGTAGCTTGAGCATTCTTTGGCATTGCCTTTCTTTGGGATTGGAATGAAAACTGACCTTTTCCAGTCCTGTGGCCACTGCTGAGTTTTCCAAATTTGCTGGCATATTGAGTGCAGCACTTTCACAGCATCATCTTCCAGGATTTGAAATAACTCAACTCGAATTCCATCACCTCCACTAGCTTTGTTCGTAGTGATGCTTTCTAAGGCCCACTTGACTTCTCAAATGTCTGGCTCTAGGTGAGTGATCACACCATCGTGATTATCCGGGTTATGAAGATCTTTTTTGTACAGTTCTTCTGTGTATTCTTGCCACCTCTTCTTAATATCTTCTGCTTCTGTTAGATCCATACTATTTCTGTCCTTTATGGAGCCCATCTTTGTGTGAAATGTTCCTTTGGTATCTCTAA
The DNA here is from genome assembly GCF_016772045.2 of Ovis aries. Classification (NCBI taxonomy): domain Eukaryota; kingdom Metazoa; phylum Chordata; class Mammalia; order Artiodactyla; family Bovidae; genus Ovis; species Ovis aries. Next base: position 448,965 of record NC_056072.1, read on the forward strand.
TTTTCTTGAAGAGATCTCTAGTCTTTCCCTTTCTGTTGTTTTCCTCTATTTCTTTGCATTGATCGCTGAGGAAGGCTTTCTTATCTCTCCTTGCTATTCTTTGGAACTCATGAATATATCAAATGAACAAGTTGTATACCTTAAATTTATACAATGATATGTGTCAATTGTGTCTCAATAAAAAACTAAAGAATTAAAAAATATAAATGATAGCTTTATATAAATGGCTTGCCCTAGAATGAGTGATTTAAGAGAACAAAGAGTGGTAATATCTTTTATGATTAGCTATAAGTTACACACCATCATTTCCACTGATAACCATATGAGGAAATTACATGGCAGAGGGAATATCAGAAGATGAGAATCATAAGGACCATCTGAGAGGCTGGACCCCACAATTCCACATAACAAAAGAATTCTGCACTATTACTTTAGGACAATCTGCTGGATATTCATGTCTTGAAAAACCTGTTTATAAATAAGTCCACAATGAAACTGTGTTTTACATATAAACACTATGTAGTTTTTGAGCCAGCAAATATACACTAAATTTTCTAGGAATGTAATTTCTGTGTAAATATAAGGAAAGAGTACAACCATTTTGTTTATAACTGCACTAAATTTTTTTTAATCACTTCCCATCACCACCAGTAATGTCACATGACACTTCAGCCAAACAGAACACCTGGCAATCCTGGTATACACTTGTCTTCCAATTCATGGTAATTCTCTATATAATGGCAACTAGTTAACCACTTCACTGCATCAACCAGTGCTGAATATTTACATATCAAGATACATATTATTTAATTATAAAAGCTTTTTTCTCCTTTTTCCAATAAGATTATTATGTTGTTTTAAATTATGTATATGGGAGGTGTGAATTTCATCTCAGGGTAGTAACAACAGTAATACAGTATATTTTAAGAAAAGGTATGGAAGTCAAATAATGTTATGGATCATTGCTTTAGCTCAGGGTCTGTTTTGGTAAATTGTATTTTATATTTGGGTATAGTTGATCTACAATATTTTGATAATTTCAGATATGCAGCAAAGTGATTCAGCTAATCATATACATGTATCTATTCTTTTTCAGATTCTTTTCCCATATAGGTTATTACAGAATATTGAGTAGAGTTCCCTGTGCTACACAGTAGGTCCTTGTTAATTAAATATTTTGCACATAGTAGTATATGTATGTTAATCCCAAACTCCTAATTTATCCCTTCCCTCATCTTTCCCTTTGGGTAACCATAAGTTTGTTTTTATGTCTGTGAGGTTGTTTCTGTTTTGTAAATAAGCTCATTTGTATCATTTTTCTTTTTTGGATATCATATATAAGTGATAGGACATTCATCTTCGTGTGACTTACTTCATCTGGTATGGTGATCTCTAGGTCCATGCATGTTGCTGCAAATGGCATTGTTTCATTACGTTTATGGCTGAGTAATATTCCATTGTATATGTGAATCACATCTTATTTATCCATTCATCTGTTGATGGATACTTACATTTTTCCCATTTATTGGCAGTTGAAAATAGTGCTGCAAGGAACATTGGGGTGTATGTATCTTTTTGAATTACGGTTTTCTCCAGACACATGCCCAGGAGTGGGATGCAGTAGCTCTATTTTTAGTGCTTTAAAGAACCCTGTTACTGTTCTCCCGTAGTAGCTGCACCCATTTACATTCCCACCAGCAATATAGGAGGGTTCTCTTTTCTCCACATCCTCTCCAGCATGGATTGTCTGTAGATGTTTTGATGATGGCCATTCTGGCTGATGTGAAGTAGTAGTAGTTGTAGTTTTAATTTGCATTTCTCTCATAATGGTGTTTGAGCATCTTTTCCTGTGCTTTCTGGCCATCTGTATGTCTTCTTTAGAGAATTGTCTACTTAGATCTTCCACCAATCAGCCAAGTTTTGATTGGGTTGTGTGGTTTTTTATCTTAAACTGCATGAGTTGTTTGTATATTTTGAAGATTAACCCCTTGTCAGTTGCATTGTTTGCAAATGTTTCTTCCCATTTCATAGGCTTTCTTTTCATTTTGTTGATTGTTTCCTTTGCTGTGCTAAAACTTTTACATTTAATTAAATCCCATTTGTTTATTTTTGTTTTTACTTTTATTATTCTCAGAGGTGGATCCAAAAACATATTGCTCTGGTTTCTGTCAGAGTATTTTGCCTATGTTTTCCTCTAAGCGTTTTTATAGTATCTGGTCTTATATTTAGGTTTTTAATCCATTTTGAGTTTATTTTTGTGAATAGTGTTAGAGAATGATTTAATTTCACCTTGTGCGTATAACTGTCCAGTTTTCCCGGCACCACTTATTAAAGAAGCCGTCATTTCTCCATTGTATAGTATTGGCTCCTTTGCTGTGTATTCATTGATCATAGGTGTGAGTTTATTTCTGGGCTGTCTATCCTGTTCCATTTTGTAAATTGCAACATCCTCCAAATACATTCATGAGCTCTCACAGTTCTCTGGTAGCTTCTTTAGGATTTTCTAGGTATCGCATTATGTCATCTGAAAACAGTGACAGTTACTTCTTCCTTTCCAAGTTGGATTTCTTTTCTTTTTCTTCTCTGATTTCTGTGGCTAGGACTTCTAAAACTATTTTGAATGAAAGTGGTGAGTGGCCATCATTGTCTTTTTATTGACTTAGAGGAAATACTTTCAGCTTTTTATCTTTGAGTATGATCTTAACTGTGGGTTTGTCATATATGGCCTTTAATTATGTTGAGGTGTAGTCCCTCTGTGCCCACTTTCTGGAGAGTTTTTAGTACAAATGGTAGTAAATTTTGTCAAAAGCTTTTTATGCATCTGTTGAGATAGTCAATTTCTTAGTGTGCTGTATCACATTGATTAACTTGTAGATATTGAAAAATCCTGTATCCCTGAGATAAACCCCACTTGATCATGGTACATGGTCTGTTTAATGTGTTGTTATATTTGGTTTGCTAGTACTTTTTTGAGGATTTTTGCATCTATATTCATCAGTGATATTGGTCTGTAATTTTCTTTTTTGTGATATCTTTGTCTGATTTTGGTATCAGGACAATGGTGGTCTCATAGAATGAGTATGGGAGTGTTCCTTCCTCAACTATTTTTTTTTTTTTTGAATAGCTTCAGAGGATAGATGTTAACTCTCATTTAAATGTTTGATAGACTTTACCTGTGAAACCATCTTGTCCTGGGCTTTTGCTTGTTGGCAGTTTAAAATCAGAGTCCTAGCAATTTTTCTGTTCATATTTTCTTTACTTGTAATTCGTCTGTTCATATTTTCTGGTTTTTATCGGTTCAGTCTGAGAGATAGTGCCTTTCTAAAAATTTGTCCATTTCTTCTAGGTTGTCCATTGTATGGGACAGAGTTACATCTAGTAGTCTCTTACTATCCTTTGTATTTCTGTTGTAACTGTTTCATTTTCATGTCTAGTTTTATTGATTTGAGCTCTCTCCCTATTTTTCTTGGTGAGTCTGGCTAAAAGGTTATCAATTTTGCTGATCTTTTCAAAGAACCACTTTTTAGTTTCGTTTATCTTTTCTATTGTTTTGTGTATATCTATTTCATTTATTTCTGCTCTGATATTTCCTTCTACTAACTTTGAGTTTTGTTTTTCTTCCTCTAGTTCCTTTAGGTGGAAAGGTAGCTTGCTTTTTTGAGATTTTTTTAAAATTTCCTGAGGTAAGACTGTATTGTTACAAACTTCCCTCTTCAGGCTGCTTTTGCCATGTCCCACAGGTTTTGAAGTGTCATGTTTTCATTTTCATTTGTCTCTACGTATTTTTAATTTCCTCTTTGATTTCCTCAGTGATCCATTGGTTGTTTAGTAGAATATTGTTTACCCCTTATGTGTGTGTGTTTTACAGCTTTTTCCCAACTTTATAGCATTGTGTTCAGAGAAGATGATTGATGTGATTCCAATTTTCTTAAATTTACTGAGGTTCCTTCTTCAACAATCACTTGTGGCCCACCATATGATCTAACCTGGAAAATGTTTCATGTGCACTTGAGAAGAATGTGTATTCTGCTGTTTTCAGATGGAATGCTGTAAATATATCAATGAAATCCATCTGGTCTAATGAGTCATTGAAGGCCTGTGTTTCCTTCATGATATTGTCTGGATCACCTATCCATTAATGTAAGTGGAGTGTTGAAATCCCCCACTATTATTGTGTTACTGTCAGTTTCTCCTTTTATGGCTGTTAGCATTTGTCTTGTGTATTTTAGGTGGTCCTATGGTGAGTACATATGTTCACAATTGTTATATCTTCTTCTTGGGTTGATCCCTTGATCAATTATGTAGTATCTTTATTTCTTGTAACAGTCTTTATTTTATAGTCTATTTTTTTCTGATATGACTATTGATACTCCAGCTTTCTTTTGATTTCCATGTGCATGGAGTACCTTCTTCCATCTCCTCACTTTTAGTTCATACGCATCTCTTGATTTGAACTGATTCTCTTATAGACAGCATATATATAGATCTTGTTTTTTAATCCATTCAGCCAGTCTATGTCTTTTGGTTGGGGCATTTAATACATTTACATTTAAGGTAATTCAATGTGTATGTTCTTATTGCCATTTCATTAATTGTTTTGGATTTGTTTTTGTTGGTGTTTTCCCCACTTCCTCTTTTGTTGTCTTTTCTTTTGATCTGGTGGTTTTATGTTTGGATTCCTTCTTCTTTTGTGTATGTGTATCTATTGTAGATTTTTGGTTTGCAGTTACCATAAGGTTTTGATACAGTGGTATGGTATATATACACAATGGTATGGTGTGTATATTGTGGTGTATATGTGTGTGTGTATATGTGTGTATATATATATATATATATAATACTTGGCCAACTAAGGTCCATCTAGTCAAGGCTATGGTTTTCCCTGTGGTCATGTATGGATGTGAGAGTTGGACTGTGAAGAAGGCAGAGTGCCAAAGAATTGATGCTTTTGAACTGTGGTGTTGGAGGAGACTCTTGAGAGTCCCTTGGACTGCAAGGAGATCCAACGAATCCATTCTGAAGGAGATCAGCCCTGGGATTGCTTTGGAAGAAATGATGATAAAGCTGAAACTCCAGTACTTTGGCCACCTCATGCGAAGAGTTGATTCATTGGAAAAGACTCTGATGCTGGGAGGGATTGGGGGCAAGAGGAGAGGGGGACGACAGAGGATGAGATGGCTGGATGGCATCACAGACTCGATGGACATGAGTCTGAGTGAACTCCGGGAGTTGGTGTTGGACAGCGAGGCCTGGCATGCTGTGATTCATGCAGTCACAAAGAGTTGGACACGACTGAGTGACTAAACTGAACTGAAACACACACACAATGTATATGTGTTTTAAATTGCTGATCTCTTAATTTCAAATGAATTTCCACTATCCTTCATTTGTACTCTCCTCATGATTGATGGTTTTGATATCATATTTTTGTGTGGATGATTTCCTACCTTTACTGTACATTTGTTCCATTTATTATTTTCTTGTTTCTAGTTGTGGCCTTTTCTTTTCTACTTAGAGAAGTTCCAAAAACTGGTTTAATGAATTCTCTTAGCTTTTGCTTGTCTATAAAGCTTTTGATTTATCCATCAAATCTGAACAAGTGCCTTACTGGGTGATTATTCTTGGTTGTAGTTGTTTTTTCTTTCACAGCATTTAATGTATCATGCCACTCCTTCAGGCCTGCAGAATTTCTGCTAAAAAATCAGTTGATAATGTTATGAGGATTCTCTTGTATTTTATTAGTTGCTTTTCCTTTGTTGCATTGAATATTTTCTCTTTGTCTTTAATTTTTGTCATTTGATTATTATCTTTCTCAGCATATTCCCTCTTGGGTTTATCTTGTATTGGACTCTGTTCTTCCTGGACTTGGATGACTGTTTCCTTGCCCATGTTAGGGAAGTTTTCAGCTATTATCTCTTCAAATATTTTCTTATGCTTTTGTCTCTCTCTTCTTCTGTGATCCCTAAAAAGCAAATATGGGTGCATATGTCCCAGAGGTCTCAAACTGTCCTCACTTCATTCTTTATTCTTTATTATTGTTTCTGTGACTGTGATTTCCACCATTCTCTTTCAGCTCACTTATCCATTTTTCTGCCTCATTTATTCTTCTATTGATTCTGTCTATTGCATTTTTCATTTAAGTTGTTGTATTTTTATCTCTTGTTGTTTAGTCTTTATATCTTCTAACTCTTTGTTAAACATTTCTTGTATCTTCTTGGTCTGTGCTTCCATTCTTTTTTCAAGATCTTGGATCATCTTTACTATTATTACTCTCAATTCTTTTTCAAGTAGATTGCCTATCTCCACCTCACTTAGTTGTTCTTCTTCGGTTTTATTTTGTTCATTATTCTGGAACATATTTCTCCGTCTCATTTTGTCTAATTTTCTGTGTTTGTGGTCTCTATTCTATAGGCTGCAGGGTTGTAGTTCCTCTAGCATCTGGTGTCTGCTTTCTGGTGGGGGAGGCTGATCTAGAGGCTTTTTCTGGCTTCTTCATAGGAGGGGCAGTGCCTGGCCACTGGTGGATGCACCTGGGTTTTGTCCCTGTGGTAGGCAGGACTGTGTCAGGGTGTGTGTTTAGTGGCAACTGGGGGCTCGGGAAGACTTTAGGCAACCTATCTGCTAATGGGTGGGGTTCTAATCCTCCCCGTTGGTTGTTTGGCCTGAGGTGTTCCATTCCTGGAACCTACAGGCTATTGGGTGCAGCCAGGTCTTTATATCAAAATGACAGCTTCCAGAGGAGCTCACACCAATGAGTACTTCCTGTGACCAGTGTTCTTGTCCTCACAGTGAGCCACAACTGCCCCCTTGCTTCCCTAAAAGACCCTTCAAGACCAGGTGGTAAGCCTGGCCCAGGGTCCTATAAAGCCACTGCTATTTCCCTGAATGCCAGTGCACATGAGACCTCATGCACACCCTCCAAGAGTTTCTATTTTTCCCAGTCCTGTGGAGTTCCTGCTATCCAGCCTCATTGCCCTTCAAAGCCAAGTACTCTGGGGAGTCCACCTCCCAACAGGAGACTCTCAGGCTGGAAAGCCTGACAAGGGGTTCAGAGCTCTCACTCCTATGGGAGAATCTCTGTGATATAATTATTTTCTAGTTTGTGGGTTGGCCACCCAGCGGGTATGGGGTTTGATTATATCATGGATGCACCCTTCCTACCATTTTACTATGGCTTTTTCTTTGTCTTTGAAAGTATAATATCTTGGTAGGTTCCAGTCTTTCTTTGAGAATAAATATTCAGCTGTTAGTTGTGATTTTGGTGTTTTCATGAGAAGTGAGCCACTATTCCACTATTCCAGTGGTCATGTATGGATGTGAGAGTTGGACTGTGAAGAAAGCTGAGCACTGAAGAATTGATGCTTTTGAACTGTGGTGTTGGAGAAGACTCTTGAGAGTCCCTTGGACTGCAAGGAGATCCAACCAGTCTATTCTGAAGGAGATCAGCTCTGGGATTTCTTTGGAGGGAATGATGCTGAAGCTGAAACTCCAATACTTTGGCCACCTCATGTGAAGAGTTGACTCATTGGAAAAGACTCTGATGCTGGGAGGGATTGGGGGTGGGAGGAGAAGGGGACAACAGAGAGTGAGATGGCTGGATGGCATCACTGACTCGATGGACCTGAGTCTGAGTGAACTCCGGGAGTTGGTGATTGACAAGGAGGCCTGGCGTGCTGCGATTCATGGGGTCGCAAAGAGTCGGACACAACTGAGTGACTGAACTGAACTGAACTGATACTGTCCCAGAACCTCTTCAAGGTCCTCTTTTACGTTTATAAACTGAAGATGAGAAAGTCTGAAAATGGTCACGTGTCTCCTGGCTAATTAGTGGAAGAGCTAGTAGGAAAACCCAAGCCTTAATAATAGTCCACTGCAAACTCATTGCATCAAGTTCCAGGCACTGATTTACCAATTATTTTCTATGCTTTAAACATCAGCTTTGGATCAGCTTCTGGCCATAGTGGTTGAGGAACTCATTCTTTAAATGGGTAGCTTCTCTTCCTCCCTAGCCCTCCAACTAAAAACTTAAATCTGTCTTATGAATTACTTCTTATTACATCAAAAGTTATTCTCTCCAGTCAAATCTGGATAGTTGAGAGCTTCCCAGATGGCTCAGTGGTAAAGAATCCACCTGCAAGTGCAGGAAACATGGGTTCAATCCCTGATCCTGGAAGATCCCACATCCCGCAGAACAACTAAGTCTGTTCACCACAACTACTAAGCTTGTGCTCTAGAGCCTGGGAATTGCAACTACTGAGTTCCTACTGTAGTACTGAAGCCCCTAGAGGCTGTTCTCAGCAAGAAGAGGAGCTTCCAAAATGAGAAGCCCGCACCACAACTAGAATGAACCCTCTGCTCACAGCAAAAAACAAAAAAGCCCACACAACAACAAAGACCCAGCACAGCCAAAAATAAATAAAATGTTTTCAAAAATCATCAGGGAAAACTTAAAAAGAGCTTGGGCAGTTGATTTTATATTTAATATAATTACCCCACTTGGACTTTTACGAATTGCAGAGAATTTTTGGCATGTAAAACTTTTATGTTAGTTATTGTAATATTATTATGCAGAACAAAGTTTTATCACAAATGTGATAAATCACATATGCAGATTTTAATTTATTTACATAAGCTTCAAAATAAAATTCTTGTATTTCAAAAAAGCAATTTAAACATTGGAAATGCATTTTCTTAGGAAGGAAGTCAGGATGAAATGATGTTTTCCTTGTACAGATTTTATCTCAAAATAGATAACTGATGCTATGAACTTGGACCAATGAACTATAGGAGAAAATTCTTTAAACAAACAGATGAAATTTACACAGAGATACATATGTATTATTTATGTTAAAATCCTATCTATTAAAAAATCCAACTCATGTTTCCCAGGTAAATTATTTAAGGGTAAGAAATCTGGATACCTAGCTATGGAATTGTATTCTAAATATATGGATTTCGCTACAAGGAATGGAGACTGAAAATGTCAGTGGTTTAAACAAGATGGGCATTCACTTCTCTTTCAATTAAAGGGCTAGAGAAAGGCAACCAAGGACTGCAAAGGAAGTTCTGCAACTATACAAATGATCAAGAGTCAGGCTCCTGCAATCTCATTGTTTCCATCTTTCCTAGAGTGTGACTCTCATCCTTATGGTCCAAGATGGCAGTATTTGTGTCCCATTTAGCTGCTGAATGAAGAAGGAGCACACACACACAAAAGAGAGCATGAATCTCTGAGAATACATCTTAAAATTCTCATCACAAGGAAAAAAAAATTGTAACTATATGAGGCAGTGGACCCTAATGCTGGGAAAGATTGAAAGCGAGAGGAGAAGGGGACAACAGAGGATGAGATGGTTGGATGGCATCACCGACTCAATGGACATGAGGTTGAGTAATCTCTGGGAGTTAGTGATTACAGGGAAGCCTGGTGTGCTGCAGTCCATGGGGTCGCAAAGAGTCAGACACGACTGAGCAACTGAACTGAACTGAACTGCATGAAAGAAATCAAAGATGACATAAACAGACTGAGAGATATTCTATGTTCCTGGGTAGGAAGAATCAATATTGTGAAAATGAATATACTACCAAACACAATCGACAGATTCAGTGTAGTCCCTATCAAATTACCAATTGCATTTTCACAGAACTAGAACAAAAAATTTCTTGTTTCATATGGAAATACAGAAGACCCTGAATAGCCAAAGCTATTGAGAAAGAAGAATGGAGCTGGAGGAATCAACTTTGCTGACTTCAGATTGTACTACAAAGCTACAGTCATCAAGAAAGTATGGTACTGGCACAAAAACAGAAATATAAATAGCAAATGAAACAACTGACAAAGGATTAATTTCCAAAATATACAATCAGCTCATACAACTCAATACCAGAAAAACAAACAACCCAATCCAAAAATGGGGAAAAGACATAAACAGACATAACAAACAGCATGAAAAGATGCCCAACATTGTTCATTATTAGAGAAATGCAAATCAAAACTACAATGAGATATCACTCACACCTGTCACAATGGCCCTCATCAAAAAGTCGACAAACAATAAATGCCGGAGAGGGTGTGGAGAAAAGGGGATGCTCTTGCACTGTTGGTGGGAATGTAAACTGATTCAGCCACTATGGAAGATGGTATGGAGATTCCTTAAAAAACCAGGAATAAAACCACCATATGACCCAGCAATCCCACTCCTAGGCATATACCCTGCTGCTGCTGCTGTTGCTAAGTCCCTTCAGTCGTGTCCAACTCTGTGCGACCCCATAGACAGCAGCCCACCAGGCTCCACCGTCCATGGGATTCTCCAGGCAAGAGTACTGGAGTGGGGTGCCATTGCCTTCTCCAGGCATATACCCTGAGGAAAGCAAAATTGAAAGAGACACATGTATCCCATTGTTCATTGCAGCACTATTTACAATAGCTAGAACATGGAAGCAACCCAGATGCCCACTGATAGATGAATGGATAAAGAATTTGGTACACAATGGAATATTACTAAGCCACAAAAGGAATGCATTTGAGTCAGTTTTAATGAACCTAGAACCTATTATACAGAGTGAAGTGAGTCAGAAAGAGAAAGATAAATATTGTATTCTAATACAATATACAGAATCTAGAGATATGGTACTGAAGAATTTATTTACAGGGCAGCAGTGGGGAAACAGACATAGAGAATAGACTTGTGATCATGGGGAGAGGGGAAGAGAGGGTGAGATGTATGGAAAGAGTAACATGGACAGTTACATCACCATATGTAAAACAGATAGTCAATTGGAATTTGCTGTATGGCTCAGGAAACTCAAACAGGGGCTCTGTATGGAGAGAGAGATGGGAGGGAGGTTCAAAAGGGAGGGGATATATGTATACATATGGCTGGTTCGTGTTGAAATTTGACAGAAAACAACAACATTCTGTAAAGCAACGATAAAATAAATTTTAAAATTTTTAAATGTAGAATTTCTAATTATATCATTCTGTTAGGCAGAGGAGGGAAGAATGGGTCCAAAATGGCAGTCAGAGGAAGTGAGGACTGGAAGAACCATACATAGGGCAAACAAAGGTTAAAAAAAGAAGCCCATGAAAAAGGAAAACCGTGGACCAGAGTGAAGACATGCAGCAGGAAAACACTCCCAACATATCCCCTACCCTGACTGGTCTCAGACATATGCCCTATTTTCATTCTCTTCTCTGATTGGTCTTGGGTTCACAATTCATTTGCATAAGGCACAACCAATTAGGCTCTGGAGACCACCCAGAGGAGGGAACAAAAACTTAAAAAATGGAAGCCAAAATGAAATGACACCACTCCAATGGGGATTGCTCTGCTCTCACGTCTCAAGAATGTACTTCTTACTGCTTGCCCAATAAACTTTGCCTGCCTGAGCTGTCCTGGTCTGTTGTTTCAATTCTTTCCTATAAGGAGATAAGAACTGAGGGGTAGAAGAACTGATCTAACCTTTTGGTGCGTGACTAACATCTAAGACCTCTTTCAGTTAAGGTAAAGTTCCTCGCCCATATGACTGGAAGGACCTTGACTCCCTCTAAGGCTTCCTCTGAGATTTCTCATTTCTTATCTCCTCAAACCCTCTGTGAATGGGCAAGCAGATATGGAAGAAATTGAGGAACTCTGAGCAGGGTTACCCCCTGCCATCCTCCAAAGTCTCTACTGCCCACTGTGCTCCAGTAGTTGCTGCCCAAGTGGACGAGGATCCCTCTTTCCTCTCTCTTGTGCTGAGGAACAGGCCAATTATAATTGTCTATGCATGGGTCAGGCACATATAAGCCCTTAGGGACCTGCTGCTTGAAGACGCCTGTGACAGGATAAGAGAGGGCCATTGAATGGACCAGACAATTAATATCCACCCCCAGCAAGACAACTTCCATGCAATCCAGGCACATATTGGTTCAAGCAAAATACTGATCCCACTTCTTGGCTGCTGCCTCCCCAGTAGGACTATGAGGTAGACCTGGCAAATCTTTCCTATTGCTTTCTCCTCCCATCCTCCTGCTCCCTCTTCTATCTATACTACTCTCTGCAAAGTTTGGGGAAGATAATCAGCTTCCTATTTCCAGAGGATATACTCCTTTAGCAAGTCCTGTCCAGGCCCTCAATGCTACTTCTGCAGCCTTCTAGTGGGAAAATTGGTTGGCTGGCCCTGGGAAGCATGGAAATTCCCTACCTCAGGGGGGAGGTATTCTACAGTCCTCTTTAAGTCCAAAGATTCATCTCCTGTGGTTCCTATGACATGTACAATGCAACAACTCTCAGTGGACCCATCAGAATGAGCAGCAGGCACCTATTGGTGCATCTCTTTGAGGGCAGCTGGCTTTACTGGGAGGTTTGCTGCTTTAGGAATTAGCCCTCTTGGCCATTCAAACCCAAACCCTTACTGCCCTTCTTCTAATGTTACAAACATATCCCCTTGATTGATTCTCCACTTTATCAAACATAGGCTGCTGCCCTTCATTATTCTTTGTAAGTCTGGCAGTCCCTGGTCCCTAAGCTATCTCATACTTTACCTCTTACAATCACAAACTTGCACTTTCTGTGGGCAGAATTGCTCCACCTGACCAGCCCTTGAGGCACTCTGAGTACCCCTCACAGGATCAGACAACCCACTTCTTTATCATTACTTCTGTTACTGCCTAGAATGGGCCCATGGTAGAAAAATGTTCACTATTGGGAATACCCTGAGCTATTACTGTGGGGGATTGGGGGAAGAAATAAAAAATTCACATCTCCACAGGGCAGTACAGGAATTAGACCTGCAGTTATTTCAGCAACCTCTGAGTCTCAGGGCACACTGCTCTACATCATTCTATTTATTCCCACTCAGGGTAGACAACTGACAAGGAATCCAGCACCTATCTCCACTCAGGCTTACCAGACATCCTCATCCTACCTGCTAGAGTTCCCTGGGGATGCCCAACTCCAGTAAAGGGGATCCCAAGGAGCATCACAATCTGTCTTGGGATCTGTATCTTGACAAGGGGATGCTAGTCTCTTAGGTTACAACCCTTATTAATGTGGCAGAACAGGGATCCTTTCCCATTAGGCATGGCATGGAACCATCAGGAGGCACAGGGATGCCTGGAGGCCTAGGGACACCAGGGAATTACCTGCCTCTTGAGAAATCTGTATGCAGGTCAAGAAGCAACAGTTAGAACTGGATATGGAACAACAGGCTGGTTCCAAATTGGGAACATAGTACGTCAAAGCTGTATATTGTCACCCTGCTTATTTAACTCATGCAAAGTACATCATGTGAAATGCTGGGCTGGATAAAGCACAAGCTGGAATCAGGATTGCTGGGAGAAATATCAGTAACCTCAGATACACAGATGATACCAGTCTTATGGCAGAAAGTGAAGAGGAACTAAAGAGCCTTTTGATGAAAGTGAGAAGGAGAGTGAAAACGCTGGCCTAAAACTCAACATTCAGAAAACTAAGATCATGGCATCCAGTCCCATCACTTCATGGCAAATAGATCGAGAAACAATGGAAACACTGACAGACTTTATTTTCTTAGACTCCCAAATCACTGCAGATGGTTACTGCAGCCATGAAACTAAAAGATGCTTGTTCCTTGGAAGAAAAGCTATGACCCACCCCTGCCCCCAGACAGCCTATTAAAAAGGAGAGACATTACTTTGCTGACAAAGGTCCTCTAGTCAAAGTTATGGTTTTTCCAGTAGTCATGTATGGATGTGAGAGTTGGGCTGTAAAGAAAGCTGAGAACTGAAGAATTGATGCTTTTGAACTGTGGTGTTGGAGAAGACTCTTGAGAGTCCCTTGGACTGCAAGGAAATATAACTAGTCCATCCTAAAGGAAATTAGTCCTGAATATTCACTGGAGGGGCTGATGCTGAAGCTGAAACTCCAGTACTTTGGCCACCTGAGGCGAAGAACTGACTCACTAGAAAAGACCTTGATGCTGGGAAAGATTAAAAGCAGGAGGAGAAGAGGACAACAGAGGATGAGATGGTTGGATGGCATCACTTGAGCAAGCTCTGGCAGTTGGTGATGGACAGGGAAGCCTGGCATGCTACAGTCCATGTGGTTGCAAAGAGTCGGATATGACTGAATGAATGAACTGAACTGAACTGAACTGAAGAGACATGAAGGAACTTTGCCTTAAGTATGGGATTGAGGTATACCCTAAATGTGAGCCCGCTAGACAAATGGTGTTGGGCATAGACAACCAAGAAAAAGAAGTCCCTAATGAGGCTCACCTCCCATGGTTTCTGAGCTGCTCCTCCCCTGTACCTCAGAGCACCCCCTCCACAAAAGCCAGCTGGAATATGTCCCTTAGTTGAAATCAGAGGGGAATTCAGACTGACTCCTGTCCATAAGCCTTTCTCCCTCTTAGAACTTAGTCAAATCTAGGAAGCTATATAGACAATCCAAGCAAATATATAGATACATGCCAACACATTACTTTGGCCTTTGACTTGACATGGAAAGGTGTCATGGTAACATTTAATCAGACTTTATCTGACCCTGAGTACACTAGGGTTTTAAAGTGAAGTGAAGTGAAGTCGCTCAGTCGTGTTTGACTCTTTGTGACCCCATGGACTATAGCCTACCACGCTCCTCCATCCATGGGATTTTCCGGGCAAGAGTACTGGAGTGGGTTGCCATTTCCTTCAGCCCAAAAATATGCTATGGGACTTCACATGTTGAGCAATAAATATCCAGTGGGGGAAACTGCAGTACCCTCCTCAGATCCCAGTTAGAACTGTAACAATCTTGATCACATTGGGAAAGAGGCCATTTTGTAATCTGTGTAAAGGCAGGACTAAAAGAAGCAGAAAGTAATCAGCTACACCTGAGTCTCAGCAGTAACTCAGAAGCCCAGTGAAAACCCCATGGCCTTTTTGGAAAGGCTAAAAGAGGCTCTCCGTATGTTCACCAATGAGGGACAGATGACTTTAAAGATAAATTTCTGTCCCGAAGTGCATCAGATGTAAAAATAAAGTCACAGAAGTTACAGCAACAGGACCTTGTGGCCTCTGGATGAGATGGTCCAGACAGCCACGAATGCCTTTTATAAGCAGGAGCAGGAAAGGGAGGCCAATGCCCAGGAAAAGGAAAAAAGGAAGGAGATGCTCTATGGCAAACCGAAACCCCAAGTCCTTAAAGGACAAGGCACAGGATAAATGCCTGATCTGTAGACAGGTGGGGCATTAGGCTAAAGAATGTCCAAATCGTGACAAGCATCCTAAAATGGTCTGCCAGAAATGCTGTCAGTTGGGACACTGGGACCCAAGGAAGCCAAAGCCCTGAGATCAAGCACCAAGCCCTCCCCTGTGATGATCCAGCAGGACTGAAGCAGCCCACTCCAGCCAGCCCCCATGTCTCAGATAACCATCACAGGGTTGGAGCCAAGGATGCAACTGGATGTGGCAGGTAGGTCCAAGAATTTTCTGGTTAACACCAGGATTACCTACTCTGTCCTGACCTCTTATTCCAGAGCTTTTTCCCCCAAATCCTGTACCATGTTATGTGTCACAAGAAAAACAGTTACTAAAAGATTCGCACAGGCACTTCAGTGTTGCTGGGGTGGACAGATATTCTCCCACCAGTTTCTGGTAGTTCCTGAGTGACCCACCCCATTGTTGGTTAGGGACATACTTTACAATTTGGAGACTACTCTCATCGTGGGTGGCATCTTGATCCCCAAGGCTTTACAACTTCTGCTGGTAGTGGGGGAAACTATCATGATCCCTCTGACAGGGAAACCTAGGAACCCTGGGAAAATGAAACTGACCCCCGGGTTTGGGACCATGGGGCCCAGGTGAGGGCACCAAACCAAGCCTGTCGTTACAACCATCCAAGACCCCACTTGGTTCCCACATTGAAAACAATATCTCATCAAAAAAGGAAGCCAGTGAGGGATTACAACCCCTGACAAATAAATTCCTTGCCTGCAGTCTAATAATCCCCACAAATTTTCCATGCAATACCCTGATTCTTCCTGAAAAGGAAAAGGACAGGACGTGGTGTATGGTACATGACTTAAGGGTCATAAATGGGGCCATGGTCCCAACTGCACCCAATAGTCCCCAAGTCATATGTTATCCTGGGCCAGATCCCACCTAATGCCAGGTGGTTTACTGTCCTAGATCTTAAAGATGCATTCTTTTGCATACCACTGGCCAGAGAACCCCAGTTTCTCTTTGCCTTTGAATGGGATGCCCCAGGAGAAAAGCATCAACAGCTAACTTGGATGGTACGACAGTCAGGGTTCAGAGACAGTTCCCATCTGTTTGGACAGGCCTTAAGTCAAGACCTCCTAGATCTAGACTTGGGACCAGGAGGAAAAATAATACAGTATGTCGATGATTTATTAATTTTCTCAGCAAATAAAAATGGGGCCCAATGATATGGTACAGGCTCTAAACTTTCTGGCCAAATAAGATCTCCCATGCCAAGGCACAATTAATCCAGTCAGAAGTATTTTACTTGGGAATACAAATTGCCTGTGGGTCAAGAAGGCTCTCATCTGATCGAGTACAGGGAATACTCCAACAATCCAATCCCACGACCCAGAAACAACAGCCCCCAGAAACAACTTTTGGGGGCTGACAAGGTACTGAAGAATCTGGATACACAATTACAGTCTTATAGCACAGCCCCTCTATGAGAGCCTAAAAGGGAAAGATGACACTGTCCCATTGACAAGGGGACCACTACAGGAAAAGGCAATGTCTACCTTAAACAAGTGTTAATTAGGGATCCTGCACTGAGATTTCAACTGTATATTTATGAGAGGGAAGGTATGGCCTTGGGAGTCCTAACTCAGAGTTTGGGATCTGAACCCCACCCAGTGGGATACTTAATCTAAAAGACTTGACCAACATGGCTGCCATTGCCTTCTTACTAGAAGATACCCTCAAGCTCCCATTGGGAGGGAATTTAACCACATTCATCAATCATTGGGTGAATCAGTTCCTCAATGGGAAAGGTCATTTGTGGATATCTGATCAGAGGATCCTCGGATACCAGGTAAGGCTAAAGGAAAACCCATAGTTCCCTGTGGGACACTCAATCCTGCTACTCTCTTAGCCCTACAGGAAGAGTCTCTCCCCTTCACTCTTACCTAGAGACCACAGATCATTGGGCAAAGCCCAAAGAGGGATTATCAGAAGATCCTATGACCAATCTTGAGGAAATTTGGGAGCAGCTGATGGGAACATCTTTGTCTTAGATGGAAAAAGGAGAGAAATGTATGCCATAGTCTTCATTCACGAGAACAAAGAGGCTAAACTTTTACCACCAGGAACTTCAGCCCAATTGGCTGAGCTCATATCTCTGACTCAAGCATTAGAGCTGGGGAAAGGGAAAAGATTAGCCATTTACACGGACCCAAGCATGCCTTTCTGGTGCTACATGCACATGCAGCCATTTGGAAAGAAAGGGGTCACCTGACCACCCGAGGGCCCTCAATCAAGTATGGTGACCAAATCCATAGCCTCTTGGAAGCAGTCCATCTGCTTGCTGAGGTTTTGGTCTCCCACTGCAGGGGACACCAAAAGGGAAGCACGGAGGTGGCACAAGGAAACCAAGTGGCTGATCAGAGAGCTAAGAGAGCGGCAATACAGAGTAATGACCTAATAGGACTTGCCATCCTAAGGTACCTAAGGGTACCTTGCCAGAAACCCCTTCATATACCAAGAGTGGAAACTTCAAGGCTAACAGTGAGGGCTTTAAACAAGATCATATGGGGTAGTTCCAAAAGGAGGGACACTTCTTTCTGCCCAGGTACCTCCAATGGAAACTGGCTAACTCCCTACATGCCACCACTCATCTAAGGGACAAAGCCCTCCAAAGATTACTGGAAAGATCTTTCAGGGGAATAGGCCTCCAAATGACTATAAGGCAGGTGGTCTCCTCATGTCCCACTTGCCAACTAAATAACCCCCAAGGAGCTCAAAAGCCCAGTTGGCCCAACCAGTCCAGTGGTGAGGAGCATATCCAGGGAAAGAGTGGCAGACAGACTTTACCCAGATGCCAGTCTCTCAAGGATATAAGTACCTACTGGTCATGATAGAGACCTTCACAGGGCAGACTGAAGGCTTTCCCACCTGGACCAAAAGGGCTGAAGAGGTGATGAGAAAGGTGCTCTATGAAATTATTCCAAGATTTGGTCTATCGAAGTTGCTGCAAAGTGACAATGGAACATCATTTACTTCTAAAGTCACCCAAGGAGTTTCCAAAGCACTGGGCATTACTTATTGCCTCTACTGTGCATGAAGGCCTAAGTCTTCAGGAAAAGTAGAAAGAACCAAGCAATTAAAAATTGACGATAAAAAAGATAACCTAGATGACCTCCTTCAGATGGAAGGAGGCTTTGCCAATAGCCCTCCTTTACACTTGCATTGCTCCTAAAGAATAAGTCAGTCTCAGCCCTTTTGAGATGCTATATGGGAGGTCTTTTATTTTAATGACCTCTTTTTCGATCCAGAGACTCAGGTCCTCTGATCTTACATTATGGCCATTGGACAATTCCAACAAGAAATGTGCTTATGAGGTGTCATCCAGGACCCAAAAGGCTCTAAGGAACTGCCACTATATGTCTCAGGGACCCAAGTCCCAATCAAGATTTGGAAAAACGGGTCCCTAAAGGCTCAACCCCAGCCCTTATGGAAGGGCCCCTACCCTACAATACTTTCTACCCACACAGCCGCCAAGGTACAAGGGCATGACTCCTGAATTCACCTCTCAGGGTCAAACCACGGAAGGAAAAAGGAGGAGACACTCAGTATACCTGCAAGTCCCTGGGAGATCTCTGATATCTATTCAAGGCTATAGATAAGTGCATACTGATGACCACCCAGAAAATTAAGCTTCTTGGGATAAGCGTACTGCTATATCTATATTTTGTTACTATCACTCTCTTGGTTTGCCTGTCCCAAGGAAACTCTTGCCTCACTTGTTATACTCAGGTCCCATATGCTCTGTACCCTAGATACCACACCTCTTTTTCATCTGTCTCATCAGCTTAGGCAACTTGCACATACACCCTTTAAGCCTGGCCATCACCAAGGTTGCCAAGTCCCTCAACCAGTCTGTTACGTGTGCCCTCATCTAGTGAAGAATGATGACAATAAAACATGGTGACTACTTGAATACCCCTTGGTGGCCATCCTTGTACCTTATGCTAATCTAACACAGGTCAATGGGAGCTGGCTAAGTTCCACTCACTCAAAAGGAAATAATGTTCCAAAGGTCAGAAAGTTGAAACAATGTCTGGTGTTGCCCCTCTATGCTTTGTAAATTGCCCCTGGCAAAATGGAAAACTACTTATGAAGGGGCCCTGTGATTTCTTTATTGGAGAACTTAACTTCTGCACCTACTATAACTGGACTATGAAGATATGGAACTCTTCCCAGCTCTGGGACACCAAGTTCAAAACCCTAAAAACAAGGACCTGAACCCTCAAAGGGCTCATCTCAGATGGTTGAAGAGGAATCAATTGGCACCAAAATCAGACCATCAACGCCTGGGACTTGGAATGAGCATCCCTTATCAAGGGATATATTAAAAAATTTATGATTATAAGGCCTACAACAACACTAATAGCTCCCCTAACAATGAAAATGGAACCTGGTTTTCAGATGCCCATATAGAGCTATACAGGGCTGTCCAAGCTGAGACTGGGGGAGGATCTGGGGATATATGTGGACCAAATCCCTGTAACCCTAACCAAGACTGTGGAGCTGCACACACAGTAAGACACTGCTACTCTAAATGGTCCACGCACCACCCTGGAAATATTATTTCACTCACCATTTGTCAAAAGACAGCACCACATCCTGCATGCCAAAAACTTCCCCCATAGTGACAAACTACACCAAATGGGGGGGTACCATCAACCAGCACAGGCCCCCATACAATGTGTGGAAAAAAATTCACCCCACCATGGCTAAACCAAACATCTCAGGTTAGCCCACATCAAGGGCAAATCTCTGCGGTGGGAATGGCAGTCTCTATACCTCATCCTCCTGGCCCAATGATATGGGGTTTGCACAGTAGTCCTGACTGTTATGAGGGTTTGGCTTCTTACAGCTGAACAACTTGGAGCAACCTCGGGGCAATCTCCAACTTGAGTTCATTCTTAGAATGGGAAATAGCAACAGCCATGTATTGGCACAAGCATTCCTTCCCTTCTTACCAATTACCATCTGATATAGGGGGATATGTTCATGATAATCCCATCTTGGAAAGACTGGGAATAGGACATTCAATAGCTAGAGGGTATTTTTTTTTGGTTTGTGAGAATCCCCCTCCTTGAGAGCTCAATAATAAATATCTCACTGATAATGCAACAGAGACACAGCATCAGCTCTAGAGGATCAATAAAAATCCATTCACACGTTGGCAGAGGTGGTATTCCAAAATAGGCAGGCTATAGGTCTTTTAACTGCCGAACAAGGAGGAACCTGTACCATCCTGAATGAGACTTGCTTTTTTGGGTAAACACCTCAAACCAAGTTGAAGAAAGTCTTCCCGTTCTCAAAAAGAACACACAGATTATCAAAGATCTCAAACATCAAGCAGGGGACCTCCAGATTGGCTCCAGTTCCTCCTCAGGCTTCTCTTGGAGAGAAGGCATTTGGAGTTGGCTGCTGCTCCTGCTGAACCCTGTTGTCACCATACTAACACTATTATGATTGCTCCATGCATTATCAACTGTTTAACCTACCTGATTTCTGTCCAGGTCAACAAGCTACAGAATGCAGTGTTGGTTCAATGAGGACATGTAGAACCTCACCCAACCACAGAAGGAATCTACTCTCCCCTTGATGGACATTATCACCACGACCCTGGTTTTGAAGTCTAACTAATATCAAGAAAGGGAGACCCCAAACCCTTCATCAGCCCTTCTCAGCAGGAAGTAGCTAGATCACTCATTGTCCCTATTCCTAAAGAACTAGGTCTCCCATCTCTTGAGAGGGGTATGTTAGGCAGTTAGAGTAGGGAAAAGGGGGTCCAGAGTAGAGGTCATAGGAAGTAGCAGCTAGAAGAACCACACAGAGGGTGAACAAGGAGGTGGGGGCGGGGAGTCGACTAAAAAGGAAAACCATGGACCAGACTGAAGACTTCAGCAGAAAAACGTGCTCAACACACCCCCTTTCCTGATTGGTCTTGGGCTCATATTTCCTTTGCATATCGTGCAACCAATCAGGCTCTGGGGACCACTTAGAGGAAGGAATAAAAGATTAGAAAAGGGAAGCCAAAAGGAGAGGGACCATTCCCATGGAGGGTTAGTCAGCTCTCACATCTTGAGAGTGTACTGCTTACTGCTTGCTTAAGTAAGATTCCTGGAAGATGTCATATATTAAGGAAGCTGATAAGCAAATTGTGTTCCCCTTCCTCCAATTTTGTATGTTGAAGCCTTAACTTCTAGTACCTCAGAATGTCACGGTATTTGGAAATAAGACCCATAAAGAGCTGATTAAATTAAAATGAGGCCATTAGAATTCAAGATGACTGGTGGCCTCATAAGAAGGGGGAACTTGAACACGTAGATACCAGGCATGCATATGCATAGAGGAACAATCATGTGAACAGGAAGTAAGAGGGTGACCATCTATAAGCCAAGGAGAGAGGCCTTAGAGAAAACCAACTCTGCCAGTAGCACCTTGATCTTGGGCTGACTTTCAGTCTCCAGAACTGGATAAAATAAACTTTTGTTGTTTAAGCGACCCAGTCTATGGTACTTTGTTACAGCAGTCCTAGAAAACTGACACAGACTAATTCTGAAAAGTGGGGTGCTGCTCTAACGAATACCTGAAAATGTGGAAGTGACTTTGGAACTGAGTAATAAGTAGGGGCAAGAGTTTTAAGTGCATGCTAAAAAAAAATCCCTAGATTTCTTTACCTTGAATTAAAAAAGGCTAGATTACCTTGAAGGGAGTATTGGCAGATGAAATATGGACATTACAGGTCACTCTGATGAAGTCTCAGACAGAAATGAGGGAAATGCTACTGGACAGTGGCGAAAAGGTGATCTTTGTTATTGAGAGAGTCAATTCCTAGGCAGGTTGATAAGAAGACCAGGATCCCCAAGGAGAGAGATGTTTGGGGTTCTTGAGGAGGAGACAGAGGTCTGGAATTCTCAAGGAGGAGGAAAGGACAAACATCTTTTTTTCCCCTCTACCTTCCTTAGTCTTAGGCACACAAAACATTTTTTTTCTTTAAGTCCAGAACTGATGATTACACAACAAACAGCTCAGTTTAAACTCTGTACTGAGCAGTGCAAGGAGATCCAACCAGTCCATTCTGAAGGAGATCAGTCCTGGGTGTGCTTTGGAAGGAATGATGCTAAAGCTGAAATTCCAGTACTTTGGCCACCTCATGCAAAGAGTTGACTCATTGGAAAAGACTCTGATGCTGGGAGGGATTGGGGCAGAACAAGAAGGGGATGACAGAGGATGAGATGGCTGGATGGCATCACTGACTCGATGGACGTGAGTCTGAGTGAACTCCGGGAGTTGGTGATGGACAGGGAGGCCTGGTGTGCTGCAGTTCATGGGGTCGCAGAGTCGGACACGACTGAGTGACTGAACTGAACTGAATGGACTGAAGGATTATATCACAACAATGTATCCTGCTTGAGGACAGTTTCTCCTTCCTAAAACCCTGGCTAATCCTGTTATCCTAAAATGTAAATTGTGGGAATGGGTCTGGTAAAATTTGCACAAACTTGAGACATTCTTTTGATTTATTGTAATAATTAGTTAAAAAGTATATAACTCCCTTGCTAACACTAGCAAGGGGGACAGTCTCCACCCCTTTCTGATGTCTGTCAGAAGCTTTGTCTGTCCCTTTCTTACTTTAATAAAACTCTGATACACAAAAGCTCTTGAGTGATCAAGCCTGGTCCCTGGTCCCAAAGCTAAATCTTCGGAGATCACAAATCTGACACTGTTCACCATAGCTATCATTATAAAGTGGCAAAGGACTTGATTGAATTGTGTTCTAGTGTGTTACAGTAGAAATCATAAGTGACAACATATAGCTAAGGAGATTTCTAAACAATCACAATCACAACCTTAAAAATCAGAAGGTGACTATAGCTCCCTTAAGGATAAATCTATTACATGGGGAAGTGAACTGTCCTTGGTGTTCACATGTTGCAGGTGCAGAGTAAAATGAGAGTGGAGAGAGATAAATTGGAAGAATCAATTGGTAACCAAAGAGGATCTATAACTCGAAGATTTTAAATTCTGTCTGTCCATATTGCGAAAGCTGAGACAGCATTGTTAACCACCAACTGGCACTTGCCATGGGTATTTGCCATCTACGCTATAAGGATTAAATAATGTGCTGCTGCAGCTGCTGAACTTCAGTATCTCCTGAAAGGAGTTCAGAGTGGACAGCAGAAATAAGGCACTCTGGGCTTAGGGGAAAACTGGCAAGATAGGCCTTCAGATAGCTAGATATTTTCAGAGCTGATTTTATGAGCCCAATTCTTGTATCTCCTCACATCTAGAAAAGCACTAAAATCCTTCACAGTGATGGCTATTCCTCATGTCTAGCAAAAAGCTTCACAAGACTAACAGAAACCTGGAAGAATATGTGACTGATTGCATGTATTCCCCCTTCACCAAAATCACATATATACTGACCTTGCCCCCATGCCTCTTTGAAATAGTTTCTCAGAGCTGCCTGAGGTATTGTCCCTTGGGCTGTAGTCCTCACTTTTCCTCAAACAAAACTTATAAAACTCACAACTCTCACACTGTGCATATTTTTAAAGTCAAGAGCTATATGGTGTCCAAGAAGAAGGGACCCAGAGTGGACTTCTCTTCTTCTGAATTCTATGAGGAACCAGAGCTTTGGTGTCAGTGAGGCTCCTTGGGCCTGTTTGCCTCCTTGGAGAGTCCAGATGAATTTTCTAGGTCTTCCCTGGTTTGATGGATCTCCCATACTAGTTGATGATCCCAAGTTTTATTTGGTGGTGGAGCAGGTACCTAACCCTCTTCCAGCTGGAAAAGATGGGGGGTTGAAAGATACCAGGCCATACTCACCTAGTGGAAAGATACTGGGGTGGAGCTCAGTTGAAAGATAACAGGGGAATACCTACCCAGTTGAAAGAGCATGGGGATGACCCAGAAAGATGTTATGGGGAGGGAGGTGGGAGGGGGTTCATGTTTGGGAATGCATGTAAGAATTAAAGATTTTAAAATTTAAAAAATAAAAAACTAAAAAAAAAAAAAAAAAAAAGAAAGACACTGTGGGGTGTGGTTGAGATATACCAAGGCTGCTTAGTTGTAGGAGACTGAGGGGTTAGGTAAGAGGCTGACCTGATGTTTTTGTAAGGGGCATCAGAAAGCCAGCCTCTAACTAACACCTCAGCTAGGGTCATGTAGGTACAAAACTTTTACTTGAAAGTACCTACTTTATTGGGGAAACCATACTAAAGAAGATCTGAACATAAAATGGCCAAATTGGGGTTCTTTTGATATTTCAAAGTTGATATTTTTGTGCTTACAATTAGAAAAAGCTGACCAGCAGAATGAATGGAATGGAATGCATACTTTGATTGATATTCAGAAGCTTCTCTTGAAACTATCAGAGCAAAAAATACTGCTAGCACTCTGTTATTGACTCTGTCTCTCCCTCTTCTTCTCCCATATATCATCTTTTATCTGAATTACCTCACCAGATGCTTCCTCTTTTTTCTCTTTCAACTCTTCCTCCTCATGCTGCTCCCCTTTTCCCAGCAAAGGAGGGAAAAAAATATCAGAAGGTAATTATAGCTCCCATAAGGAAAACTTATTACACGAAGAAGTGAGCTGTCTTTTCTGTTTACATATATACCCAGGACTGGAGCAGAATTTAAAGCCTTGGCTAAAACGTTTTCCAATCCAAGTCAGGATCCATTGGAATTCGCTAAGGAATTCAGGTTAACCATCTGGTCCTATGAGTCTGGGTTCTCAGATCTATATCAATCAATACAGCTGTTAGCTTCTAAAAGCAAAGCAAGGGAATGACTAAAGAAAGCAGGATGGAAATGCCCCTTAATGAACTTTGAATCACATAGTCCAGAGGCTCACACTAAATGCAAGGAATTAGCTTAAAAATTACTTCAACTTGTTCCAGAGCTTTTTCCTAAAACTGTACAACTGGACAGAGATTCAACAGTGCAAGCAAAGATCAAATGGATCAATTCTGGCCTTTAAGAATGGTTTGGAAAAAAAACCCCAACTTTTAAACAACATTATGGCTTGAGACCTGAGTGATTCTCTAACCAACAAACAATCCTTTGCTTAACTCCACTTTTTAGAATCATTAGATGAGGATTTGGCTACTAAAGTCAAAAGACAACCTAGGTTGGTCTGAGTTACACACAAACACCTTTGTTCCACTGGCTGACCAACTTTTCAAAACCATTAGAAGAAAGAAAAGGGGGTATCTATGAAAATTATGAACTTTCAATAGTGCCAATTAAGTACACAATGCCAGTTGAAGGTAAACTGACCCCCATTTTAATTTCAACCAACAGAGAAAATTAGCTTGAAAGAATAATAATAACGTCCTGAAGGAATAAGCCCTATTGGAGAACCTGAATTTTGCTCCTTATGCCTTGAGACCAGGCCTCCCAGAATCACTTATCTTACCTAGACCATCTCTAATTCCTGAAACTGAAGGAAAAAAAACAGGAAATGAATTAAATTTTTCTTTACTGTTATTATAAACTAGTGAGTTTTATATTGTGATATCTGACTCATGACTAAGTTTAGAAAATGAAGCTAGATTTCTTGTTGTGAAATCTATCTGAATATATATGTCTCAGTATGTGCCGTGGTCTTTGGATAATATTACTGAGGTTAGGGAAATGGCAACCCACTCCAGTATTCTTGCCTGGAGAATCTCATGGATGGAGGAGCCTGGTGAGCTACAGTCCATAGGGTCACAGAAAGTCAGACACAACTAGAGGGACTTAGCACGCACACATAGAACATATAGTTGATGGTCAGAAAATGCATTAGATCTCTCTGCCATTTCTCACAAGAGAGACACTCAGATCTTTCTCTTAACCTTCCTTACTTCTGATTTGCTCTAGCCAGTTCTATTAAGCATGCTTCTATATTTTTCCTGATGATATTGAATTAGCAGTGAAAATTCTGGTAAACTGGCCTGAGGCTAGTGGCAAATATACTAACAGTGACCAGCAGAAACTATCAAAAACTAAAAATATGATCCTGAGATACTGACTATGTGGGTCTCACAGTCAGCAAAATATGAATAACTAACATGCTAACTGTAAACAACGGACCAAGAGCTCAAAAACACAGATGATGGGGTCAAAAGGTGTGGAGGTAAACAGTGCAACTAAGTCCAGCCCTCACAAAGGATGCAACACTGACTGATGTTCTCTTGATGATGGCTGTGAGTCATTCAGAGAAGGTTAAAAGGAGAATGCCATGCATTTTAAAATGGCTTCCATCCAAAATAACTTAAAAAATAATATTACTGAGGTTAATTTATAAATGAACTCTAATCGGCATAAAGAAAAGTAACTGCTTACAAATCAAACAATTATAAATATAAGAAAAATTAAGCTATATGCATTCCAGGTTCACATGAACTGGGAAATATTCAATATTAAATTAATTATTAAGTACTAATGATTATTAATGCTGGTATTAATGCTTAAGTTTATTGGTTGAATTAAGATAGACATATCTTGAATCATCAAGATTAAGAATAATATTAAGTATAATACTTTCACCATGCCCAGATTTAATATAAGTTAAATAAAATCTTGTTATATCAGTTTCAAATTTGTCATCAAGCAAAGCAATTTGATATGAAGAAAACCTTTAGGAAAGAGTTAAATGAGAAAGCTTTGGATAAACTCTGTTAAGAATAATTATGCTTTAGGAATCTTTATTTTAGTCTCTACAGATATTTGACACTTTAAAATTTAGAGTTGAGGTAAATATTAAGTGATGGAAGTTTATTGAATAGCTAGGTCATTCCCTGGAGAAGGCAATGGCACCCCACTCCAGTTCTCTTGCCGGGAGAATCCCATGGACAGAGGAGCCTGGTAGGCTGCGGTCCATGAGGACGCTAAGAGTCAGACACGACTGAGCATCTTCACTTTCACTTTTCACTTGCACGCATTGGAGAAGGAAACAGCAACCCACTCCAGCGTTCTTGCCTGGAGAATCCCAGGGATGGGGGAGCCTGGTGGGCTGCAGTCTATGGGGTCACACAGAGTCGGACATGACTGTGAAGCGACTTAGCAGCAGCAGCAGGTCATTCCCAAATAAAAAAGATAGTGAAACATTAATTACCAAACATTAGCGTCTTCTTACAGAGAAACTAAACATTTTGGACTATTAATGAATATGTTTGGTGCCATCCAGAGATGTTCTCTATAAGAAAGCAAATGTTTTTAGAATTATCACTGGTATTTATGCTCACCAAACTACAAAATGCTAATATAAAGGACAGTTCACGGTTGCTTAAGGATCGTAGGATGTGTATTTTCAGTAAAGAAGGCATGATGAATGGGATTTAATTTTACTAAGGGAAAAGGAAGTAGGTATGATTTATAGGCGGCTGTTTCTGGAAGAGCAAGTTAAGTGATGGCTACAGAAAGTGAGGAAGGTTTCTGGAAAGTGGACCTTGAGAAAAGAGTTTTGTGCATGGTACAAGTTTTCTTAAGATGATGAATGTCTTTTGATAATAGATTTAAATTTCTTTACATCTTGTGATCTGTTCTGTATTTGCCTTTGAAATCTTTTATTGTTACTTGGTTAAGTGAATAATGCTTTCACAGTGACTATGATCCTATATGACTGAGTGTTCTAAGCCTTTTTGAAATTCTTTGACAAAACTTCCTAAATCAAATTCTAATGAACTCTTTTTGTAGTTCTAGACAGCTAACTTTGGGATGCTTCAGAGGGCCCCTGACACATGACAAAGAGAGGTATAAACCAGGTTCATTTGGTACATTAAGGACTTCCCTTGTGGCTCAGCTGGGAAAGAATCCACCTGCAATGTGGGAGACCTGGGTTCCATCCCTGGGTTGGAAAGATCCCCTGGAGAAGGGAAATGCTAACCACTCCAGTGTTCTGGCCTAGAGAATTCCATGGAATGTACAGTCCATGGGGTTGCAAAGAGTTGGACACAATGAGCAACTTCCACTCACTCACTTAGTACATTAAATTATACGGAAAGTATTGTTTAATGAGTAATAAGCCTTTTCAGATTATACTGTATGGTAAATGTTACTAATACAAATAACCTAAAACTCTGACATGTCCTGGAGAAATGTTACCAGTCATGAATCTAGTTACTTTCTTCAAGTATTGTGTGTCACAGCAGTAACCAAGTTTCTTTGTCAACTGCATTGTAATCAGATTTTAAACATGCCTCAGGTCTTTTGTCATTATAAGCAGTTATGGTTTTATTCTGATGCCTTTGCAAAAATGTTTCCTCTTCAAGAAGGCTAGTATAAAGAACCTTTGGATAAATACAAGTTTATGATTTTTAGACCATAATGCTGAACTTGGGCTTCTCAGGTAAAGAACCCACCTGCCAAAGTAGGAGACATAAGAGACATGGGTTCAACTATGGGTAGGGAAGATCCACTGGAGAAGGGAATGGCTACCAACTCCAATATTCTTGCCTGGAGAATTTCATGGACAGAGGAGCCTGGGGGGCTGCAAAGGGTGACAAACAGTCAGACATGACTGAAGTGACTTAGCATGCATGCATGCTGAATTGGATAAGAAATTAAAGAATACTAGTGAGAAACCTAATGGTTTCATAAACTGTTAACAAAAAGAGTTAGCTTCTGGTTCAAGAGTTAATTCTACTTCTGGCAGAGTAAGAAGGACTTGTGCTCCTGTCCTCTTGCAAGAACACCAAAATTGCAACTAGCTGTTGAACAACCATCAGCAGGAGGATACTGGAACTCACCAAAAAAAGACACCCCAAATCCAAAGACAAAGAAGAAGCTGCAGTTAGACAATAGGAGGGGCACAATCACTATATAATCAAATCCCGTAGCCAAAGACTGGAGAACAATAATATCAAACAAGTTCTCAGACTATTGTGAAGGTTCTGAACCCCATATCAGTCTTTCCAGCCTAAGAATCTGACAAAGGGATTGGGAAACCCAGGGAACCTGACCTTGAGAGCCAGTGGGAGTGATTATAGGACATCCAGAGGTCTGGAGGAAACAGAGACTCCAGTCTTGGAGGACACAAACAAAATTTTGCACATACCAAGAGCCAGAAGAGAGGAGCAGTAATACCATAGGAGACTGAACCAAAACTATCTGCTAGTGTTAGAGGGTCTCCTGTGGAGGCATGGATCAGCAAGGGTTCATCACAGGGACAGGGGCACTGGAGGGTCCCTCTTGGTGCAAATCCTATAGGCCCCAGGCCTGTGTCACCTCAGGCCAAACAACTACCAGGAGGGTGTGCAACCCCACCCATCAGCAGATAATTGGATTAAAGCTGCACTGAGCAAGGCCCTGCCCACCAGAGTAGGAGCCAGTTTTTACTATCCCCAGCCCCTCCCATCAGGAAGTCTACATAAGCCTCTTAGCCTCCTCCATCAGAGGGCAGAGAGAAGAAGCAAAAAGAAGCATAGTCTCACAGAGGCTAAAACAAAAATCATATTACAGAAAGTTAATCATGAAGAAAAAGCAGAAAGTTATGTCCAAGATGAAGGGACAAGATAAAATCCCAGAAAAACAACTAAATGAAATGGAGACGGGCAACCTTCCGGAAAAAGAATTCAGAATAATGATAGTGAAGATGATCCAGGATCGTGGAAAAAGAAATGGAGAGAAGAAATTGAGAAGATGCAAGAAATGTTTACCAAAGACCTACAAGAACTAAAAAACAAACAAACAGAGTTGAATAGTACACTAGAAGGAATCAATAACAGAGTAACTGAGGCAGAAGAATGGACAAATGACCTGGAGGAGAGAATGCTGGAAATCACTGGTGCAGAACAGAATATAGAAAAAAGAATAAAAAGAAATAAAGACAGCCTAAGAGACCTCTGGAAAAACATTAAATGCACCAACATTCACATTTATAGGGGTCCCAGAAGGAGAATAGAGAGAAGGACCTGAGAAAATATTTGAAGAGATAATAGCTGAAAATTTCCCTGAACATAGGAGAGAAAATAGTCAACCAAATTCAGGAAGCACAGAGAATCCCAGGAAGGAAAAACCCAAAGAGGAACACACCAAGACACATAGTAATCAAATTGATAAAAATTAAAGACAGAGATAAAATATATTAAAAATAAATTAATAAATAAAAAATAATTTTCAAACTGAAAAAAAAAATACAAGGGAACTCCCATCAGGCTATCACCTGATTTTTCAACAGAAACTCTACAAGCCAGAAGGGAATGGCATGATATATTTAAAGTGATGAAAGGGAAGAACCCAAAACAAATAATACTCTATCCAGCAAGATTCTCCTTCAGATTTGATGGAGAAATCAAAAGCTTTCCAGACAAGCAAAAGTTAGAATTCAGCACCACCAAACTGGCTTTACAACAAATACTAAAGGCACTTCTTTAGGTAGGAAACACAAGAGAAGGAAAAGATCTACACAAAATAAATCCAAAGCAACTAAGACAATGGTAATAGGATCATGCTGCTGCTGCGGCTAAGTTGCTTCAGTCATGTTCAACTCTGTGCGACCCCATAGATGGCAGCCCATCAGGCTCCTCCGTCCCTGAGACTCTCCAGGCAAGAACACTGGAGTGGGTTGCCATTTCCTTCTCCAATGCATGAAAATGAAAAGTGAAAGTGAAGACACTCAGTCGTATCCAACTCTTAGTGACCCCATGGACTGCAGCCTACCAGGCTCCTCCATCCATCGGATTTTCCAGGCAAGAGTACTGGATTGGGTTGCCATTACTCGAGTGGGTTGCCATTGCCTTCTCCATACATATTGATAATCACCTTAAATGTAAATGGATTAAATGCACCAACCAAAAGACACAGACAGGCTGGATAGATGAAGTATACACTTCCCCTTCCCACATCACTCGGCTTGAGACCCCTCAAGTTGTATGCAATTTTTTTATATTGTTGTTAATCATGTTCCCATTATGGCTTGCAATTGTAATTGTCTTGTTGTCTGGCTATTGATTGTGAAAACTTACAAACATCTTTTAGCATTGTGATTATGCAGCTATTACTTAATACCATCGTTATCATGATTGGTGAACAGGAAAATAAAAGAACTGAAACTATGATCTAATAAAAAAAACCTGTAATCACTTTTTAATGCATATCAGATGCATATCAGAATTATCCTGAAATTTTTTGAAAAATACAAATCCTCAGATATTGCAGTTTTTTTCTCCAGAGCTCCAGATATGTTTTCATTGAGAAGTTACGTTTAAAAACACCTGAACTGTATGATATCTTTTACTTTTTAGCTTGTTTCACTTTTTCTATTTAATGTTCAGTGCTTCCATTTCACTTGGTTTGTGTTCTCCAATTTTTCCATCTCTACTTTTTTTTTAAAATGTTCTTTCTCAAGCCTTTATCAAGTGTAACAGCAAAGCTTTTATTTACATTTATATAAATATGTACAACATATATTTTGGAAAAATGAATTTTTGCCTAATTTAAAACATTATGACATTTTGATTCCACTTGTTTGACTTAGTATGAAGAGAATGCTAGATTTATAATTAAAAAATAGATATGCAACAAGCAACAAAGGTTTACTATATAGCATAGGGAACTATGGTTAATATAACAACCTATGATGGAAAATAATTGAAAAAATAATATATGTGTATAACTGAATCACCTTGCTATGCACCTGAACCATTGTAAGTTAACTATACATATATATATATATATATATATATATATATATATATATATATATATATATAAAGAGTTAGTTAACAAAAGGACTGAGTGAAGTGGTAAAAACGGTGATAATTTTTATGGTTGCTGTTCTGAAAAATTACTCTTTTGAATCTGTTACAGGTGTAAGGAAAATCTTCCCCTCAAATTAATTATGATTCATAGTAATTTGGTAAATTACACTTTTGTAAACAAAATTGAAACATTTATGCCTTTTCTCTATCTGATCCCTCCAGAGACTGTAAACTCTTGGGTTTTCATCAGCTTTATCAGATAAGTTAGGAAGGCTACCTCACTAACAGATACAGAAATCTCAATATATTTCGGGGATCTTGTCAATGGAGGAATTCACCTAGATCTGTTAGGAAACCATGTGATAAGCCCTTGGCATGACTTTCCTAGCCCTGAAAGGTTTTTTCCCCAAGGTTCAGTCTGAGACTCCTTGTAAAAGTTTCAGTAAAACAAAAAGCCTATATGATCAATTATAGTTGTATAAATTATCAGGTCAAGTTTTACTGAGACCAGGTTTATTTTGCAACAAATTAGTCTTAAATTGGATATATTTGGTAGAAAGGAGGGTAATTTTAGAGAGAAAAAGATTATGTAACAATGAATGTTTATCCCAGTTTTGTTAATGGAGGACTGTATTACTGATTCACTTCCCAGAAAGTTCCTTACTGTTACGCTGCATTAATGTAAAAGTTAATGGAATCATTAAAAGGACACTCTTAAGTTTTTTTTTTCTGAAGTTTATCGCAGTAATCTTTGGATGAAGATCAGATGCCCTGTAATCTGCAACCAGGAGATTATGCCTACTGGAAAAGGCACAATTTAAAGGACAGTCTCCTAAGTATTTTATTATTTTCATTGCAATGGTGAATGGAATTGTTTCCTTAATTTCTTTTTCTATTTTCTCATTATTAGTGTATAGGACAGAGAAAACAATGGCACCCCACTCTAGTACTCTTTCCTGGAAAATCCCATGGGCAAGAGGAGCCTGGTAGGCTGCAATCCATGGGGTTGCTAAGAGTCGGACACGACTGAGTGACTTCACTTTCACTCTCATGCACTGGAGAAGGAAATCGCAACCCACTCCAGTGTACTTGCCTGGAGAATACCAGGGATGGTGAAGCCCGATGGGCTGCTGTCTATGGGGTCGCACAGAGTCGGACACGACGGAAGCGAGTTAGCAACAGCAGTAGCAGTGTATAGGAATGCAAGGGATTTCTGTGTGTTGATTTTATATCTTGCAAATTTACTATATTCATTGATTAGCTCTAATAATTTTCTGATGGAGTCTTTAGGGTTTTCTACATAGAGGATCATGTCATCGGCAAACAGTGAGAGTTTTACTTCTTCTTTTCCAATTTGGATTCCTTTTATTTCTTTTTCTACTCTGATTGCTGTGGCCAAAACTTCCAGAACTATGTTGAATAGTAGTGGAGACAGTTCAGTTCAGTTGCTCAGTCGTGTCTGACTCTTTGTGACCCCATGAATCGCAGCATGCCAGGCCTCCCTGTCCATCATCAATTCCCAGAGTTCACTCAGACTCACATCCATCGAGTCAGTGATGCCATACAGCCATCTCATCCTCTGTCGTCCCCTTCTCCTCCTGCCCCCAATCCCTCCCAGCATCAAAGTCTTCTCCAATGAGTCAACTCTTCGCATGAGGTGGCCAAAGTACTGGAGTTTCAGCTTTAGCATCATTCCTTCCAAAGAAATCTCAGGGCTGATCTTCTTTAGAATGGACTGGCTGGATCTCCTTGTAGTCCAAGGGACTCTCAAGAGTCTTCTCCAACACCACAGTTCAAAAGCATCAATTCTTTCACACTCAGCCTTCTTCACAGTCCAACTCTCACATCCATACATTTCACACCAGTCAGAATGGCTGTGATCCAAAAGTCTACAAGCAATAAATGCTGGAGAGGGTGTGGAGGAAAGGGAACCCTCTTACACTG
This sequence comes from Ovis aries, assembly GCF_016772045.2. Taxonomy (NCBI): domain Eukaryota; kingdom Metazoa; phylum Chordata; class Mammalia; order Artiodactyla; family Bovidae; genus Ovis; species Ovis aries. The sequence continues at coordinate 482,816 of NC_056072.1, forward strand.
TTGGTGGGAATGCAAACTAGTACAGCCACTATGGAGAACAGTGTGGAGATTTCTTAAAACACTGGAAATAGAACTGCCTTGTGACCCAGCAATCCCACTGCTGGGCATACACACCAGGGAAATCAGAATTGAAAGAGACACATGTACCCCAATATTCATCGCAGCACTGTTTATAATAGCCAGGACATGGAAACAACCTAGATGTCCATAAGAAAGCTGTGGTACATATACACAATGGAGTATTACTCAGCCATTAAAAAGAATACATTTGAATCAGTTCTAATGAGGTGGATGAAACTGGAGCCGATTATACAGAGTGAAGTAAGCCAGAAAGAAAAACTCCAATACAGTATACTAACACATATATATGGAATTTAGAAAGATGGTAATGATGACCCTGTATACGAGACAGCGAAAGAGACACAGATGTGTAGAGCGGACTTTTGGACTCTGTGGGAGAGGGAGACGGTGGGATGATTTGGAAGAATGGCATTGAAACATGTATAATATCATATAAGAAATGAATCGCCAGTCTAGGTTCAATGCAGGATACAGGATGCAGGATACAAGATGCTTGGGGCTGGTGCACTGGGATGACCCAGAGGGATGGTATGGGGAGGGAGGTGGGAGGAGGGTTCAGGATTGGGAACATATGTATACCCATTGCTGATTCATGTTGCTGTATGGCAAAACCAATAAAATATTTTAAAGTAATAATAATATTAAAATTAAATTTTTAAAAAAATAGAAAAAATAAATAAATAAATAAATAAATAAATAAATAAAAGAGAGTCTCCAACCTAGATGGGAGGACTTTATCAGGTACTCTTAACTAGTTCATGCACAATGAAACTAAAGGGAAACTGGCTCTTAGATGAATTCCCACTTCCAAACTCCTCGACCCTAGATTGGTCTATAGAGGGGACTGCTGACCTCAGTTCAGTTCAGTTCAGTCACACAGTTGTCTCCGACTCTTTGCAACCCCATGAACCATAGCATGCCAGGCCTCCCTGTCCATCACCAACTCCCAGAGTCCACCCAAACCCATGTCCACTGAGTCAGTGATGCTATCCAACCATCTCATCCTCTGTCGTTCCCTTTTCCTCCAGCCTTCACTCTTTCCCAGCATCGGGGTCTTTACAAACGAGCCAGCTCTTCGCATGAGGTGGCCACAGTATTAGAGTTTCAGCTTCAACAACAGTCCTTCCAATGAACAACCAGGACTTATCTCCTTTAGGATGGACTGATTGAATCTCTTTGCAGTCCAAGGGACTCTCAAGAGTCTTCTCCAATACCACAGTTCAAAAGCATTAATTCTTTGGTGCTCAGCTTTCTTTATAGTCTAACTCTCACATCCATACACGACCACTGGAAAAACCATAGCCTTGACTAGACAGACCTTTGTTGGTAAAGTAATGTCTCTGCTTTTGAATATGCTGTCTAGGGTGGTCATAATTTTCCTTCCAAAGAGTCAGCATCTTTTAATTTCATGGCTGTAATCACCATCTGCAGTGATTTTGGAACCCCCAAAATGAAGTCAGCCACTGTTTCCACTGTGTCCCTATCTATTTGCTATGAAGTGATGGGACTGGAGGCAATGATCTTCGTTTTCTGAATGTTGAGCTTTAAGCCAACATTTTCACTCTCCTCTTTTACTTTCATCAAGGGGCTCTTTATTTCTTCTTCACTTTCTGCCATATGGGTGGTGTCCTCTGCATATCTGAGGTTATTGATATTTCTCCCTGCAATCTTGATTCCAGCTCGTGCTTCATCCAGCCCAGCGTTTCTCATGATGTACTCTGCATAGAAGTTAAATAAGCAGGGTGACAATATACAGCCTTGACGTACTCTTTTTCCTATTTGGAACCAGTCTGTTGTTCCATGTCCAGTTCTAACTGTTGCTTCCTGACCTGCATATAGGTTTCTCAAGAGGCAGGTCAGGTGGTCTGTATTCCCATCTCTTTCAGAATTTTCCAGTTTATTGTGATCCACACAGTCAAAGGCTTTGGCATAGTCAATAAAGCAGAAATAGATGTGTGTGTGTGTGTATGTGTGTGTGTTTTAACTCTCTTGCTTTTTCAATGATCCAGTGGGTGTTGGCAATTTGATCTCTGGTTCCTCTGCCTTTTGTAAAACCAGCTTGAACATCTGGAATTTCTTGGTTCACATATTGCTGAAGCCTGGCTTGGAGAATTTTGAGTATTACTGCTGACCTCAAACTCACGTTAAAAAGACACTCAAACAGGGGAAACCACAATTATACCAGGGTGAGATGAAGATGACATCAGAAGTAGATAGCTTACCCAAGGTGCTAGACCTGTTTGTATGATCATTTATAGTGTTTTTTTGACTTCTTGGATCTTTTCATATGGATCAAGTGTTTCCTATTATGGACGGAATCCTATACTAGTTTTAAAAATCAATTCAATTGTTGGGTTGTGGCCAATTACCCATGTCTAGCACTTCTAGACTTCTGTGGTGGATTTCTCCAATCCAAGGCTCTACTTGGTTGACCCTAAAAAATTTATTTTAGAAGAAAGAAGGCTCAGTCCTGTTCGGGCTACTTTTAATATTACTAGGTGGGATCCTCTTCAGTTCAGTTCAGTTCAGTCATTCAGTCGTGTCCGACTCTTTGTAATCCCATGAATCACATCATGCCAGGCCTCCCTGTCCATCATCAACTCCCAGAGTTCACTCAGACTCACATCCATCGAGTTGGTGATGCCATCCAGCCATCTCATCCTCTGTCGTCCCCTTTTCCTCCTGCCGTCAATCCCTCCCAGCATCAGAGTCTTATCCAATGAGTCAACTCTTTGCATGAGGGGGCCAAAGTATTGGAATTTCAGCTTTAGCATCATTCCTTCCAAAGAATACCCAGGACTGATCTCCTTTAGAATGGACTGGTTGGATCTCCTTGCAGTCCAAGGGACTCTCAACAGTCTTCTCCAACACCATAGTACAAAAGCATCAATTGTTCAGTGCTCAGCTTTATTCACAGTCCAATTCTCACATCCATACATGACCACAGGAAAAACCATACCCTTGACTAGATGGATCTTTGTTGGCAAAGTAATGTCTCTGCTTTTCAATATGCTATCTAGGTTGGTCATAACTTTTCTTCCAAGGAGTAAGTGTCTTTTAATTTCATGGCTGCAGTCACCATCTACAGCGATTTTGGAGCCCAAAACAATAAAGTCTGACACTGTTTCCACTGTTTCCCCATCTATTTCCCATGAAGCGATGGGACCAGATAACATGATCTTAGTTTTCTGAATGGTGAGCTTTAAGCCAACTTTTTCATTCTTCTCTTTCACTTTCATCTAGGGGCTTTTCAGTTCCTCTTCACTTTCTGCCATAAGGGTGGTGTCATCTTCATATCTGAGGTTATTGAGATTTCTCCCAGCAATCTTGATTCCAGCTTGTGCTTCATCCAGCCCACCGTTTCTCATGATGTACTCTGCATATAAGTTAAATATGCAGGGTGACAATATACAGCCTTGACGTACTTTTTTTCCCATTTGGAACCAGTCTATTGTTCCATGTCCAGTTCTAACTGTTGCTTCCTGACCTGCATATAGGTTTCTCAAGAGGCATGTCAGGTGGTCTGGTATTCCCATCTTTTCAGAATTTTCCACAGCTTATTGTGATCCATACAGTCAAAGGCTTTGGCATAGTCAATAAAGCAGAAAGAAATGTTTTTTCTGGATCGTCTTACTGGTCAATTAATAACACCTGCTCTGACCCTGTCCATAATATGAATTTTCCTCTAAGTTACTCAGGCTTAATCAGAGCAACAAGCAAAAATTTAAGCAGGGAATAAAACTTCCCACAATTAGGGGATGGATTCAAGTGGTTAACACTTGGTTGTGGTCGTTTAAGAGTTAATACCCCCCTTTATCTCGGGAGGGCTTCCTTTGTGGTTCAGCTGGTAAAGGATCTGCCTGCAATGCGTAAGACCTGGGTTTGATCCCTCGTTTGGGAAGATCCACTGGAGAACAGAAAGGCTACCCACTCCAGTATTCTGGCCTGGAGAATTCCATGGACTGTATAGTCCACGGGGGTCACAAAGAGTCAGACATGACTCAGTGACTTTCACTTTCACTTTATCTTGTAAACAATTAAATTATGTTAAGCATAACCGGCCTAGTAACCAAACGACACTAGGCTGGGAGCCTTATGGACAGTGCCAATATATATTAGGTTGGTCAAATGTAATTACAGTTTCAGATCATGAATTTTAAATCACTATAACTAGGCTCAAACACATCTATATTAATCAAAACATGAAACATTAAAATCAACCCACTTTTGCAATGAGAAATAAGCTTCTTTATTCTAGTAGTGTAGAAATCTGTGCTTCAGGACTCGGTGAACTCTTGGAAAACATTTTCTGCCTCATACTGGTTGTGAAAGCATTTTAGCTGTAAAAAGTTGTCAAGATGCTTGAAGAAGTGGTAGTCAGTTGCTGAGAAGTCAGGTGACTATGGGGGATGAGGCAAAACTTTGTAGTCCAATTTGTTCAACTCTTGAAGCTTTGGTTGTATTTTGTGTGCTTTGGCATTTTGAAAAGAACTGGGCCCTTTCTGCTGACCAATGCCTGTTGTAGGTATTGCAGTTTTTGGTGCATCTCATTGATTTGCTGAGCATACTTCTCAGATGAATGGTTTCACCATGATTCAGAAAGCTATAGTGGATCAGAGCAGAATCAGACCACCAAACACTGACCATGACCTTTTTGGGGTGCAAGTCTGGCTTTGGGAAGTTCTTTGGAGCTTCCTCTTGGTCTAGCCACCGAGCTGGTTGTCTCTGGTTGTCATAGAAAATCCACTTTTCTTTGCATGGCGCAATCCAATCAAGAAATAGTTCATTGTTGTTGCATACAATAAGAGAATACAACACCTTAAAACAATAATTTATTTTCTGATTTGCAGTCAGTTCTTGAGGCACCCACTTATCAAGCTTTTAACCTTTCCAATTTGCTTCAAATGCTTCAAATGTTTCACGTTGAGTTCTTCAGCAGCTTTTCATGCAGTTATAAGAGGATCAGCTTCGATGAAGGCTCTCAGCTGGTCACTGTCAGCTTCTGATGGCTGGCCACCGTGCTGCTCATCTTCAAAGCTCTTGTCTCCTTTGCAAAACTTCTTGAACCACGACTGCAATGTACATTCATTAGCAGTTCCCGGGACAAATGTGTTGTTAATGTTGGGAATTGTCTCTGCTGCTTTAACACCTATTTTGAACTCAAATGAAATCACTCAAGTTTGTTTTTTGTCTAACATTATCTCCATAGTCTCAAATAAATATAAAATACAAAATAACAAATCATTAGCAAAAAATCATGAACTGAGAAATGTGCATTACAAAGATGTATAACATAACCTCATTTAAGAATGTATTCCAATATAAGACAGCAAAGTTCAACAATGTAAAACTGCAATTACTTTTGCACTAACCTGATAATTTCCCTGAAAGATAAAGAACAGATATACTGGGCTGCACCTAATGGAAGTTCTTGGCTTAATTCTTAGTTACCTTTAATAATATTGCTAGCTATGTTATTTGTACTTTGTCTGTTTTACAAGATTGTTGTTTCTAGCAGTATGAAACACGTGACTGAACCTCCAATGAAAATAAATGATGACTAGGTGATTTGAAACAGTTGATCAATATATAGATCTGCAAGCAATCAATGATTGTAATACTGTAACTCTAGATATGGGAAGATACGGCAAGTAGGAATATTTCCTGGACCACAACAGATTGAGGAAGGCAGCTGGTCCAGAGCCCCTTTGGTTACTATTGATAGACCTAGTCCAGTAAGAGAAAACTAAGTGACCTATTAGTGAAATCTTTGCTAAACCTGGGAATGAGCCTTCCTAGCATCACGGGATGAAATGATCATGAAATGCCTCCAAAGTATGGTCAAATTTGTGGCCAAGAGGTGGCCCTGTCAACCACAAACTGGCACTTGCCAAACAGTAATCCAAGTCTATGCTCCAACCTCTAATGTCAAAGAAGTTGAAGTTGACTGGTTCTGTGAAGACCTACAAGACCTTCTAGAACTAACACCAAAAAAGATGTCCTTCATCATAGGGGACTGGAAGGCAAAAATAGGAATTCAAGAGATACCTGGAGTAACAGACAAGTTTGGTTTTGGAGAACAAGATGAAACAGGGCATAGGCTAACAATTTTGTCAACAAACCACAATGGAGATAGCAAACACTCTCTTCCAACAACACAAGACACATCTCTACATATAGACATCACCAGATGGCCAATATTAAAATCAGAATGATTATGTTCTTGCAACCAAAGATGCAGAAGCCATACAGAGTTAGCAAAAACAAGACTGGGAGCTGACATGGCTCAGATCATGAGCTCCTTACTGCAAAATTCAGGCTTAAATTGAATAAAGTACAAAAAACCAATAGGCCATTCAAGTATAACCTGAATCAAATCCCCTATGATTATACAGTGGAGGTGACAAATAGATTTAAGGGATTAGATCTCGTAGACAGAGTGCCTGAAGAACTATGGAGATCCTTGACAGTGTACAGGAGGTGGTGACCAAAACCATCCTAAAGAAAAAGAAATGCAAGAAGGCAAAGTGGCTGTCTGATGAGGTTTTACAAATACCTGAAAAAAGAAGAGAAGCTAAAGCAAGGGAAAAAGGGAAAGGTATATCCAACTGGATTCAGAGTACCAGAGAATATCAAGAAGGGATAAGAAGGCCTTCAGAAGTGATGAACACAAAGAAATAGAGGAAAGCAATAGGATGGGAAAGACTAGAGATCTCTTCAAAAAAACTGGAGATGTCAAGGGAACCTTTTTTGAAAGAATGGGCATGATAAAGGACAGAAATGGCAAGGACCTAAGAGAAGCAGGAGAGATTAAGAAGAGGTGGCAAGAATACACAGAAGAACTATACAAAACAGATCTTGAAGACTTGGATAACTGCAATGGTGTGGTCACTCACCTAGAGCCAGACATCCTGGAGTGTGAAGTTAAGTGTGCCTTAGGAAGCATTACCATGAATTAAGCTAGTGCAGGTGATGGAATTCCAGCTGAGCTATCTGAAGTCCTGAAAGATGATGCTGTTAAAGTTCTGCACTCAATATGCCAGCAAATTTGGAAAACTCAGCAGTGGCCAGGACTGGAAAAGGTCAATTTTCATTCCAATTACAAGAGGGACCATGCCAAGGAATGTTCCAACTACCATACAATTGCACTCATTTCACATCCTAGCAAGGTCACACAGAGTTCGACACAACTGAAGCAACTTAGCAGCAGCAGCAGCAGCAGCAGCAGCAAGGTAATGCTCAAAATCCATTAATCTAGGCTTCAGCAGTACATGAACCAAGAACTTCCAGATGTTTAGAAAAGGCAGAGGAATCAAAGATCAAATTGCCAACATTTGTGGGATTACAAAGAAAGTAAGGGGATTCCAGAAAAACTCCCACATCTGCTTCATTGACTGCACTAAAGCCTTGATTGTGTGGATCACAACAAACTGCAGAAAATTCTAAAAGACATGGGAATACCAGAACACCCTACCTCTCTCCTGAGAAACCTGTATGCAGGTAAAGAAGCAATGGTTAGAACCAGACATGTAAAAACAGACTGGTTCAAAATTGGGAAAGGAGTACAGTCAAGGCTGTATATTGTCACCCTGCTTACTTAACTTATATGTAGAGTACATGATGCGAAATGCTTGGCTGGATGAATCACAAGCTAGAATCAAGATTGCCAGGAGAAATATCAACAACCTCAGATATGCAGATAATACCACTCTAATGGCAGAACGTGAAGAGCTATTAAAGAGCCTCTTTAATAGGGTGAAAGAAAAGAGTGAAAAAGCTGGTTTCAAACTCAGCATTCAAAAACTAATGGCACTTGTTTCTATCACTTCATGACAAATAAAAGGGGAAAAACTGGAAGAAGGGATAGATTTTTTTTTTCTTGGCCTCCAAAATCACGGCAGACAGTGACTGCAGCCATGAAGTTAGACGATGCTTGCTCCTTGGTAGGAAAGCTGTGACAAAGCTAGTTGTTATTGTTCACTCAGTCATGTCTGACTCTTTGATATATCATAGACTGCAGCATGCCAGGCTTTCCTGTCCTTCACTATCTCCTGTCCTTCAGGAGTTTGCTGAAACTCATGGCAATGATGCCATCTAAGCAACTCATTCTTTGTTACCCCCTTCTCCCTCTGCCTTATCTTTCCCAGCATCAGGGTCTTTTCCAATGAGTTGACTCTTCACATTAGGTGGACAAAGTATTGGATCTTCAGCTTCAGTATCAGTCCTTCCAGTGACGGGTTGATTTCCTTTAAGATTGACTGGTTTGATCTCTTCATTGTCAAAGGGACTCTCGGGAGTCTTCTCCAGCACCACAGTTCAAAAGCATCAATTTTTCAGTGCTCAGTCTTCTTTATGGTCGCTGTCTAGGTTTGTCATAGCTTTTCTTCCAAGCAGAAAGTGTCTTTTAATTTCCTGGCTGCAGTTACCATCTGCAGTGATTTTGGAGCCCAAGAAAATAAAGTCTGTCACTGCTTCCATTTTTCTCCCCATCTATTTGCCATGAAGTGATGGGACTGAATGCCAGAATATTAAAGAGCAGAGATCAATCTGCCAACAAAGGTCCATATATGGTTTTTCCAGTAGTCATGTATGGATGTGAGAAATGGACCATGAAAAATGGCTGAGTGCAAAAGAATTGATGGTTTTGAACTGTGGTGCTGGAGAAGACTCTTGAGTGTCCTTAGACTGCAAAAGAGATCAAACCAGTCAATCCTAAATGAAATTAACCCTGAATATTCATTGGAAGGATTGATGCTGAAGCTGAAGCTCCAATACTTTAGCCACCTGATGGGAAAAAGTCTACTCATTGAAAAGACCCTGATGCTGGGAAAGATTGTAGGCAAAAGGAGAAGGAGGGCGACAGAGGATGAGATGGTTGGATGGCATCACCAACTCAATGGACATGAGTCTGAGCAAACGCCTCGAGATAGTGAAGGACAGAGAAGCCTGGCATGCTGCAGTCCATGGGGGTCACAATGAGATGGACACAACTTAGCAATAGAACAACAACAACAAATAGGCACTTGCCATCTCCCTCTACAAGGATTAAGTCATGTGCTGCTGCAGCTGTTGACCTTCAACAACACCTGGAGGGAGTTCAGGGTGGAGAGCAGAATTGAGGCACTCTGTCTTTGGGGAGAAAACTGGAAAGATAGATCTTCAGATAGGTATTTCCAGGAGTTGATTTTATGAGCCCAATTATTGTATCTCCTCATATGTAGAAAAGCACTAAAACACTTCATGGCAACAACTGTTCCTCACGACTAGCAGAAAGCTTCATGAGACTGGTAGAAATTTTCTGGAAAATTATTTGGTTGATTGAATGTGTTCCCCCTTCAAGAAGATGACATATTTACTGACCTTGCCCCTTGCCTCTTTGGAACAGTTTCTCAGAGCTCTCTGAGTTACTGTCCTTTGGGCTGCAGTCCTCATTTTGCTCCAAACACAACTTAACTTGAAACTCTCTGTTGTGCATTTTTTAAATCAACAGAATATTTTAGAGAGAATCCCAAGAGTGGTTAGACAATTATTCTGTACACAGATTACATATATATAAAATAGATAACCACCTAGTCACATACTGTATAGCACAGGGAACTATACTCAATATCTATAATAGTTTTCATATTCTCTTTCCTTATAGGTTAGAGAATCTGAAAAATGATATATATATATATCTGAAGATACATATACATATGAATGTATATATAAATCTCTTTGCTGTACATGTGAAATGAACACAACATTGTAAATCTACTGTACTTCAATTAAAAAATGTTAAAAAAAATAGAGATTTCAGCGTGACCTATGGATCTAGTCCACTGTCTCAGCAGAAGCTGGGGATATAAATGGGGTTGTATATTACCAGCAATCACACTGCTGGGCATACACACAGAGGAAACCAGAATTGAAAGAGACACGTGTACTCCAATGTTCATCGCAGCACTGTTTATAATAGCCAGGACATGAAGCAACCTAGATGTCCATTGGCAGACGAATGGATAAGAAAGCTGTGGTACATATACACAATGGAATCTTACTCAGCCATTAAAAATAATACAATTGAATCAGTTCTAATGAAGTGGATGAAACTGGAGCCTATTATACAGAGTGAAGTAAGTCAGAAAGAAAAACACCAATAGAGTATATTAACGCATATATATGGAATTTAGAAAGATGGTAACGATGAACCTATGTGTGAGACAGCAAAAGAGACGCAGATGTACAGAATAGTCTTTTGGACTCTGTGGGAGAAGGCGAGGGTGGGATGATTTTTGAGAGAATAGCATTGAAACATGTATATTATCATATGTGAAACAACTTGCCAGTCCAGGTTTGATGCATGAGACAGGGTGCTCAGGGCTGGTGCACTGGGATGACCCTGAGGGATGGGATGGGGAGGAGGGTGGGAGGGGGGTTCAGGATGGGGACACATGTACACCCATGGCTGATTCATGTCAATGTATGGCAAAAACCACTACAATATTGTAAAGTAATTAGCCTCCAATTAAAATAAATACACATACACACACACACACAAATAATTTACCAACAGGAAATGCACCAAAATGTTAACAAGATTATGTCTGGATAGTAGGTTCAATGGTGACTTTATTTTTCCTTTCTATATTTTTCCATTTTCTATCATGTTTGTATTAAAAACTCAAAATTTTATTTTTTAATAAAATAAGTAATACACACACACACACACACACACAATGGGGTTGTAACAGCAGGAACACCAATGTCTTGAACTAAAGGGGACAGAAATAGGATAAAATGAGGGAAGACTATTGCAGATTCTTCAGGATGGGACAACAGATCTATTTGGCTTTGAACATGCGTTATCCTTCAAGAAAAGAGGGAAATGACCTTCAGGTGGGACTGTCTCCTCAGCTTCAGAGAGCAGGGCCACTTACTAGGTTTAAGCAGGCCAAGCTGCCACCATCCAGAGCTAAGGAGGCAAGCTTTCCTCTGCTGTGGCCTGTCAGTGGGTCCAGATGCCAGAGATGCAACCCCAATGAGCCCAGAAAACATAGCACTGAGGCAAAGAGAATTATTCTCAAGACTTAAAATCTAAGAATTTTTCCTACTGGATTTGAATTTGTTTGGAACCCATCCCTGCTTCCTTTTTCTCCTGTATATATATTTTGGAATGGTAATGTCTGTACTACGCCTATCCCACTGTTTATCTTGGAAGTAAATAATTTGTCAGGTTTCATAAGTTCACAGCTGAAGAGGAATTTTCCCTCAGGATGAGTGACACCTCAAGTCTCACACACACGTGAAGCAGATGGAATTTAGGTGAGATTTGGGACTTAAGAGTTCATGCTGGAATGGGTAAGACTTTTGGGCTCTTGGGTTGGAGGTGAATGTATTTTGTGTGTGTCAACTGAAAAAAAAAACAACGCACAACCTAAAAGTTGAAAATGAGGTTTTTTGTGGACTTACTGAGGACTTAAGCCTGGGAGACAGCCTCTCAGATACCTCTGAAGGACTGTTCTGAAGAGATGAGGAAGGAGGGAGGTACCAGGATATATAGGTATTTTTGCAAAAAATAAAAATAAAAAATTAAAAAAACCCCAAAACCAAAAATTAGGCCATGTGAACATCAAAAGATTACTAATAATGAAAAACCAGACACCTCAAATTAAGAAATTTAGCACTTTTCTCTGTACCGGAAGATGCAAGAGCCTGGGCTCACTGAAATACCTCCTTTGCTATGTACCTTAACTATCTGTGGCCAGTGTCCTGCTTTCCTCTATGCTGAATCTTTTCAGGGTGTGCAGTCTGGGGGTGCACAGTGGTTGAGGGCCTGATGCCCACATCATCCTTTGTTTAGTGCTTTGGCAGACAATATTCTTTGTCCACATGTTTGAGAAGGACATGAATTTGGGAAGGACAGTGGTCGAATACTGTGGGCTGAACTGTGTCCTCTCCAACTCATATGTTGAAATCCTAATCATCAGTACCTCTGAGTGCGATTCTGTTTGGAGACAGGGCCTTTAAAAAGGTGAGAGAGGTAAAATAAGGCCATTGTTGTGGACCTGAATCCAATCTGGTGGTGCCCTTACAAGAAGAAACTTGCACAGGGCCACCAGGGCCCGGTACACAGAAGGATCAGCACGTGAAGATGCAACAAGAGGGTGGCTACCTGCCAGACAAGGAGAGAAGTCTCAAAGGAAATCAACCTGGTTGACACATTGATTTTGAACGTCTTCTCTTTGGAACTACGAGTAAAATAAATTTCTGTTGCTTAAGTCGTCCAGTCTGGTACTTTGTTATGGACGCCTAAGCAAACACTTAGTGCAAGAGAAACTGAAAAGTTAAATCCTCAGTATTCTAAACCCTGGGGGCCTATTTTTATGGAAGAAGAGGAGAGTTGTTATTGTGGGTTCACTCAGAGACTAGCATAACCCCTGCTCATTGAAGGCCTTTTCTTTTCTAAAGGGTCCCAAGTAATGCTTCAGACTGAAACACTGAACTAAAACATCAGTAGTTAAGGGCTCACTTCTGTAGTACCTACCCTGTAAGTGATTAGGCAACCCAGAGACAGAAGTCCGCAATTCTTTCAATTGTTCATTTAGTAACGCCTGGGGCTGCTGAACCGCCACGTGTGGTAACGTCTTTTACTATTCAGTACTCCCAGGTCTCTGCACTTTGCACCCTACTGGTGCAAGAGACTCTCTCTCCCTTTAGACACCAGGCAGAGTTTTCTCACCTCCCTCCCCACCGCCCCCACGAACTGGCTCTCCAGCTTATGATCTGGTACAACTTACAAGCTTAATAAATATTTGTTGAATAACTGTACAAATAAGATGCAATCTTAGCCACGATGTGGAGAAAAAATATATATATATATATATGGTAAGTACGTGGTACTGGAAGCTTCCCTTGCGGCTCAGCTGGTAAAGTTTCCCTCTGCAATGCAGGAGACCCGGGTTCGATGCCTGCGTTGGGAAGATTCCCCTGGAGAAGGGAAAGGCTACCCACTCCAGTAGTCTGGTCTGGAGAATTAAATGTACTGTACAGTCCATGGGGTTGCAAAGAGTTGGACACGACTGAACTTTTTTTCTTTCTTTTCACGTGGTACTGAGGAGTGGAAAGTCAGTTCAGCAGAGGCGAAGGACATTGCAAACTTGCCAGCGGGACGGTGGGCTTCAACGTGGTCCAAATGTAGAGGGGGTGCATGCAGGGACAGCGCAGCAGGACGTGGGCATGAAAGCACCACATTTAAGCGAGAGATGAGGCATAGGGAGCCTTCCATTCTCGGTCTGCCTCCTCATCCTTTGGCCATCCTTGCAGTCACACGTGAGGAGGGTGTACCATCCTACGGTGAGCGCAGGGATGAGAGGGGCGAAGAACCTGCAGGCACACAATAGGTTCATGTGCCTCCCTGGAACAAGCCTCACACGGCGGAGACTGTTTCTTTTATAAACCTTACCAGGTCTGTTCAGGGGTGACACGACGGTGTCTTCGGAGGGAGCAAACGACTGGCAGCTTCCCTCCAGTCGCCCTGCCGCGCGACTCGTCTCCTGGCTCCTGGCGCGTGCACTCTGGAGGGGAGGACCCTTGACACTCCTTAGCTGAGCCGGGGGCGCGCGAGCCCGGGCGCGCGAGCCGGGGGCGGAGCGCGGCGAGGGCGGGGCGGCTCCCGGGTCCCCGCTCGCCCGCTCGTGCCTCTGGGTCCCCAGGCTGGGATCCCGCCCGCCAGCCCGCTGGCCGCCTTGCCGGGGACGTGCTACTGACCTGCGCCTGTGACCAGGAGGACGTGCAGCCATGGACCGCCTGGCCTGGAAAGTGGCGGCACTGCTGCTCGGGCTGCTGGTGGAGGTAGGGCCGGGCCGGGCGGGGTAAGCGGGAGCAGCACCGAGCGTCCTCAGGAGCCCTGGGGGCCGAGGGGCGAGATCCAAGGGCTCACCGAACCGCAAGAGCCCCGGTGCGGAAGGCTCTGGGCCCTGGTGACAGTGTCGCCCGAGCCCTCCCCGCTCTTCTGATGGCCCTCAGTCCCCCCGCCCCGCATTTATCGATTCTCGCGAGTAGAGAGGACTCAGGAGCACCCTTTGCGTGCTGCGCGCTGGTTCACCCCCGGGGCCTCGGCTCTGGTCTGGGTGAGGGTCTCGGTGCGGTGCGGCCGGAGATTCCAGGCGCCCAGTGGCTTGGGGCTTGGGGCTGGGGCGCCCCCGGGTCCAGGTGCGACCGCGCGGATGCGTGGTTGTGGGAAACGTCACGGAAGCACGAGTGAAATGGCGGGACAGAGCAGAAGTCCTCGCTTATGAAAATGGAGCGCAGAGTCTTCAGATGCGAGAGAAAACCTCCGAAGAGATGGGGTGGTGGGTGTGGCCTTTTGGCGCCGAGACCCGGGACTTGTTGAAGCGACTACGGAGGAAGCGCCGGTAACCGCAACCTCGTGGATACCTCGACTGCCCACCGCTGGAAAGGGGCGCCCTCGGATGGGGTCACCGCCTTCTTGATAAAATGGATTCTTTAAAATGTGAGCTGGCGGGTAGGTGCTGGGGTGCAGTGTGGATTAAGGCTTGTTCCATTCCTTGCTTGGCTTCATTATTTTAAAGGAAATTTTTATTAATGAAGTCTAAGTAAATGGATGATGAGTATCTTACGTTTTCTATTTTAGGTAGTACATCTCTGGAAATGACTCCTTGGTTTTCTTCGTTTGTAAAGAAATGCAAGTTACAAAATGTTGGGAGGGAGAGCCTTAGCTCTCCTGCGAGAAAGATTGATGGAAAAGTTTCTTGTGCCAGGCGCCACCATAGCAAGACTTCCTGTTTTTGTTCCTGTGTCCTGGCTTAGCAGTTAAAATTTTCGTGGAGTGCCCTCCACGACAACTTGCGTTGTCTTCGGTTATTTGGAATTTTATGACCTTAGAAATAACATCCTTTCCGTGATCACCAGACAGATAATGGAGAAGTGAATCTGACACCACTGTTCACATAAAAAGGCATGCGTCTGTAGTTACACGTGCAATCCCCCCCGACTTAAAAATCAGCACTTGGTGAAATAATTTACACTAAAATTTAAATAACTGAATTGATGCTTTCACAAAGTCGAATATCTAGATGGTTGGTAATTTTTGTTTTCATGGGATAATGCAGTGTAGCCCATTTTTACATGATTGTCCCAAGCAGCTATTTTGTTTGTGGTAGAGGGGTGTCTCTCTGCGGCATTAATGAAATTTCTTTCTAATTTATCACATGGAATCTTAGCGCATGAGTTATGTATCTGAGATGTTTTAATCTTTAGTGTGTTGCTCTGAATTTCATTTAATATTGGTTATCAGGACACTTTTGATGCTTTAGAAGTCCTGAATCGCATACTTAAATGTACAGTTTCTGTTGCTGAGTACGTGGAAGCAAAGAGCTATTTTCAATTTGAGGGTATAAGACAATTAAGGGAGATGTTGGGAAGCCTGACAGCCAGCTGCAACCTGGGATTCTCCTCTTTGTTTCTTTGTTCTGCGTGTGCTGGTTTCATTGTGGTCGTAGTGTAGTTGACCACAAACCACCTGGCAGCCTTTTTGCCCTCTGGGATCCTCTTCCAAGCCAGAGTCACTCTGGGTTGCTTGGGGCGAGGGTGGGGGAAGTGTGTTTGGGAGAAGTCCTTGAGCAGGGAGAGTATCTAAAAGCGGTTTAAGAAGGGATTTCCTCCAGCTGCTTCACATCCTTAAATAGAAATTCACTTACCTGTTAGAGAGCTAGACTGAACGTTTGTTTTTAAATTAGCAAACACAGAGTGCCTACCCTGTGTCAGGGATAGTTCTAAGCATTTGACAAATATTAACTCATTAATCTTCTTATCAATTACTTTCATTCCCTTTTTTGTTTCAAATGGGAGATGGTAAAGAGCTTGTCCCCACCGTCTCACTGCTGTGATGTGTGAGGGCTTGAGATGTCAGCACTAGCAGTGGCCCGACCACCCGGTGCTGTGTTGCTGCCTCTCCCACTGCAGGACACACAGACATGGAGAGAATTTGTACAGGTCTGTCCTGAGGCCAGTGGTGGACTTGGAGAGGTATTGTCTCGTGAAATGGGTAAGCCAACAAAATTCCCTTTAGGAACTCAGTTACATTTCCTTAGGGGACCATATAATTTAGCATCCAAGCTATGACACTGGAGAGTGAAGGTGGGGACTGTTAGCAGTCATGTCTGCACAGTTAGGCAGCAGCAGGACTGTCCTGGAAGCCCCAGTATGTGCTCACCCGAAAGCCCAGGCACAGCTGTTAGTAGAAACAGGCTGCTGCTACTGCTGCTAAGTCACTTCAGTCGTGTCTGACCCGCTGGGGGTAGCATTATCCCTTCCCCAGGGAGGCTTCAGGGAGCTCGTTACTGAAGTGACCTTTTCTTTCCGTCAACTTGGACTTGCCTGTGAACTGCATGGGAAACCAGTAAGGACCCTTGTTACATCTTTTCTCCTCCCCACTCTATGCCAGCCTTGTAGATCCCAGGCACATAGGCCATGGGGGAGGTCACAGAATAGGGGAATCCCAAAGCTCTTTGTGGGTCATGAAATTCTAAAGTTCTGTGTTTTTCTTCTGTTCTCTGGTTTCTGGAAGGCCCTGCTAACAAGGCCTGCAGGAAGAGTGATGGTGTGAGCTGTCTCCTAGTAACTCTGGTGAATTAATTCCCGGTGGCCTTCACTGGGCTGCAGAAGCACCTTAGAAACTGAAAAAGAAAAGCAGTTTCAAAGCTAATTATGCCTTAGTAGAACCTGGGGAGTCATTAGGTGCTGAGTATATGCGCACACGGGCTTTGGTCAGACTGTGGTTTTCTGGATATCACTGCAATCTCTTTCTAGAGGTCAGGTTGTTGACACTCTGTTACATACTGAGTAGTATTTGTTCTGGGTTCTGTCCTTGCTGAAATGAGCCCAGAAATGGGTAGTATATGATTCAATATAAAATTACCCCCTTGCCAGGGCTGGGGACTCTGTAAGCATCCATTCGAAAGGGAAAAAACTCTGTACTATGTTATTTTATTCAAGAGACTGGCATCAGTATCTTTCTGATTCTCCCCTGGACGAAAAGCTGGAAACCTTTAAGTGAGGCTGCCATGTGTTTCAAAGTTATTCTGGCCAAAGAACTTCCCTTCTTGGGCTAGAAAAAGGAGTGGTCTTCCCTTAGAGACAGTTGGAAAGGAACATTGTCTCTTGAAACCAGGGAAATTAACAGGATTACTGAGTATTTTTCCAAGTCCATTGTATTTTGACACCCAGGAGTCTTGAAATTAGAACCAACTCATGTTTAAGAGTGTTTTTTGTCTCATGCCATCTGTTTTTTGTACCCTGGAATTGCAGTGAATGTGGCAGCCCCTGGATGCCAATTTTCTGAAATAAACCAGTGCAGCTGTCCCTCAGCAACATGCAGTTTGAAAGAAAGAGAAGACTGTAGGGAGTTTGTTATCTCTGGAAGCTCCCTGGAGGCTCAGTGATGAGGGTGAGACGTGGCAGTGGTAAATGGACCTGGTGGGAAGGACTCTACTCGGAACTGCGGGAACTGCCTCCCAGTGTATGAAGAGGACCTGGGGCTCTGGGCGCAGACTCGGGGGCCCTAATTGGCCTTGCAGTCTTTGACTTGTGCAAACTTGTGAAGACCAGCTGGATGGCAGTACTCTAGAAGTATATAGATTAAGCTAGTGGCCACTGGATTATTTAGCCATGGGCTGGCAAGTCATTCTCTTAGAACCTAAATTTATCCTCTCAATGAGGCCTCTCAGATGTCACCCTCTTAATGAGGCCTACCTTGACCACTCTATGTAAAATTCCAACCTAAATCTCTTCCTAGCACACTGGCCCTAACCTAAACAATTCGCTCCTTTCTCTGTATTTATTCACTTCAAAATATGATGGAATTTACTTCCCACAATCTACACATTATAAAGACAAAGGTTTTGATTCACTTGTGTTAACTGAAATATCCCAAACTCCTGGAACAGTGCCTGGCATACAGTAGGGATTCCATAAATATTTGAACAAGTGAAAAGAACCATGGGTAATGAACCTGAAGGAGGGACCTGAATACAACTTCAGTAGGAGAAGGGAAGGTAATATATTAGCTATGACTCTGAAGGGTCTTTGTGTGCTAATCATACAAAGAACTAATCATTAAGTGAACACCTGTGGAGGTGGAAACTCACTATCTCTAAGGCAACGTATCAATATTTTGGATAATTTTAGTTGTTAAAGTTTTCTGTTATATTGAGTAGAAATGTCTGCATTGTTTCTACCTGGTCCTAGTTCTGAATCCTTGTGCTTTTCAGAAGAAATATAATCACAATGACAGCCCATCAATTGAACACAGCTATGTTGGTCTCCATGTGTTCTTCTCTAGGTTTCATTTCCTTCTGTCATTTCTCACAAGACATGGTTTTGAATCATCTCATCATCCTCACAGCTACTCTTTGAAAACTGCCAAACTGGATGGACAGTGCTTAGGAAACTATCACTGAAAAACTGGTCCTAGAAAAAGACTTTGGAGTACAAAGTGAAGTTTGGCCTTGGAGTATAAAATAAAAAAGGGCAAAGGCTAACAGAATTTTGCCAAGAGAACGCACTGGTCATAGCAAACACTCTCTTCCAACAACACAAGAGACGACTCTACACATGGACATCACTATATGGTCAACACTGAAATCAGATTGATTATATTCTTTTCAGCCAAAGATGAAGAAGCTCTATACAGTCAGCAAAAACAAGACCAGGAGCTGCCTGTGGCTCAGATCATGAACTCCTTATTGCAAAATTCAGACTTAAATTGAAGAAAGTAGGGAAAATCACTATAGCATTCAGATATGACCTAAATCAAATCCCTTATGATTATACAGTGGAAGTGACAAATAGATTCAAAGGATTAGATCTGATAGACAGAGTGCCTGAAGAATTATGGATGGAGGTTCGTAACGTTGTATGGGAGGCAGTAATCAAAACCATCCCCAAGAAGAAGAAACTCAAAAAGACAAAATGGTTGTCTGAGGAGGCCTTACAAATAGCTGAGAAAAGAAGAAAAGTGAAAGGGAAAGGCAAAGGAGAAAAGAAAAGATATATCTATTTGAATGCAAAGTTCCAAAGAATAGCAAGAGAGATAAGAAAGCCTTCCTCAGTGATCAATGCAAAGAAATAGAGGAAAACAATAGAATGGGAAATACTAGAGATCTCTTCAAGAAAATTAGAGATGCCAAGGGAACATTTCATGAGAAGACAGGTACAATAAAGGATAGGAACAGTATGAACCCAACAGACACAGAAGATATTAAGAAGAGGTGGCAAGAATACACAGAAGAACTACACAAAAAAGATCTCAATGACCCAGATAACCACGATGGTGTGATCACTTACTTAGAGCCAGACATTCTGGAGTGTGAAGTCAAGTGGGTCTTAGGAAACATCACTATGAACAAAGCTAGTGGAGGTGACGGAATTCTAGCTGAGCTATTTCAGATCCAAAAAGATGATGCTGTGAAAATGCTGCATTCAATATGCCAGCAAATTTGGGAAAAATCAGTGGCCACAAGACTGGAAAAGGTCAGTTTTCATTCCAATCCCAAAGAAAGGCAATGTTAAAGAATGTTCAAACTACTGCACAATTGCATTCTTCTCACATGCTAGCAAAGTAATGCTGAAAATTCTCCAAGCTAGCCTTCGACAGTATGTGAACCAAGAAATTCCAGATGTTCAAGCTGGATACAGAAAAGGCAAAGGAATGAAAGATCAAATTGCCAACATCCGTTGGATCATCAAAAAAGCAAGAGAGTTCCAGAAGAATGTCTACTTCTGCTTTATTGACTATGCTATTGCCTTTGACTCTGTGGATCACAGTAAACTGTGGAAAATTCTTCAAGAGATGGGAATACCAGACCACCTAATATGTCTCCTGAGAAATCTGTATGCAGGTCAAGAAACAACTGTTAGAACCAGACGTGGAACAATGGAATGATTCCAAACTGGGAAAGGAGTATGTCAAGACTGTGTATTGTCACCTTGCTTATTTAATGTCTATGCAGAGTACATTATGTCCAATGCTGGGCTGGATGTGCAAGATTGCCGTGAGAAATATCAGTAACCTCAGATATGCAGATGACACCACCCTTATGGCAGAAAGTGAAGAAGAACTAAAGAGCCTATTGATGAAAGTGCAAGAGGAAAGTGAAAAAGCTGCATTAAAGCTTAACATTCAAAAAACGAAGATCATTGCATTCTGTCCCATCACTTCATGGCAAATAGATGGGGAAACAGTGGAAACAGTGAGAGACTATTTTCTTGGGCTCCAAAATCACTGCAGATGGTGACTGCAGCCCTGAAATTAAAAGGTGCTTGCTCCTTGGAAGAAAAGATATGACTAACCTAGACAGCATATTAAAAAGCAGAGACATTACTTTGCTGACAAAAGTCCATCTAGTCAAAGCTACGGCTTTTCCAGTAGTCATGTATGGATGTGAGAGTAGGACCATAAAGAAAGTGGAGCGCTGAAGAATTGATGGTTTTGATCTGTGGTGTTGGAGAAGATTCTTGAGAGTCCCTTGGACTGCAAGGAGATCCAGCCAGTGAATTTAAAGGAAATTGGACCTGAATATTCACTGAAAGGACTGATGCTGAAGCTGAAGCTCCAATACTTTGGCCACCAGATGTGAAGAACTGACTGATTGGGAAAGACCCTGATGCTGGGAAAGATTGAGGGCAGGAGGAAAACAGGACGACAGAGGATGAGATGGTTGGATGGCATCACCAACTCAGTGGATGTGAGTGTGAGCAAGCTCTGGGACTTGGTGATGGAAGTTGGTGAGGGAAGCTGCAGCTCCGTGGGGTCTCAAAGAGGCGGGCACTGAAGTGAGTGACTAAACTGAAATGAGAAAAAGACCACTCAAGAGTGAATAAAACAGGGTTCAAAGTTTCATACTGGGAAAGAAGTTTGATTTAGCTTAATTTGGAAAAAGCAAAGCCCAGATTATAAAATAAGTTAATTTTATTCCAAGTACTCATTTTTAGAATTGAATCAATGGGTGAGGGGAGGAATTATTTTTCTGGTAAAAGTCTGTGATGCATAATAGCATAGTCCTCACTTGACTTTGGAATTCAGTGGCATGATCATATTAAGAGTTTTTTCTGTTTTTCCAGAATTACTTGCTCGAGTAATAACCCCACCATCTCCAGGTGGGGGCGGGAGGGCCATCTCCGTCTTCTCTTGGTCTTTTTTTTATTAATATCATTCTGTTTTGAGCATCTGCGGGGTCGTACAGAGTCGAACATGGCTGAAGGGACTTAGCAGCAGCAGCAGCAGCAGGGTCATTATTAACAGGTACCCGCCAGACTTTTTTTTGTCTCTTCCATAGGCTTGGTATATCTTTTTAAGATCTGCGTCAAGATCTGCAAGGTTACTTTGCCGCCCATCTGTGTGTTACTGGTGGTGTACTTACTTGCCTGTGATCCTGGCATGGGAGGTTGCTTATGGAGCTGCTCTTGTTAAGTGGGCTGGGGTGTTGGTGCACTTTTTAGAAGGAATGAGTTCAGTGTTGTGTGCATTTTGTCATGCAGCCTTTGGCTTGACTCCCATCTCTTCCCCACTAAGACTTGTTTGAACAATAAGGACACCCTGTTCTGTAGATGTGCTCTCACTGGCACTGTCACAGCCCTTGTTTAGACCTTTTCGATATGCAGATAAAATAACCCAAGAGATTCACCTTGACTTTGCAGTGACACTTAAATATTTTTAACATCAGCTGGTGGTAACCCACAAATCCTCATAACAGTTGTAGAGTGTTTAATATAATATTTAAAACCTGAATTGAGGACTATATATTCATTCTAATTATATTTTATGTTACTTCCTTCACCTCATCTTCTTAAGCCTGTTTGAATACTGTTAAATCAGGTGTCCTTTATAGTTTTGTGCCATATACAGATTTCATTAGCATACCATTTTCAGCTTTTCCAATCGAGTATTAACAATATTGAACTGAGCCAAGTCAAAGATGGAGACTCTTATCTGGGTTGAAGTAGATGATTGAGATTTTGACTCGGAGAATACTGATGTCCTTAATTTTAAAAAGTCAGAATTTAGCTTTAAATATGCAGTGCTTTGAAGTGTTTCCTTGGTGAGGAAAGAGCCAACAAATGAAAGTCTAGAACTCCAGCAAGATATCTAAATTTGGAAGTTATTTTGTGCTCATGCTGCAGAGCAGTTGAGAGCTTTATGCAAAGCCGTTGTGCTTGGTGAGTTGGACACGGTGACATTTGCTGGTTAGGGTTAATGAGACAAGCAGTCAGTGAATACAGAGAGGCAATGAATATGAAATACATATTTTTTCAAGAAGTGCATCTGCATACTTCAAAGTTCTTGAAGAGCACAATATCCTCAGACCAGAACAAAGAAGTACCATCTTATAAACTAGGTTTGAAAATTAGCAGTTGTTTACTTGAAGCACAGAAGACATGTGATAGTTGTTTAGATGTTGTCTTAATCCATTTGAGCTGCTATAACAATATACAGAATACTACCTACTGGGTGGCTTATAAACAACAAAAGTTCTGGAGGCTGGCAAGTCAGTCAGGACATCGGCAAGGTCCATTTCTGGTGAGGACTCTCCTCCTGGTTCACAGCTGGCACTTCTGTCTGTATCTTCACATGGTAGAAGGGGTAAACAGTCTCTGTGGAGTCTCTTTTATAAGAGCATCTATCCCATTCATGAGGGCTCTGCACTGTGATCTAATCACATTCTGAGTGTTCCCACCTCCTAATGCCACCACCCTGGCTTTGGGATTTCAACATGGTTTTTAGGGGATGTGAACATTCAGAGACGTGTTGTGGAATCTCAGCTCTTTGTCTATTGTCTGGCAGGCTTTTGAGTGAATTACGTAGGTTCTCATCAACTCAGTTGAGTCACCTATAAGAAAAGAAGTGCCCCAGCTTTCCCAGAGGGAAGCTCTGGGAAAATTCACCACTTGAAATTTAGCTCTCCACGCAGGATAGACCAGCAGATTGTGAATATCATCACTTGTTTCTAAGCAAGGTTCTTTGCCCAGGTTCCCTGCCAAAATGGAGAGAGGGTTCCAAAAAATACCTTTTCTAAAAGGATGTGTACTTTTATTTATTTATTTTTGGATGTACTGGGTCTTTGTTGCTGCATGTGCTTTTCTTTAATTTTGGTCAATGGGACTACTCTCTAGTTGTGGTGTGCAGATGTCTCAGTGAGGTGGCTTCTCTGGTTGCAGAGCACAGGCTCTAGGGCACATGGGCTTGCTAGTTGTGGCTCCCAGGCTTTAGAGCACGGGCTCAATACTTGTGGAGCACTGGTCTAGTTGCTCTGAGACATGGAACCTTCCCAGATCAGGGATCAGACCCACATCTCCTGCACTGGAAGGCAGATTCTTTACTGAGCCACCAAGGAAGACCCCCAAATACGTTTTTGTTTAAAAATTGTGCTTTCTTGCCTTTTTGTTGATGTTCAGTCTCTCAACCGTGTCTGACTCTTTGTGACCCCATGGACTGCAGCATGCCGTCCTGTCGTTCACCATCTGGAGTTTGCTCAAACTCATGTCCATTGGATCAATGATGCCATCAAAACAATGTCATTCTCCATTGTCCCAACTGCTCAAAAAAAGTGAAAGGAAGATTGTGATTATTGTCATCTTTGGCTCTTCATTGTTGCCCTGGGTGAAGCAATGAAAGAGTGCAAATAAATATTCTTTTCCCCCTTCTATACTGTTCGGGTGGAGGAGCAGAAGGCAGCATCCATACAGGTCACACTGGGACTGGGAAGTAAAGATGAGTAAAACCATTTGCTCTTTAGCTTGTCTTGGTCTCTTGGTGTTTTGTAATTTGTGACAGTTTTTTCAAAAGAATCAAACTATCACTTCCTGGAGAGAGTGCGGGTGGGGAGTGTGGGAGTGTGTTCATGAGGGTTTCTGAAAGTTCCTACTTGTAGTACCTTGTTTCCGTGTGTGTGTGTGTGTGCGCGCGCGTGCGCGCGCACACGCGCTCAGTCATGTCCGACTCTTTGCAGCCCCATGGACTGTAGCAAGCCAGGCTTCTCTGTCCATGGAATTTTCGAGACAAGAATACTGGAGTGGGTTGCCATTTCATACTCCAAGGAATCTTCCTGACCCTGGAATCGAACCCATGACTCTTGTATCTCCTGCACTGGCAGGCAGATTCTTCACCACTGTGCCACCTGGGAAGCCCAGCTTGTTACCTTAGTTAGAAAAGAAGCCGGGATGAGAAGTGGGGATGGGAAGAGTGTGGGGTGTTTGAAAAGGCCCATAGCCCCATCATTCTTGCACTGCTGCAGGGTCTCTGCCTTTAGTTAAACTCTCGCAAACTCAGCTGCTCTCTACTGACATTATATATTTCAAGCAATTCAGGATTCTTTTCAGGAACCTTGGCTTCTTTCTTTTGTTCTTTTTTTTTTTTTTACTAGTTTCTCGTCACTTTCAACCTAGCCATTTTTCTCTAGCTCAGAGAGTGTCAAAGTTTTTGTTTTTATACTCTGTTAAATGGGAAAGACTAGAGATCTCTTCAAGAAAATTAGAGACACCAAGGGAACATCATGCAAAGATGGGCTTGATAAAAGACAGAAATGGAATGGACCTAACAGAAGCAGAAGATATTAAGAAGAGGTGGCAAGAATACACAGAAGAACTGTACAAAAAAGATCTTCTCAACCAAGATAATCACGATGGTGTGATCACTCACCTAGAGCCAGACATCCTGGAATGTGAAGTCAAGTGGGTCTTAGAAAGCCTCACTATGAACAAAGCTAGTGGAGGTGATGGAATTCCAGTTAAGCTATTTCAAATCCTGGAAGATGATGCTGTGAAAGTGCTGGACTCAATATGCCAGCAAATTTGGAAAACTCAGCAGTGGCCACAGGACTGGAAAAGGTCAGTTTTCATTCCAATCCCAAAGGAAGGCAATGCCAAAGAATGCTCAAACTACTGCACAATTGCACTCATCTCACATGCTAGTAAAGTAATGCTCAAAATTCTCCAAGCCAGACTTCAGCAATATATGAACCGTGAACTTCCAGATGTTCAAGCTGGTTTTAGAAAAGGCAGAGGAACCAGAGATCAAATTGCCAACATCTGCTGGATCATGGAAATAGCAAGAGAGTTCCAGAAAACATCTATTTCTACTTTATTGACTATGCCAAAGCCTTTGACTGTGTGGATCACAATAAATTGTGGAAAATTCTGAAAGAGATGGGAATACCAGGCCATCTGACCTGCCTCTTGAGAAATCTGTATGCAGGTCAGGAAGCAACAGTTCAAACTGGACATGGAATAACAGACTGGTTCCAAATAGGCAAAGGAGTATGTCAAGGCTGTATCTTGTCACCCTGCTTATTTAACTTCTATGCAGAGTACATCATGAGAAATGCTGGGCTGGAAGAAGCCTAAGCTGGAATCAAGATTGCTGGGAGAAATATCAATAACCTCAGATATGCAGATGACACCACCCTTATGGCAGAAAGTGAAGAGGAGCTAAAAAGCCTCTTGATGAAAGTGAAAGAGGAGAGTGAAAAAGTTGGCTTAAAGCTCAACATTCAGAAAACGAAGATCATGGCATCCGGTCCCATCACTTCATGGGAAATAGATGGGGAAACAGTAGAAACAGTGTCAGAGTTTATTGTTTTGGCCTCCAAAATCACTGCAGATGGTGACTGCAGCCATGAAATTAAAAGATGCTTACTCCTTGGGAGGAAAGTTATGACCAACCTAGATAGCATATTCAAAAGCAGAGACATTACTTTGCCAACAAAGGTCCGTCTATGGTTTTGGAAAAACCAAGGCTATGGTTTTTCCAGTGGTCAGGTATGGATGTGAGAATTGGACTGTAAAGAAAGCTGAGTGCTGAAGAAATGATGCTTTTGAACTGTGGTGTTGGAGGAAACTCTTGAGAGTCCCTTGGACTGCAAGGAGATCCAACCAGTCCATTCTGAAGGAGATCAGCCCTGGGATTTCTTTGGAGGGAATGATGCTGAAGCTGAAACTCCAGTACTTTGGCCACCTGATGCGAAGAGTTGACTCATTGGAAACGACTGTGATGTTGGGAGGGATTGGGGGCAGGAGGAGAAGGGGACGAGAGAGGATGAGATGGCCGGATGGCATCACTGACTCGATGGACGTGAGTCTGAGTGAACTCCGGGAGATGGTGATAGACAGGGAGTCCTGGCGTGCTGCAATTCATGGGATCTCAAAGAGTCGGACACGACTGAGCGACTGAACTGACTGAGACTGAAGGAACTTTCAGAAACTATATTCACCTGCACATATTTTTTAATTTGACATGAGGTCTTTTATTACAGATTTTAAATGACTAATGAATTGGATTCAATGAGTTGAATGGATTTGATCTCTTGTCTATTGTGAAAGTTAGCTATTTAAAATTAAACTAGAATAGCATTCATTGTATACAGTGAAATTTAAATGCCAGTAGCCAGAACTTCCCTGGTGATTCCGTGGTTAGGAATCTGCCTGCCAGTGCAGGGAGACCGGTTCGATAGCTGGTCTGGGAAGATCCCATGTGCTGCAGTGCAACGAAGCCCGTGTGCCGTAACTACTGAACCCTGTGTGCCTACAAAGAGGAAAAATTAAAGTTTTCCATAACCTCCTGCTCTTTCTGCCTCTGTAACTCAGCTTGCTTCTGGTAGTCTGGATCACGTAGGTCATGTAGTCTCAGAAAGTGAGGACTTAACAATACTACAAACTGGAGCTTATCTCTCTTGCCCTTGTCCTGCTCTTTGCAATCGCCTGGCCCCTGCAAACCTGCTTAATCATGCCTGTCTGTGTAAAGGTCAGGCATCCCCCTCCCCATTCTGACTGCTGTTCCCGCACATGCGAAACCCTTCAGTTTAAACCAGCCTATTAACAGCCAGTGTTGCCCACTATAATCTGTCTATAAAAACTCTGTAACCCCTTTGTTTGGGGCTCAGAGCTTAGAGTGTTAACTCCTCTGGGCCTGCTGGCCTAGTAAACCTGACTTATCCAACTCTCTGAGTGTGGTACTTGGTTTCTTAAGTAGTGGTTTCTGCAACAAGAGAGGCTCCCACAGTGGGAAATCCACACACAGCAACTAAAAGAGTAGCCCCTGCTCACCACAACTAGAGAAAGCCTGTGCACGCCTTGAGGACCTAGTACAACCAAAAAAAAAAAAAAATACCAGTAGCAATTTGATACAGATTATTGTGGAGGAAGAATGTCACCTGTGGTCAGTAAACAAAGGATTTTGTGGCTTCTAAGCCAGTAGCTACTGCTGCCTCCCAGACTGTGCACCCTAAGGGGATACAGGTTAAAGAAAAACAGTATACTGTCCCTAAATAGTTAAAATGCATAGCAAAGGGAGGATTTCAAAGAACCTAGACACTTGCATCTTCTCATACTTAGAAAAGTAGTAAATTCATTAACTCGAGATGCCAGGTTTTCTTTTTTAAAAAATATTTATTTATGCAGTGTCTTTGTTTCAGCCTGCGAGATCTTTAGTAGTGCAGGTGGGATCTAGTTCTCTGATCAGAGGTTGAACTCGGGCCCCCTGCATTGGGAGCACAGAGTCCTAACCACTGGGCCACCAGGGAAGTCCCAAGATGCTTGGTTTTCTTTAGCCGTAATCTTTTAATACTCTTAACTACATGTTTTGGCTCCTCCCTTACCTCTTTGGAACAGTCTTTCAGCTACCTGAGGACCTATCTCCAGGGCTT
This sequence comes from Ovis aries, assembly GCF_016772045.2. NCBI lineage: Eukaryota > Metazoa > Chordata > Mammalia > Artiodactyla > Bovidae > Ovis > Ovis aries. The sequence goes on from NC_056072.1 coordinate 510,595, forward strand.
ACGTCCTCAGTATATCTGCTGAATAAAACAATTCTCAACTTCTAGGTTGTGTCTTACAATTCCTTTAAAAATAAACAAACAAGTTCATCTTATAACATTTGGAAATTTTATATCATATGCTTTTCTCTTTAATCTTCTGTTTCCATTCTACTTCCCCCACAGAGCTTTATTCTAGTGAAATCTATGCTTAATAGTCTGTTTCTGATATCCATTTTTATAGTGAAAATATATATCTTGAGTTAATTTTTGAAACATTTCCTCAGATAAATCATTGAAAGATTAAAGAGTTATTATTACAGCTATTACTATCCATTTGATTGAAACAATATAAATATATTACAAACTAAATATTATTAAACAGAAAAACATTATTAAACAGTAAACATTTACTGGCAATACATTTCTGAGTGAGGTGGATGAGGGTTTTTTTTTTTTTTTTTTTTTTCATTTAGATCATGTATCTCTGGTAGAAATGGAAGAAGTTTCATGTTGTACTTCTGAGTAATGTGCCCAAACCTCATAGTAAACTATGATCAGGCAGTTTTTCAATTTAATTAAAAGTGAAATATTTGAGAACACCTGAGGTGTAAAGTATGCATGGATGAGGGTAATCTCCTTGATGGAACTTCAGCAAGGTTCTTTTGAGCTGTCTTTTTGACTAGCCGTCTCCTTGGCCTTGCACATCGGTCTGCACTGATCCCGATTTAGCAAAAATCTTGCTAAGTTATCCCCCTACCCTTGATATCCAATGACTTTGCCCTGCCTTCAGCAAGAATTCTCTTAAGTCAGCTTAGCAAGAATGCCCCTCCCCTTGCTAGTGATTTTCCATCCCCTGACTCCCTCACTGTACTCCCTGACTATAAACCCCCCACTTGTCCTTGTTGATTTTGGGATTCAGCTCCATCACACTCTCCCCTGGGGTCATAGTCTTGAATAAAGTCTTTCTTAACATTTTAACATGTGTCAGAGTAATTTCTCTTTAAGGGAGTTGATACCTGTATGTGCAGTGGCCTTAGACAGATACCTGAACAGTTTTCAGTTCTAGACCAGTACAGCCTATAAGAGTAGGAATGAGTGGGAGGTGCGCCTTGTTTTGTAGCGAGGAGAAGGGTGATTGTGAAAGGGGAACCAGCACAGCCGCTTGCCCAGCATCTTCACCAGAGCGTGTGTTCTTAGGAAGGTCAGTTTCAGGAAAGAGGGCCCATAAGACGGTCTAGAAATTGTATTTTTAACAGTATGTGGAATTGAGACCACAGGTTACTTGATGCGTTTACCACTTCCTTGCAGGAGAGGAACGGTGACCACAATCATGACACTTGGGCTTCAGTCAGCTGAGCAGGGTGTGAGGGGCCATCACTGTGGTGCCTGGTCAGGCTGCCGTGTGGTCAGCTCTGTGGGCAGTGGCTGTTCTCCCAGACTTCATCCTGGACAAGGTCATGCTTCTCTCATAGGACTGGAGGGGTCAGCCTCTTCATTAGGCCCCTGCCTGGTCCCTTTCCAGGTGTCACCATGACCTGCTATTGATGTATTTCATGAAATTGCCAAGAGTGGAGATTGGTTTATTTAGTTTATTTTATTTCATTCCCACCCTTTCGATCAGAATTTAGTTGTGTTGGTTTAGCACAATGGGTGAGAAAGACCTGAAATGGGGGCGAGCACATAATAAAAAAACAGACATATATAATTTGGCAAGTGGGGAGTCAGGGGACCCTCCTGCTCTCCATGGCAGGAGGACAAAGTGGGCTGAAAGGCCCACACTTTTATTGGCAGAAGTCACATGAGGAAACAGCTATACTGGGGAGCTTGATTAGCACACTGTAAAAAGGGAGTGAAGTTAGGGCTCTGCTGTTGATCAGGAATATCTTGTTTTGTTTCCATGGGGATGGACGCAGGGGTAGGCAGTAAAGTGGAGCAGCGAGCACGTCCAGCCCCAAGAATGTCCCGTTCGGCATGCTTACTACAACAGTCACGAGGGTGCAGTTTGCCTTACCCTCGAGTCATGGGGCAGGTTCTGGTCTCTGCTCCACCAGGGTACAACAGTGTGTCTAGTGCTATTTTTGGTAGCTGGCTCAGGATCTCATTGAAACCGCCATCTCAAAGAGGTGAGGGAACCAGAATAAAGGAAACTTTTACTATCTACTTAACACCTAACATCCACCTGACTTTTTGTTTGTGTGTTAATACTTTGAGCACAAATGTAATTAATACCGTTAAGTCTTCAGCAGGAAACTTAAAGTGGTGTAAAGCTTTTCCGTGAAGCCAGCTCCTCTTTGAGCTTGAACATTAACCTTCCCTTTGCTTTCTCCTCTGATTTTTAGCAAGTTTGCATTATCCTTGCTGAAAAGGTCTTAGGACACTAAAACAGATCTTTCTTTGATAGCTTCACCAGTGATGCCAGAGTCTGGTGTTGTCCCTTCAGCCTACTGTGTTTTAGGCCATGGTCTGAAATCCTTACTCTGTGGGGTCATTGGCTACAAGGGGGCTGGAGTGAAAGAATGAGTGGCTATGTGGGTAAAGGTCGGAGGTGAGGAATTGTTCAGTGCAATGCACAGTCACACTGTCTCTGTACAGGGAAATCATGGCTCCTGGGAGACTGAGCAGAGATGGTTGGAATTGGCATTAGCAGAACATTTACAGGTGGCAGGGCCCATCCACTGTTGAAAGCAGAAACCTCCCATGAGGTTTTGCACAAGGAAACAAGTTAGCAGGTATGAAAACTCACATAATTTTTATGAGTTTACATTTATTTCTATGGGGAAAGTTTAAAGTAAACATTTGCAAAAATAATAGGATTCTCTTGTGTGCCTCTAATTACAGAGTCCTTTAATTAGACTGCATATTGATTAGAATGCTTTCAGCCCTAAGAGGTGGTGGTGGTGTGCAGTTGCTCAGTCATGTCCGACTCTTTGTGACCCCATGGACTGCAGCATGCCAGGCTTCCCTGTCTTTGACCATCTCCTGGAGCCATCCAACCATCTCATCCTCTGTCGTCCCCTTCTCCTCTTGCCTTCAATCTTTCCCAACATCAGGGTCTTTTCTAATGAGTCAGCTTTTTGCATCAGGTGGCCAAAGTATTGGAGCTTCAGCTTCAGCATCAGCCCTTCCAATGATTATTCAGGATTAATTTCCTTTAGGACTGACTGGTTTGATCTCCTTGCTGTCCAAGGGACTCTCAAGAGTCTTCTCCAACACCACGGTTCAAAAGCATCGGGTGTAAATTTGGTCTACTGGAGAAGATGATGGCAAACCACATCAGCATTCTTGCCTTGATAACCCTGAGTAACAGGGTTCTGTCTTTGTAGCTGCATTGTGGGTTGTAGCAATCCTTCCTGTTATGCAAATAAGTCAACTTCCACAGCTCTCTGTGAGGACATAGATGTATTTTTTCTGTTCTGGCCCAGCAGTATAATTTGTTCCCCCACCCTCTGCCCAATATTTCTCAATGTGAAACTCAGTTTGGATCAGGATAGTATTGGATCAGCATTTTCCTGTCAAAAATCTACCCAGTGATTCAAATATAAACACATATAGGAAACTTGCTAGCAAGTGGCATTAATTACTTTTTGAAACATCTTACATTTGAGTAGTTTTTAAACTCTCCAACATTATTTACTTTATCTGATTTATAAGTGACGATGGTAATGATGTGGTAACTAGTGCTTACTGTGCTTTTACTATGTGTCAAAGACTATTTTAAAAAAATTTGATACTTGCAAAATTTTTTTTCACCTTTACTGAGGTATACTTGACAAATTAAAATGATATATATTTAAGGAGTATAATATGATGATGTGATATGTGTATATTTGTGAAATGATCACCACAGTCAAGTTCACTGACACTTCATTACCTCATGTTACCTTGTGTGTGTGTGGTAAGAACACTTAAGATCAACTTTCTTAGGAAAATTTCAAGTACAATTTTATTAGCTTCAGTCACCATGCTGTGCATTAGATCTCCAGAACTTATGCATCTTGTATAACTGAACTTTTATACCCTTACCAGCACCTTTTCATTTCCCCATCCTCTCAACTCTTGCAACCACCATTCTACTCTCTGCTTTTATGAGTTTGACTTTCTTAGATTCCACATATAAGTAAGATTATGTAGTATTTATGTTTGTGAGTTGTCTTATTGCACTTAGCATAGTGTCCTCCAGCTTCATATAGATGTTAAATGACAAAATATTCTTTTTTAAAATTGAATAATCCGTTATACATAAATGTTATATATTTTAAATAAATAAATTTAAGTCAGTTAACTTTGTTTAACACATTTATTTAAATAAATATACATATATGTAAATAAACAGAATGTAAATCACTATATTAAATTTTATTTCACCTAAATGTCTATTATAGATAAATATGTTACATATACTGTATAATATGTTAATATTATATACATACATATTTTTCTTTATTCTTCCATTGATGTACACTAGGATTGTTTCCTTATCTTAGCTATTACAGATTTTACTGCAGTGAACATGAGGGTTCAGATATCCCTTCAAGATAGTGATTTATTTCCTTTGGATTTGTAGCCAGATATGGGATTGTTGAATCATACGGTGGCTCTATTCTTAATTTGTTGAGGAATCTCCATACTGTTTTCCATAATGGCTATACGAGTTTACATTTCCATTAAAAGTGTGCAAGTGTTCTCTTTGCTCTACATCCTTGCCAACACTTACTCTTATGTTTTTGATAGCAGCCATTAAAACATGTGTGAGGTGATATGTCATTGTGGTTTTGATTTATGTTTCCCTAATAATAACTCCAGAATGAAGAGATGGAGCCAAAGCAAAAACAACATCCAGCTGTGGATGTGACTGGTGATGGAAGTAAAGTCTGATGCTGTAAAGAGCAATATTGCATAGGAACTTGGAATATTAGTGCCATGAATCAAGGTAAATTAGAAGTGGTCAAGCAGGAGACAGCAAGAGTAAACATCGAATTTTAGAAATCAGTGAACAAAAATGGACTGGAATGGGCGTATTTAATTCAGATGAACATTATATCTACTACTGCAGGCAAGAATCCCTTAGAGGAAATGGAGTAGCCATCATAGTCAACAAAGAGTCTGAAATGCAGTACTTGGGTGTAATCTCAAAAATGACAGAATGGTCTCTGTTTGTTTCCAAGGCAAACCAATCAATATCACAGTAATCCAAGTCTATGCCCCAATCAGTAATCCTGAAGAAGCTGAAGTTCAGTGGTTCTATGAATACCTACAAGACCTTCTAGAACTAGCACCCAAAAAAGATGTCCTTTTCATCTCAGGGAACTGGAATGCAAAAGTAGGAAGTCAAGAAATACCTGGAGTAACAGGCAAATTTGGCCTTGGAGTACAAAATGAAGCAGGGAAAAAGCTAACAGTTTTGCCAAGAGAATGCACTGGTCATAGCAAATACCCTCTTCCAACAACACAAAGACAACTCTACACACGGACATCACTGGATGGTCAATACCGAAATCAGATTGATTATATTCTTTGCAGCAAAAGATGGAGCTCTATACAGTCAGCAAAAATAAGACCGGGAGCTGACTGTGGCTCAGATCATGAATTCGTTATTACAACATTCAAACTTAAATTGAAAAAAGTAGGGGAAACCACTAGGCCATTCAAGTATGACCTAAATCAATTCCCTTATGATTATACAGTGGAAGTAACAAATAGATTCAAGGGATTAGATCTAATAGAGTGCCTGAAGACCTATGGATAGAGGTCTGGGACATTGTACAGGAGGCAATGATTAAGGACCATCCCCAAGAAGAAGAAATACAAAAAGGCAAAATGGTTATCTGAGGAGGCCTTACAAATAGCTGAGAAAAGAAGAGAAGCTAAAGCAAAGGAGAAAAGGAAAGATATACTCATCTGAATGCATAGTTCCAAAGAATACCAAGGAGAGATAAGAAAGCCTTCCTCAATGATCAATGCAGAGAAATAGAGGAAAACAATAGAATGGGAAAGACTAGAGATCTCTTCAAGAAAATTAGAGATACCAAGGGAATATTTCATGAAAAGATGGCCACAATAAAGGATAGGAACATTATGGACCCAACAGATGCAGAAGATATTAAGAAGAGGTGGCAAGAATACACAGAAGAACTATACAAAAAAGATCTCAATGACCCAGATAACCACAATGCTGTGATCACTCACCTGGAGCCATTCCATCCTGGAATGTGAAGTCAAGTGGGTCTTAGGAAGCATCACTATGAACAAAGCTAGTGGAGTTGATGGAATTCCACTTCAGCTATTTCAGATCCTAAAAGATGATGCTGTGAAAGTGCTGTACTCAATATGCCAGCAAATTTGGAAAACTCAGTAGTGGCCACAAGACTGGAAAAGGTCAGTTTTCATTCCAATCCAAAAGAAGTGCAATGCCAAAGGACATTCAAACTACTGCACAATTGCACTCATCTCACACGCTAGCAAAGTAATGCTCAAAGTTCTCCAAGCCAGGCTTCAATAGTATGTGAGCCGTGAACTTCCAGATGTTCATGATGGATTTAGAAAAGACAGAGGAAGCAGAGATCAAATTGCCAACATCCTCTGGATCATCCAAAAAAACAAGAGAATTCCAGAAAAACTTCTACTTCTGCTTTATTGATTACATCAAAGCCTTTGTGTAGATCACAACAAACTGTGGAAAATTATTAAAGACATGGGAATTACCTGCCTCCTGAGAAATCTGTATGCAGGTCAAGAAGCAACAGTTAGAATGAGACATGGAACAACAGATAGATTCCAAATTGAGAAAGGAATACATCAAGGCTGTATATTGTCACCCTGCTTATTTAACTTATATGCAAAGTACATCAAGTGAAATGCCAGAGTGGATGAAGCACAAGCTGGAATCAAGATTGCCAGGAGAAATATCAATAACCTCACACACACAGAAGATACCACCCTTATGTCAGAAAGTGAAGAGGAACTGAAGAACCTCTTGATGAAAGTGACAAAGGAGAGTGAAAAAGCTGGCCTAAAACTCAGTATTAAAAAAATGAAGATCATGACATCCAGTCCCATCACTTCATGGCAAATAGATGGGGAAACAGTGGAAATAGAGAGAGACTTTATTTTCTTGGGCTCCAAAATCACTGCAGATGGTGACTGCAGCCATGAAATTAAAAGGCACTTGCTCCTTGGGAAAAAAAAAGCTATGACAAACCTAGACTAAAAAGCAGAGATCTTACTTTGCCAACAGAAGTCCATCTAGTCAGAGCTATGGTTTTTCCAGTAGTCATGTATGGATGTTTGAGTTGGGCTGTAAAGAAAGCTGAGCACTGAAGAATTGATGCTTTTGAACTGTGGTGTTGGAGAAGACTCTTGAGAGTCCCTTGGACTGCAAGGAGATCAAACCAGTCAATCCTAAAAGAAATCTGTCCTGAATATTCATTGGAAGGACTGATGCTGAAGCTGAAGCTCCAATATTTTGGCCACCTGATGTGAAGAACTGACTCACTGGAAAAGACCGTGATGCTGGGAGAGATTGAAGGCGGGAGGAGAAGGGGACGACAGAGGATGAGATGGTTGGATGGCATCACTGACTCGATGGACATGAATTTGAGCAAGCTCCTGAGTTGGTGATGGACAGGAAGGCCTGGCGTACTGCAATCCATGGGGTCACAAAGAGTCAGACATGACTGAGTGACTGAACTGAACTGATAGTTATGTTGAGCAGTTTTTCATGTGTCTGCTGACCATCTCTATGTCTTCTTTTGCTTAAGTCACTCAGTCATATCTGACTCTTTGTCATCCCACACTGTATCCCAGGCTCCCCTGTCCATTATATTCTCCAGGCAAGAATACTGGAGTGGAGTATCATTCCCTTCTCCAGAGGATCTTCCTGACCCAGGGATTGAAGGTGGATATCTTGTGTTGCAGGCAGATCCTTACTGTTTGAGCTACAGGGGAGAATATATCTCCTTTGGGAAAACATATTTTCAGGTACTTTGCCTATTTTTATTGGGTTACTTATTGTTTTCTTTGTGTTTCATTTTTTTGTTAATGAGTTCATTGTATATTTTAGATATTAGTTCCTTATCAGATGTATGGTTTACAAATATTGTCTACAACTCTGTAGGTTGCCTTTTCACTTTGATCGTTTCCTTTGCTGTGTGGAAGTTATTTAGTTAGGTGTAGTCACATTTGTTTATTTTTTATTTTATTGTCTCTGCTTTTGGTGTCATATTGCAAAGACTCGTGTCAAAGAGTTTTTTTCCATATGTTTTCTTCTATGGGTTTTACAGTTTTAGCTCTTACATTTAGGGGGTTGAACTTGTGATACTTTAATTTGTTGGAAATTTTTATGACCTGTTTTGTGAGCTAATATAATCTTGCAGAATTTTCAGTGTGTACTTGAGAAGTATGTATATTCTTCTACTGTTCATGCAAAGTTCTATATATATCTGTTTGGTCTATTTGGTTCTATAGTGTTGTTCAGTTCTGTTGTCTCCTTATTGATATTTTCTGATGATTTTTCCATTTTGAGAGTGGATATTGAACTCTCATATTTTTATTGTATTGCTGTGTATTTCTCTCTTTAGATCTGACAATATTTTCTTTATGTATTTAGATGCTTTGATCTTGGGTAAATACGTATTTATAACTGTTATAGCTTCCTGTTCATCTGGCCTTTTATCACTATGTAATGACCTTCTTTGTTTCTTTTGACAGTTTTAACTTAAGGTCAATTTTGTCTAATATGAGAATAATTGACCCTTGAACAGTGGGAGTTAGGGGTGTCAACTGCCCAAGCATTTGAAAATTTGTATGTAACATTATAGTGAGCCCTCTGTATTCAAGATTCTGCATTCACAAATGCAACCAACTGAATCATGTAATACTGGAGTACGTATTTATCACAAAGCATCTGCATAAAAGTGGACTCTTACTGTTCAACACTGGTGCAGTGTTGTTGAGAGGGACAGCTATATAGTCACCCCTGCTCTTTTTTGGTTACCATTTGCATAGATTATCTTTTTCCATCTTTTTGAGCCTGTGTGTGCCTTTAAAGCTTGAGTTTCTTTAGCCATTATGTTTTTTTGATTGGGTAGTTTTATCTGTTTATATTTAAAGTGATTATGAACTAAATGGCAAAAGAACTTACTCTTGCCATTTGGTTCATTATTTTGTGACTTTTTTTCCAAGTTTCTTTGCCCTTTTTTGCTTTTCTTCCTTTGGAATTTGTAGTCGTACACTTTGAATTGGGCTTCCCAGGTGGCGCAGTGGTAAAGAATCCGCTTGCCATTGCAGGAAGAGCAAGGACTGTAGGTTTGATCCCAGGGTTAGGAAGGTCCTCTGGGATAGGAAGTGGCAACTTGCTACGCCAGTATTCTTGGCCTGGAAAATTTCATAGACAGAGGAGCCTGGCAGGCTGCAGTCCATGGGGTTGCAAACAGTCAGACACAACTGAGCAGTTGAGTTCACACACATGCTTTGAATCATTTTAAGCTTTTGTGCATCTGCTGTAAGTTTTTTCTTGGTGATTACCGTGGGGTTTACATAAAATGTCTCATAGCAGTCTATTTTAAGCCAGTAACTTACCTTCATTGCTTTTAAGAACTCTACACTTTTACTACCCCACACATTTTATGCTATTGACGTCACACTTCTTTTTATATTGTATATCCGCTAACAAATTATTGTAGGTGTATTTATTTTTAATATTTTTGTGTTTACTTTTTTATACTAGAGTTGAAAATTATTTACCCATCAGCACTGCATATTATTCTGAATTTGATTATGTGTTTACCTTTACCAGTGAGTTTTATACTTTTGTATGTTTTCCTGTTACGTGTTAACCTGCTTTCATTTTAACTTGAAAAATTCCCTTTAGCTTTTCTTGTAAGATAGGTCTAGTGGTGATGATTCTATCCGATTTTGTTTGTCTGAGAAAGTCTTTGTCTTATCTTCATTTCTGAAGGGCAGCTTTGCTGGATATAGTGTTCTCCATTGGTCACTTTTTTCTTTTGTCACTTTGAATGTATTATCCCACTGTCTCCTGGATTGTAAGTTTTTTGCTGAGAAATCCACTTATAGCCTTGTAGGGGTTCCTTGATATATCATAAATCCTGTTTTTCTCTTGCTGCTTTTAAAATGTTGTCTTTGGATGTTGATAATTATATTTCTATGCAACATTCTTTGGGTTGATCCTTTGAGGATTTGGGTTGATATGTTGGGGACCTTTGAGCTTCAGGAACCTGGATGGGCTTATTGCTCTCAAGATTTGGAAAAGTTTCAGCCATTATTTGTTTAAAGAGAGTTTCTGCCTCTAATTTTTTCTCCTCTGCAAAGTCCCATAGTGCATATATTGATCTGCTTAAAGTTGTCCCTTAAATCCCAAATCCCATGGGCTTTCTTCACTCTGCTTCATCCTCACCACATCCCCACCCCCCCCCCCCACCCCCACCCCGCCGCCGCCGCCGCCCCTCCACTGGATAATTTCACAGATTCTTTCTTCTGCTTGGTAAAGTAGTGTTGAAGAAATCTATTGGATTTTTCATTTCATTCATTGTGTTCCTTCGCTCCAGAATGTCTGTTTGGGTCTTTTTAATGATTTCTATCTTTTTGTTGAAGTTCTCTTCTTGTTAATGTATTTTTATCTTGATTTTATTGAGTTGTCTACCTGTGTTCTCTTGTAGCTTGCTGAACTTCCTTAAGACAATCACTTTGAATTCTTTGTGAAGCAAGTCATAGATTTCCAGTTCTTTGTGTTTAGCTACTGGGGCTTTATTAGTTTCCTGTGGTGGGTCATGTTGCCTGATTCATGTAGCCTTGTGTTGGTGTCTGTGCATGTGAAGGAAACACCATTTCCTGTCTTCACAGGCTGGCTTTAGTAGATCAAGGCCTTCTGCTGCTCTGTCCTCAGGCTGATGGAACTGCCTCACAGATAAAATTTGAGCAGGGCTAGAGCCTGGTCTCTTGGCTGCTGCCAGGTCCTCAGTTGTGTCCACCTTTGGCAGGTATGTAATTGGGGATGCAAGTGGTTTGAATCCTGTCTATTCCCTGGGTGCTGGGACTGCCTGCAGGACTATGGTTGAATAGCCTAGTCATGGTGCCATATCTAGCTCCACAGTTGAAAGGCTTTTTACCAGGGTCATGGATAGTGTGGTATCCACTGTGTCCCTGAGCATTCTCCCATCGGGTCACTGGGTGGGCAGCACTGCCTCTGGGACCAGGGCAGAATGGGTTTAGAATGTCACAGGGCTGCTTCAGGATTTACCATCAGAATTGAGGTCAGCAGACCTGCCACTGGGGGTTCAGACCAGTGTGTCTTACACTGGTTTCCCAAGTGGGCAGTATTGCCTCTGGATCATGGCAGGTTGGGCTTGGAGTCAAGTGGTAGGGCCCCTTGAGCATCTACAGCTGGGACTGAAGTCAGCAGACCTGCTATTTTCAACACTGATAGAAATTTCTTCTAGTATTTAAGTCTATAACTTAAATGGAATGCTTCTCCTAAAGTTTTTGATTGATTTTATTGTTATATATTTATTATTGACTTGATATTTTGGGAAGTAAGCATCTGATTTAGCTATACCTTCATTCACACATATAATGGTTTTGGTGGTGAGTGCTCAGTCACATCCCATTCTTTGTGAGCCCATGGACTGTAGCCCACCAGGCTCTTCTGTCCTTGGGATTTCCCAGGTGAGAATACTGGAGTGGGTTGCCATTTCCTCCTCAGGGGCAGAGACTGGTGTTTCTGGGTCCCTGGGCCAGCAGGAGTGACTCCAAATCACTTTAGAGTGGGGCTGGGGCCGGGTCACAGGACTGCCTCTAGCCTGCAGTTGGGTCTGAAATTGGAAGTCCTGTTGACAGAGGCATGGATGTGTGTGGCATCTCCTGGTCCCTTGGCAGCTTGGCTGTGTGCATTATGGCCAGGCTGGGCCAGAGCCGAGTCTGTGGGGGAAAGGGCTGCTCTTGGTCTGTAGCCAGGGCCACTGTCAGCAAGCCAGCTTCTCCAAGCAATTCTTCCTGGTCTTGGGCTTCATCAGGGTTTTGCAACTTTATACATGGATCCCAAAGCTCCCAAGAAGCCCCTTTTGTCTGTGGAGGGATGCCAGGTTGCTCTTTGTGTGGGAGATGTGAGCTTGGCAGCACCTATTCGACCATCTTGCTGATATCCTGCTAAACACTTGACGTTTCATCTCTACAGCCCTTCTCTGAGTTTACTGCTGCATTATGTCCATTTTGCAGGTGAACCAAATGAGGCACAAGAGATTAAGAAGGTTGTCCAAGGTTTTCTAGCTGGAGCCAGGATTCCAACCTCTTAAGACTGACTTCAGAGTTTGTGTTCTTAAATACTGTGGTTCCCCTGCTCTAAGTGTTTACATTCATATAGTAATAACGTTTTCTTCTCTGCATTTCCTGGGTGGCCTGACCTGGAAGGAGTTCTTGGTGGATGGTTCATATGTAGGGCTTTTCCATTCTTAAAAGTCTGAGAAATTGAGTCATGTTACCTTAATTGATGTCTCTTTATTTTAAACAGAATGTGGGAATGGGGAAGATGGGGATTTTGGTTCATGGAATCCAGAAATGGATAAACAAGCTTAAGATCTGGAAGGCGACTCAGGAACCACTGACCTCACTGGGTTGTCTTTGTGGCCTTTGAGTCACATCTTCTGCTGGGCTGCCTCACCAACCCCCACCAAACCCCTACCTACCTCACTAGGTAGGCTGCAGTCAGGGGCCAAACCTGTTTGTCCTGGTGCCCTGTGCCAAAGTGGGTCAGGGCAAGTTTAAGGAGGCTTGACAGGCTCTGTGAGAGTGGAGGACTCAGAAGCAGGCTGCAGAGGCTCCAGGTGAGTGCCTTGTGCTTCGTAAATGTGACTGGTCCCTGCACAGGTGAGCTCAGAGGCCCTGGGCACACATACACATTGTCATTGCCATGTAAAAATTATGCACATCTGTTGGAAAATGTCTTAGAACACATAAAACAAGCAAGTAGGTTTTGGTTTATGAACTATTTGGCATTATTCACTAATTTGTATTTATTTTCTGTCTTATATTTTCATTAGTAGAACTCACTGAAGTATTTCTAGTACAAGCAGTCTTTTTAGTTTGGCTGTGTGGCCTATGGGATCTTAGTTCCTCGACCAGGGATTGAACACATCACCCATGCAGTTTAAGCACAGTATTAACCTCTGGACCATCAGGGAAGCCCCAGGAAGTCTTTTAAGTCAGTAGAAATGGCAACCCACTCTAGTATTCTTGCCTGAAGAATCCCATGGACTGAGGAGCCTGGTGGGCTGCAGTCCATGGGGTCACAAAGAGTCGGACACGACTGAGTGACTTTACTTACTTAAGGCCTTTGTAGGTAAAAATTACGTGAGTGAAACTTGGTTTTCTTTTTAAAACTCATCCTAAAGAAATATGTTGTCAGCCAAAGGCATGCCACTGCTGTGAAAATAATGGGCCACTACTACTCTAATAATGAGGTGTGGGGCAGAGAAATGAGGAGCTCACATCTGGAGAGCTTTTGGCACTTGGACACTTGGGGAAAGAGCAGCCTAGAACAATACACTGAACCAAGATGGCACTCCCACCCATGAGAGCTGGATCTCACCTGCACCCCCAGTTTGCTGCTCACTCTTTCAATTGTTGTGCCCTACTTGTTTCCCCACAGGAACCTTGTAAATATCATTACTCTACAGGATGCAAACTAAGGTTGAGAGGTTAAGTGGTTTGTTAAAGGTCATGTGTGGAGTAAATGAAGATGGTTTTCACCTTTCTTGTGTGTGTGGGAAAACTGTGACACTGAAGGTCAGTGGTTGTTTCAAGTCAGCATCATCCCCTTCCACACTTTGTCTTGCACCTTCCATGTTTATGTCTTCTCCCCTTGGTTGAGCACTTCATCCTCTTTTCTCTGAACAGTCATGAGGAATCTCACTGATGCCTAAATCTTCAATTACAGTGTTTATGCTAATGTTTCCAAAATATGTTTTTCCAGCCCAGGAATTCCCTGCTAAGTGCCAGCTCCTATTGCTCTGGTTGTCTAATAGAAATCTCTCAGGGCCTATATCTGAAATAGAGACCATCCTTTCCCCAGTAAATGGCCTGACCACTTACCCAGAATGCTGCTCCAGAAGCCTGGACTACTCCCATACCAACTACTCTGCATTCTCTGCAGTCCTATTGACTCTTATTCCTCCAAGTTTCTGGAACTCACCTCTCTCAGGCCTCCAACCTGTGTGCTTGCCTCAGTCCAGGCCATTCTTCCTGTGGACAGCCCTCTTCTGCCTGTGTGCTCTCTTAAGGCTCTAACCCAAGCTGTCACTTCCTTGTTGGAAATCTATGAATGGACCTAAAAATTCCACTCAGCCTTAGCTAAGTTCAGAGTGCCCACTGGTGCCCTGTCCCCTCTTTAGGTGGTGCAGCTGTCCTGTCCCAAGCCTTTCTGACTCTATACACCATTGCCCTAAGCAGGTGCTACATCTAAGAGTGAGGTAGCAGAGATCACACATGTCTAAGTATGTTTTATCTTATGAGGATTAACTGATTGCAAGTTTTGGAGCCTGGCTCGTCAGCAGTAAGCGAGAAGGGGAGCCTTTGAATGGCTAGTTCTCTTTGTCTTTCTTACTTATCAGCGATCACAGTTCTGGGTAAGGTTTCACATTCTGGAAATCACAAAGGATTGGAGGGAAAGATATCCAAGATTGTGAATTTTGAACAGAGGAGGCAGCATTGCTAAGATGCAACCAGGACATGCCTGCCAGAGCCGTGTCTTTCTAAATGGCCCCCACTGTGTTGTGCACTGTGTCATCCTTGTTGAGCAGGACAGCCTTGGGAGCAGCCCTACTATGAGGCTCCAGGCTCTAGGAGGAAGAGTGTGTGTGAGCAGTTGTGTGTATGTGCTTAGGATGGAGAGGGAGCACGGTGATACCAGTGAAATTGGGGTGGGGGGCTTCTTTTGTGGTGATGAATGACTCAAGTAGCCATGTTGTGTGTGTGTTTGAGGCAGGGTGGAGCTGTTGGGGTTGAGAACAGAGAGTGGGGGCACCTGGTAGAGTTGAGGGGAACCCCAGTTTGTCTCATTGCTTTTGTTAAGGGAAATATTTAAAGCAAAACCCCAGTCTTTAGACCTAGATCTATAATCTGGATATTATGTTTTGCAGTTGATGAATCAGCACTTACAGCCAGGCCTCGTACCCTTGTCTTAGGGTCTGTGTCATTGGTAAACAGCCTCTGTCTCCCCAGGCTCATCTTTTATTTCCCTCACTCTGAAAGCAAGCCTCTTACAAAGATTTTCCACTGGTGGGAAAGCTGTCAGTCAATGTGTTCCTACCGCTCCTCCTAAGTGGTGCAAAAGCAGAAATGAAAATATACCCCCATTAAATTTTGCTAGGTGGTGGAACTAGTTGCTAGGAACTAGGGGCATTAAAAATTTTTCCTTTTAACCTCTCGTTTTTGCAAAAAAATTTCCTGAATTCAATTAAAAAAAATTTTTTTTACTTTATTTTGCTTTACAATACTGTATTGGTTTTGCCATACATTGACATGAATCAGCCACGGGTGTACACGAGTTCCCAATTCTGAACTCCCCTCCCACCTCCCACCCCATATCATCTCTCTGGATCATCCCCATGCACCAGCCCCAAGCATCCTGTTTCCTGTATCTAGCATAGACTGGCGATTCGTTTCTTACCTGATAGTATACATGTTTCAATGCCATTCTCCCAAATCATCCCACCCTCTCCCTCTCCCAGTGTCTGAAAGTCCGTTCTATACATCTGTGTCTCTTTCGCTGTCTCGCATGCTGCTGCTGCTGCTAAGTCACTTCAGTCGTATCCGACTCTGTGCAACCCCATAGACGGCAGCCTACCAGGCTAGCCTGTCCCTGGGATTCTCCAGGCAAGAACATTGGCGTGGGTTGCCATTTCCTTCTCCAATGCATGAAAGTGAAAAGTGAAAGGGAAGTCACTCAGTCGTGTCCAACTATTAGCGACCCTGTGGACTGCAGCCTACCAGGCTCCTCCATCCACGGGATTTTCCAGGCATAGAGGGTTATCATTACCACCTTTCTAAATTCCATATGTGTTAGTATACTGTATTGGTGTTTTTCTTTCTGGCTTACTTCACTCTGTATAATAGGCTCCAGTTTCATCCACCTCATTAGAACTGATTCAAATGAATTCTTTTTAACGGCTGAGTAATACTCCATTATGTATATGTACCACAGCTTTCTTGTCCATTCATCTGCTGATGGACATCTAGGTTGCTTCCATGTCCTGGCTATTATAAACAGTGCTGCAATGAACATTGGGGTACCCGTGTCTCTTTCAATTCTGGTTTCCTCGATGTGTATGCCCAGCAGTGGGATTGCTGGGTCATAAGGCAGTTCTATTTGCAATTTTTAAGGACTCTCCACACTGTTCTCCATAGTGGCTGTACTAGTTTGGATTCCCACCAACAGTGTAAGAGGGTTCCCTTTTCTCCACACCCTCTCCAGCATTTATTGCCTGGGGACGTTTGGATCACAGCCATTCTGACTGGTGTGAAATGGTACCTCATTGTGGTTTTGATTTGCATTTCTCTGATAATGAGTGATGTTGAGCATCTTTTCATGTGTTTGTTAGCCATCCGTATGTCTTCTTTGGAGAAATGTCTGTTTAGTTCTTTGGCCCATTTTTTGATTGGGTCATTTATTTTTCTGGACTTGAGCTGCAGGAGTTGCTTGTATGTTTTTGAGATTAGTTGTTTGTCAGTTGCTTCGTTTGCTATTATTTTCTCCCATTCCGAAGGCTGTCTTTTCACCTTGCTTAGAGTTTCCTTTGTTGTGCAGAAGCTTTTAATTTTCATTAGATCCCATTTGTTTATTTTTGCTTTTATTTCCAATATTCTAGGAGGTGGATCATAGAGGATCCTGCTGTGATTTATGTTGGAGAGTGTTTTGCCTATGTTCTCCTCTAGGAGTTTTATAGTTTCTGGCCTTACGTTTAGATCTTTAATCCATTTTGACTTTACTTTTGTGTATGGTGTTAGAAAGTGATCTAGTTTCATTCTTTTACAAGTGGTTGACCAGTTTTCCCAGCACCACTTGTTAAAGAGATTGTCTTTAATGCATTGTATATTCTTGCCTCCTTTAGCTGGTACAACAGATGAACTTTGGTTCCTTTCCAGCAATACCTCCTGGTAGTGTAATAACATATACTAGGAATGAGGTTATGAGATATAGTTAACTCCTGTACCTATTTTGTCACTCCCGGAATGGTTCCAAGTTTAATTCCTTGTAGGAAGGTTGACAGTTATAATCATGTTGTTGGTCATTTGCCTTTTTTGGTGTAGCACCAACATTGATGTCCAGAGAGAAATCTCCACCCGACTGACTAATATGAGGCACAGGTCTTGGTTGCATGTCTTTCCTAAAATGTCAGTATTCATCAGCAGTTTGCAGCCAGTGCTTTGTGTATTTGTTTCTTTGGGTTCAAGAGTACAGTCTAGGAAGTCCTGTGTCTTGTCTCCACAGTGTTTAGTATGGTCAAGTTTCTGAGTTTGGTATGATTGACACTTGGAGGTCTCCTGAGAGAATATCTCTACCAGCTGCCTTATCACTTTCTTCTATGAGTAAATCCCCATCAGCTGTCCGGTGTATTCAGACTTCATGACCTGAGGTCTCCCTTGGTTTTTGGAGGTGATGTAATGTGGTAGAAAAAAGGCAGCTTTGGACCCAGACATTCTGAGTTTTAAATTGATTCCAGCATTATGTTTGGGGGCATGTCGCTTAGCTCTCCTGGACTTTATTTGTAGCGCAGAGAAACTCTTGTGTATCTGGAAGGATGTTAGCTTAGCAGTCCTGTGGAATGTGGAGATCTGCCAGGTAAGAGACATCTGATAATGCCTGATGTCCTTGATATGTCTATCAGGGAAGCCGTTCAATTTAAGGTAGGAATGAAAATATTTGCCACCGTATTCCTAGAGACAGTGTGAAGACAACAGCCTTTGAAGGCAATTTAAGCTTCTTGTGGGGAAAGGCATTTTGTGCACAGCTTTGGAAATCGGCTAAACTCTCTCCTTGCTAATACTTACATTCAGTCACTCAGTTGTGTCTGACTCTTTGTGACCCCATGGACTGAAGCCCACCAGGCTCCTCTGTCCATGAGATTTCCCAGGCAAGAATACTGGAGTGGGTTGCCATTTCCTTCTCCAGGGGATCTTCCTGACCCAGGGATTGAACCTGAGTCTCCTGCTTGACAGATGGATTCTTTACTACTGACCCTTCAGGGAAGCCCAACCTCTATCCTTGCTGTTTGTAAATCCAGAAGTTGCTAGTATTTGTCCATTTTATCTGGTTCTTAAATGGCCCACCTTATCCATGCAATGCATGTTAAAAACTAGCTGAAGGCACAGCCCTCAGCTGCAGTGAGTCCCGCCGTGGCAGTCCCTGCCATGTCGCTGGTCTCTGACCTGGCTCCCAGTTCTCTCCCTCTACCTCTCCACACTTGTTTAGTTCAGCACCCACTTTGTGTTGTCCTCCTGCTCCAACTTCCGTTCGCTCCTTCGCTGTGTTTCCCTTTCCCTTCCCTCTGTTAGAAAGGGAAACCAGGCCCTCCTTCTCCACCTCATGGACCCCTCCCCATTCAAGATTTCCCCTGGGAGGAAGGTAAGACAGATCTTTTCATTTATTTTTGTGTGTTGGGTGGTAAAATTGACCTTTGCGATATGGAAAGTGCTCAGAAACTGATTTAGCACAGAACACATCTTGTACTATTTCAGCCCTCTAGGAAATTTACAGGTAATTTGCCAACCAAACTGAAGTGCTCAGTGTTTACAAAGAAGAACCTTTCCCTTTGCTTCTGGTGGTGCTGTTTCTTCCTCCGGAAACACCCTCTCTCCTTGTCTTTCTATTCTCATTTCATACACAGCCTCCTCAAGAAGCCTGTCGCAAAACAATGTGATCTCTGACTTTCAAACTTCATAATTAAAAATTGCTGTATTTATTATGAAAATAAAACAAATGCATTCTAATCAGGGAATAATTTTAAAGTAGAGAAATACATGAAGAAACAAAATCACATCTCTTATTACACCAAGACAGGAGCGATTTATGTCGAATGCTGTTTTCCTTCTGGCCATTTTCTTTGCATCCTTCATACAGTGGTCATAACATACATAAAGTTTTGTGTTCTCCTGTCATAAGTACTTCTATTCCATTTTATATTTCCTTTAAACATTGTAGAAGCCGTATGATATTTTATGATGTGGCTCCTGATTGGCTGATCCATTCTCCTGATGTTGAATATCTAGCTTCTTCCCCATTTTTCTGTATTTTAAGAATCCTAAGATAAGCATCTTTGTGCATTTTGGATTAAAAAAAATAGATTTCTAGAAACGCAATAACCGGATAAGAGCTTATTGACAGATTTAAAAGTATCTGCTATATCTTACCAAACTGACTTTCAGAAAGTTTGCTTTTTAAAACAAATTTATACTCCCAAATTTATACATTCAGTAGTGTATGTGACTACAGGGTCACATATTATATGTTTGCTATTTGAACAAAGACATATATTTTCCCCATGTTATAAGACTTGGAGGATTAAGACTGTAGCACATGTGTGCATTTACTGGGTGTTGCAGATGTCCTCTCTTGGAGGTGGGTTGACAATCCACCCCTTGGTCCCAGCTTTAATACCAGGTAGATCCACCTCTCAGCTGGTGTTGGGTTGGAATGTCGATCCAGATGGCTGAGTTCCGCAGTGATAGGAAGTGGGATTCTGCCAGGAGGCCAGGAGCTTTTGGTCTAGTGCTGTGTCCTCTCCCCAGCGTGGTGTTTTCTGGTGTCCTCCTTCATTCTGCTCAGCTGTTCTGGCCCCTTGACTCCAGCCCTGTGGTCCTTGGAGGCATGGGCTCTGGGAGCATCCTGGAAAGCAGCCAGTTTTGACATGGATGACCCAGGCACTGCTTCCCTGGTCTGAGGAGTCCGTCCCTGCAGTTACCCTGATGGAAGTGGGTGAAAATGAGAATTGTCCTGATTTGAGAGCACCATTTTTCTTCCTTCAGATAGAGTGGGAGTGGAGGCTTTTAAATATATAGGATTTTTTTTTTTTTAAACGGAGGATTTCTTTTAGAACAATTCCGTTCTCTCTTGTCAGGAAAGAAGCAAAGTGTTCTTCATATAGTTGGATGTGTGTCTGTTTGGATTAAAGGAAGTAGATAAAGCCTTGCATGCATAGGCAGATGCCCCCTCCTTTTGATTATTGAGCACAGAGCATTAGCCAGTGCAGCCCTGCTACTCCCAGCCACCCTGGGGAGACTGTGAAGGTTGAACAGATTATTTCTTAAGGTGGGAAACATGAAAAGATCTCTAACAACATGGATCTCTGGTTCTGTCCCAATTGAAAAATAATGTTTGAGGGTCACTGCCTTCCTTAGTTTCTGTCTGGTTATGTCACAGATTGGAGGATTTTGGTAGAAATTAAGCCGTATTACCAAGTCTATGTTCCATGAAGTATGGATCCCTGACCTGGGGGCTACTTGCCCTAAGGGAAGGGCAAATGGTAAAAGGACTTGAGCCCTTGCTAACCTTTTTGTCCCATGACTGTCTTAATAAATGGGCCTTTGCTTTAAGAGCCTGGGTATTTTTTTCTTTTTCTTTTTTGCAATGAAAACTTTTATTATATTTGGAATTAACCAGCTGGATTCAGTTTGCTGCTGCTGCTAAGTCGCTTCAGTCGTGTCCGACTCTGTGCGACCTCATAGACGGCAGCCCACCAGGCTCCCCCGTCCCTGGGATTCTCCAGGCAAGAACACTGGAGTGGGGTGCCATTTCCTTCTCCAGTGCATGAAAGTGAAAAGTGAAAGTGAAGTCGCTCAGTCGTGCCTGTCTCTTAGCGACCCATGGACTGCAAACTACCAGGCTCCTCCGCCCGTGGGATTTTCCAAGCAAGAGTACTGGAGTGGGATGCCATTGCCTTCTCAGTTTAGATAATCCTAATTTTGTTGGCAACATCCAAAGCATCATAGTCAAGAGCCACTCGAACATATGCCTTCTCCTCTCCATCAGGCCTGATCACCGTTTTCACTTTGGCCATGTCAGTGTCACGGAGCTTCTTCACAGCCTGATTAATTTGGTGCCTAGACATCCACAATGGATACCAGTGTTGCTGTCTTCTGTTTTCTTCATGGCTGACTCAGTGCTGAGCAGGAATTTGATGATGGCATAGTGGTCAAGCTTGTTTCTCCTAGGGGCGCTCCTCTGAGGATGTTTGGGCTGCCTCCTGAGCCACAGTGTTTCAGGCTGCCGCAAGGTAGGTAACATCTGGATCTGTTTTTGTGTGTGTGGCTGTGGATGCCTTTCAACACTGCTTTCTTGGCCGCCAAAGCCTTTGCTTCGGCTTTGGCTTTAGGAGGGGCATGGGTTTCTGTTGTCACCTTTGGCACCATCTTTGTGAAAAGGAACCTGGATATTTTTAATGCTTGGGAATGGCTTACGGTGAACTACTCTTATCTCCTTGCCTATCTCCAGCTGAGCTATTTCAAATCATAAAAGATGACCCTGTGAAAGTGCTGAAATCAATATGCCAGCAAATTTGGAAAACTCAGCAGTGGCCACAGGACTGGAAAAGGTCAGTTTTCATTGCAATCGCAAACAAAGGCAATGCCAAGGAATGCTCAAACTACCACACAATTGCACTCATCTCACACACTAGCAAAGTAATACTCAAAATTCTCCAAGCTAGGCTTCAACAGTACGTGAACCAAGAACTTCCAGATGTTCAAACCAGATTTAGAAAAGGCAGAGGAACCAGAGATCAAATTGCCAACATCTGTTGGATCATAGTGAAAGGTTGCTGCTGTGAGCCATGTGCTGCACCAGGATTTGTGACCTCCAGAGGAGAGGATTTTGATCCAGGGCCAGAGACCAGGCTTGACTAATGGAGCTTTTTATGTAACAGAACTTTATTAAAGTATGAGAGGGATAGAGAAAACTTCTGACATAGACATCAGAAGAAAGCAGAAAGAATGCCCCCTTGATAGTTTTTAGCAAGGTGTTTTATGTCTGTTAGCAAGCTTATTAATCAGATAAGAGAGACCTCAAGGCTGAGGGAGTTTCACCAGGCCCCTCTCCCACAATGTGCATTTTTGAGATAGGATGGCATGAGGTGTGTCATCCCCCAGCCATAAAGTAACTGTAATGAATACTGGTTTGTTGAGCCGTTATCAACCCAAGGTTTGAGAAAAGAAAATAATCTTAGGGGGAACCATTTTGAAGAAAGGCAGATTCCAAAGCAAATACATTGTTTCATTAACATAGCCTAAGAAAAATATTTCCTTAAGGAAAACACATTGGTTAGTTCGAGTCAGAATCAGGTGTCCTCAACACAGAATTAAAAGAAGACGCTTCTAATTTTGTGTAGAGAAGGAAAAGTCTGCCATTGCAGTCTATTTCCTCCTGCAGCGTGGGGACCTTTGCCCTTTCTACCTGTTACCCTCTCAATGGAAAAAGCACGAGAGTTCCAGAAAAACATCTATTTCTGCTTCATTGACTACAGTAAAGCCTTTGACTGTGTGGATCACAACAAACTGTGGAAAATACTTGAAGAGATGGAAATACCAGACCACCTGACCTGCCTCCTGAGAAATCTGTATGCAGGTCAAGAAGCAACGTTAGAACTGGACATGGAACAACGGACTGGTTCCAAAGTGGGAAAGCAGTATGTCAAGGCTGTATATTGTCACCCTGCTTATTTTAACTTATATGCAGAGTACATCATGAGAAGCTGGACTGGAAGAAACACAAGCTGGAATCAAGATTGCCAAGAGAAATATCAATAGCCTCAGATATGCAGATGACACCACCTTTATGGTGAGGATGAAGAGGAGCTAAAGAGCCTCTTGGTGAAAGTGAAAGAGGAGAGTGACAAAGCTGGCTAAAGCCCAACATTCAAAAAACAAAGATCATGGCATCTGGTCCCATCACTTCATGGCAAAAAGATGGGGAAACAGTGGAAACAGAGAGAGACTTCATTTTCTTGGGCTCCCAAATCACTGCAGATGGTGACTGCAGCCATGAAATTAAAAGGCACTTGCTCCTTGGGAAAAAAAAAAG
This sequence comes from Ovis aries, assembly GCF_016772045.2. Taxonomy (NCBI): domain Eukaryota; kingdom Metazoa; phylum Chordata; class Mammalia; order Artiodactyla; family Bovidae; genus Ovis; species Ovis aries. The sequence continues at coordinate 533,654 of NC_056072.1, forward strand.
CTATGACAAACCTAGACAGCATATTAAAAAGCAGAGACATTACTTTGCCGACAAAGGTCCATCTAGTCAAAGCTATGGTTTTTCCAGTGGTCATGTATGGATGTGAGAGTTGGGTATAAAGAAAGCTGAACACTGAAGAATTGATGCTTTTGAACTGTGGTGCTGGAGAAGACTCTTGAGAGTCCCTTAGACTGCAAGGAGAGCCAACCAGTCCATCCTAAAGGAAATTAGTCCCGAATATTCATTGGAAGGACTGATGCTGAAGCTGAAGCTCCAATACTTGGGCCACCTGATGTGAAGAACTGACTTATTGGAAAAGACCCTGATGCTGGGAAAGATTAAAGGTAGGAGGAGAAGGGGACGACAGAGGATGAGATGGTTGGATGGCATCGCCGACTTGATGGACATGAGTTTGAGCAAGCTCCGGGAGCTGGTGATGGACAGGGAGGCCTGGTGTGCTGCAGTCCATGAATCTGAAAGAGTTGGACACGACTGAGGAACTGAACTGAACTGAGCCCTATCTCTTTTATCAAGCCTTTAGGTAATTTAAGGTTCATTTGGAGCACCTGGTCTCCGACTGCCTGAACTATCCTTTGTGTGCTGGCAAACCTCTTAGATATACTTTCTTTTTGTCGGAACCCACAGAACCCACTTCCAGTTCCTACAAGGCCCCGTGTCTCCAGGTGGCCAGTCCCATTCTTTCCACTCCAGGCTCATCCAAGACATAAATGGTGATGAAACAAAATGCCCCCATCTCCCTCCTAAGATTGTAGACTTTGTTGATTATTGTGAGATGCTGGTTTTTCATTATACTGTAGTACCTATTTCAGAACCCATAATATTTGCCAGCTTTTCCCTCATATTTTGTTTACTCCCAGCTTCACCTCATCCTAAGTAATGGGAAGGAAGGTGGTGATCCAGAACAGTCTCATCACAGGACAGACAAGTCAGTGGCGGCAGGAGGAGGGAGAGGGTAGGTACCACTCAAGGCCTAGTTAATTGTTGATAGGCCTTTGGGTTTTTTCACAAAAGGGTGAAAAATCTTGCTTTTTCTGTAAAGTTTCCTTGTCATGAAACTACTGTGGGCCAAACAAAACACATACATGGGTGCTAGTTGAAGATAGCTGTTCTCAACTCAGCTTCCAGTAAGGGCTTGAATGATCGGTATACTTAGTTCCAGGTGTTTACAAGTCACTAAGGGAATTTTCCTGCTGTTTCTCAAGTTTACATGGTTTTGTAACTCCCAAGAAGCTGGCAGGATTTATCAGGATGCAGAAACTTAAGTTTAAATTATTGATCCCTGCATTTAAATGTTGCAGAAGATAAGGACTTCACTATAAAATTAGCGAAAATGTCCTGCCTCAGTTCTCCATGTAGCATCACAGTTAGACAGAACCTCAGAGGCACCTGGGCACCCCTCTCCTCTTCTTGCCTTGAGGGGAAGGGGATGACCATGGTCCATTGGGATCTATTTGTGAAATCCCTGGAGTCTCTTTGTCTTCCTCCCTAGCATCAGAGCTGGGGCAGGGGTTGACCTGGATGTTAATAGGCATTAACTGAGAGGATTGAAATGATACCCAATGCACCAATATCCAGCTCTGCTTCCTAGAGCTGTGACCTGGGGCTGCTGAATCTGGGTCAGAGGAATTAAGAATTGTCCAGCCTTCTGCCACACTGGGCACTTGGCACAATGTGGGTCAGAGCTGGCTCTCCACTTCCTTCTGTGAGCATGTGTGGATTCACTCATCTGCACCCCAAGACCTGCCCATCAGCCATGTCCCAGAAGCTTCCTCTCCACCTCTTAACAGAGGCCAGAATCCTCAGGGCCAGGCTGAGGGCTGGTCACCCCACTGCAGCGCTTCCCCACCCCTGCTGCCTCTGCTCCTTGTGTTTGAAAGCCAGGAGCCTTAATTCAGGTTTTGTTGTCATTGTGGTTGTTTATTTGTTTTGGCACAGTATATTTCTATGTTTTTAATCAGTCTTTAGAAAAATTTTAGATTTACAGAAAAGTTGTGAAGCTAATATAACATTCCTGTATACTGCTTACCCATTTTCCACTGATTTAACATCTGATATTGCCTCACTATATTTGCTGAAGAAAAACAAGCCTACATTGATAATGTTACTATTAATTAATTAACATCTGATATTACCTCACTATATTTGCTAAAGGAAAGCAAACCTACATCGATAATGTTGGTATTAATTAAACTTATGGCTTTATGTGAATTTCACTAGTTTTCCTGCTGGGTCTTCTCCTGTTCCAGGACTCCATGTTGAATTTAGGCTTCAGTGTTCAGTGTTGCCCTGTTTCCTGCCTGCCTTTCCCTTTTCTTTACACGTTCTGTTTTTATAACCATTTTCAACCTGGTGGATTCCCCAGGAGAGATTATGTGCTCATTTGCAGGCTAATTTTGAAATACAAGAGCTTTAATCCCTACCCTATGATAGAGCTGTCAGCTTGGAAGGTGTACAGCTAGCACAGATGTGGGTGGGGGCTTCTCAGCACCTTTGAAGCAGCGCAGGAGCAGGTACTGCTCGGGCACAGCTCTGCGACCCCGCACTCTGTCGGTGCATAAGCAGCGTGGCCCATGAGCTGGGACTCCAGCTGCAGTCACGTCTGCTTTGTTTTCCCAGTCACACCAAGGTGTCATCATACCTGTGTTTATCTCTAGGTGAAGTCAGCTGTGCCCATCCAGCCAGCAAGTGGGAGCGGGAAAAGACACCCTGTGGCCCGAGCTAAGGAGCACTGGCTGTGTTGAGGCTGGAGAACACGGGAGAGGCCGTGGCCAGGCACGGACGGGCAGGCTTCACCACCAGAGCACCAGGTTCCTCACCTGGTCTTGGCTGGTACCTTCTTTGGCAGAAGCCATGTTCACAGCTGACTGTAAATGACCTTTGCTGTATGTAACGGGTTCATTTTTATTATTTTTTGTTTTTAAGAAACTAGCATGCATATCAGTGGAAAAGTTCAGTAGTACCAGAGTTTAAAACTAATGACAGCCCCCTCATGCTTCTGCCATTGCTGTCTGAAGGGCAATGAGCTTCAACTTTTTAAGCTGGTTCTTTTAATATTTGCTTCCAAAGTTAAAAATAATGTGCATATACTTCTAGCTCTAGACTCTAGACTCCTAGCAGTATTGGACATTAGTTTCCAGGCTCTTTCCCCCTTGGCATCTCAGTATATTTGGTTATAGCAGTAGACATATGGTGTACTAATATTTTGCATCTCTTACTGTACAGCTTTTTTGTTTTTCCTTGGGTTCAAAACAGCCTCATGTTTTCGTTAACTTAGTTTATCTAGAATGTATGGTTGTGCTCCCAAGGTCTCCACCAGCTCTGTAGAAATCCTCAACAGCGTCTTTTAGAGGTTAGCATCAGATGACTTTTGTCGGTCCCAGTTGCCCTCTGGGGAGATCCTCCCTAGAACTCTGAATTCTCTTTCATGCCAACCACACTGTGTCCTCCTTGGGAAGAACATGCCAATATGAGAAAGATAATTGTTTTCTAAATTGTTTTCCAGTGGATGGATCCTGGGGTGTTATGGATAATATTGTTTCTCTCTCCCTTGGCTTTGAAAGGTTGTTTCTGAATGGAAAGACTCCGGGATTCTTGGCCTCTGGAGGAGAAGAATTCAATCCAGGGCCAGAGACGAGGCTTGATCGCTCAGAGCTTTTGTGTGATAAAGTTTTATTAAAGTATAAAGGAGATAGAGAAAGCTTCTGACATAGGCATCAGAAGAGGGCAGAAAGAGTACCCCCCTGCTAGTCTTCAGCTGGATGTTATATAGTCACTAGCAGTTTGTTCGGAGAAGGCGATGGCACCCCACTCCAGTACTCTTGCCTGGAAAATCCCATGGACGGAGGAGCCTAGTAGGCTGCAGTCCATGGGGTCGCGAAGAGTCTGACACAACTGAGCATCTTCACTTTCACTTTTCACTTTCATGCATTGGAGGAGGAAATGGCAACCCACTCCAGTGTTCTTGCCTGGAGAATCCCAGGGATGGTGGAGCCTGGTGGGCTGCCATCTATGGGGTCGCACAGAGTCAGACGCGACTGAAGCGACTTAGCAGCAGCAGCAGCAGCAGTTTGTGAATGAAAGAAAGGAATGTCTTAAAACTCAGAATGGCAGCAGGCCCCTCACTCATAAGATGCATTTTGGGATAATCTTGGCACCGGATGATTCATCTCAGGCCGTAAAATGATTAACTTGAATCTTATATAAGGGCAGATTACCATACAAATAGTTCATTTACATAGATTAGAGGAACAGTGTTTGAGTATAACATACTGGTTTGTCAAGTAGGTTCTTAGCCATTAGGCGTCACCAACTTGAAGACAGAGTCTGGGGTAAATGCATAGTACATTAACATAGCTTAAGACAAATATTTCCATAAGAAAAATGCGTTAGTTAACTCAAGGTTTGAGAACAGTTAACTTCAGGTGAAACCAGGTGTCATTATGGCAACACAGTATTTTAAGAGAAACCTCCTAAGTTTGTATAGACAAGAACAAAAAATATCACTAGTTTGTTTCTTCCTGCCGCTTAAGAGAGATAATAATGTCTGACACTTGCAGGCTATTTCCTCTGTTTGGAGACCCCTGGCCTTCCTGCCTGTTACCCTCTCAGCTTCTGGAAGCTGGGGGGCCTATCTCCTCCCCCACCTGCCGCACTGCCGCAAACGGCCAACACTGTGTTATTTTGTATATGTATTTCACTCCAGTTTTATCATATTTTCCTCTTCCTGTTCCCCTTTTCCTGTTCCTCAGCTGTCATTTTTAAAATATGTATCTTAGAAATGAACATAAATGAATACATGCTTGTTTTTCTTATATTTTTAAAGAACTTTTATTGAGATATAATTCACGTATCATACACTTTGCCTGCTTAAATATATAATTTCATATATTCTAGTATATTCACAGGGTTGTGCAACCATCATTGTGATCTAATTTTAGAATATTTTTTGCCTCCTGAAAAAACCCCCATAACTCATTAACAGTCAGTCACTCCCCATTCTGCCCTGAGCAACTGCTAATCTACTTTCCGTCTCTCTAAATTTGCTCATTATGGACATGTTATATAAACGGAGTCATACAGTATGTGGTCTACCGTGACTGGCTTTTTCCCTGTTATAGCATGTATTAGTACTTCTTTCCTTTTTTATCAGGCTTCCCTGGTGCCCAGGAATAGATCAGAGCATTTACTCAACAGTTGATGTGTCTCAGATCTACTGCGACTTTTTTGCTATTATAAATAATGCTGTTGTGAATATTTGTATACAAGTATTTTTTTATGTGGATGTATGTTTTAATCTTTGCTAGGTATATACCTGGGAATGAAACTGCTGAGTAAATCAGCCAGTCTTTTTCAAAGTCTGAGAATGGCAGCACCATTTTATAGTCTCAGAAGCAAATCCTTGTAATTGTGTCTTTTTTTTTTTTTAATAGTAGTTATCCTAGTGAGTGTGCAGTGGTGTCTCATTGTGATTTTCACTTGCATTTCCTTAATGACTAATGATGTTGAGCATCTTTTTATGTGCTTATTGGCCATCTGTATATCTTCTTTGGAAAAATATCTGTTCAAATAGTTGCCCATTTGAAGAATAGTTTTATTGAGTTATGATCGACATACATGCAGTTCACCCATTTAAAGTGGACAAATCAGTGGTTTTAAACATTCACAGAGTTGTGCAAGTATTGCCACAGTAAGTCTGAGAACTTTAGTTCTCATCACCCCAAAAAGAAACCCTGTAGCCATTAACAGTTATTCCTTTGTCCATTTTTAATGAGTTGTCTTTTTGTTGTTGAGTTCTAAGACCTCTTTATACAAGTTGCTTATCAACTGTCGACTGGCAAATATTTTCTCCCATTCTGTGAGTTGTGTTTTTATTTTCTTGATGGTGTTGTTTTCAGCAAAACAGTTTACAGTTTTGATGTGGTCCAGTTTATTTTACTTTTTTCTTTTGATACATTTATTTTTGGTGTCTTTGCCTTGTGTTTGTAACTGGTGTTTACTTCTGTAGTCTCAGATTTTTTTGAGATCAAAGTCATTCATAAAAATAAATAAGAAAGTTGTGTGGCAATGGCATGAACTTTGTCCATATGCATCTCGGCAGGGAAATCAGTAATGAGTTTTTAATGTTGAAGCCTCAGTAGAGTCAGGGATCTTTCCAGTGTCTGGAGGGATCAGTTGCCTTCAGCTAGGCTTCCCTAAATCTTTCTTTCCACCTCTCTCTCAGGTTGGTGTGGGGCTGGGTAGCAGATAGAAACTGGAGGAAACTTGATGAACCTCTGACACAGTATCCGGGACTGTCCCCTCCACTCCTGCCAGGGTGGGGCGGAGCGGTCTGAAGAGCACAGCCTGGGATCCTCCTGCAGACAGCTCTGAACCACTTACAAGGATGGAAGGGAAGTTCATTTATTTTATGAGCTCAGAAGAAATGGGTTGGCTGCCGGGTATTTAGCCATATGTGCACCATTATTTCTTTGAGAAAACAGGCCCTAGATTCTAAATCATCGGTTCAGAAATAGACTTTTGAAAAGTGCTCTGTTTCTAAGTTGGTTCCACCTGTGCTCGTTCATCAGTGTTCTTTTCTGTAGCCGTTCCACCCGTGGGGGCTGTGTGTGTGCAGTTTTATGTCCATTTTTTTGTCTGCCTATGAGCATTACTATCCTAAGATCCTGGCTGTAAGGCAGCATGCCCGGCGTGGCCATCGCCCTTGAGACCCCACAGCCTGTCAAGAGAGAATGTGAGCTAGGCCAGAGGCTGGTCTGAGTAGCTGTAACCCTTTCTCATGAAGCGCTGATTATCCAAGTGTGAATCAGAGCCCTTTTTTTCTCTTCCTTCCAAACTCACATTTGGTTGTTTCATGGCTCATTAGTTTTGTTTTAAGGATGGGCAGGGAAACATGAATAGGGAGAAACTGGAGCTTTTTAAAAAGCGGTGGATATCAACTGAAATGGCATTGTTAATTTATCTAGGGATTTTTATCTGTGTGGCTCTTGTTCCATGTTTTCATAGAGAATTGATATGACGGTTTTTCAAAACAAAATGAATGCATACATATGGTTACAAAGGAGTGTGAAGCTGAACGTGATGGCCTCTCCCTCTTCCCTTCCCGACTCTAGACTCTCTGCAGAGGCAGCTACTGTAAAATTTATTTTGCTCCCCTCTGAATTTTTAAGTATTTATATATTAGATACTTTGTTAAAAGTGCACAGATGGTATCATATTATACACAGTTTTGTGCATCTTATTTCTTCTTTTTTTCATAAGAGGTATTTGTTGAAACTCTTTCCATGTTGGCATGCACAGACCTGCACCCCCCTTGGAACTGCAGAATATTCCTTTATATGAATGGTTGTGACTCTTAACCTGCTCTCTTGATACACATTTAGGTAGTTTCTCGCTTTTTGCTAATACAGTGCCCCATGAAACTCTTGGGCAAGTGTCTCGTTTCCAAGTTTGCATTAATGGATTATTATATTTTCCCTTAAACTATAAAAGGTCCTGGTTTCCAGTGATTCTTAACTGGGCCATGGAATCATGAGGCTTTGGGTTGTAGACTGATTTGTTGTATATGGTTTGGGTGCAGTCTGATAGGAGAGACTAGAATTCAGATTTTATTTTTGAGAAGATACTTGAGCATTAAGTTAAAAAAGGACCCAAGCATTATTGTCTGTTTTGGAGTGCTCAAACATTTATGCTTACATTTTGTATCTTTGTAATGCTTTGGAGGCTGAAGGACCTTGATTAACTTTGCCTGGATTTGGAGATGGACTGGAGGGAGTAGTTTGGTTAGAGAACACAGTCCCAAGCAGGGGAATAGGGGCAGAACTGGTGAACTGCACCCACTCATTCTGGTCTATAGAAAAAGACCACTCAGTGTTTCCTGTTGTAGAAGTACTTTTTTAGTGAGATGAAGATATGGTCTGTGGAGTGGATCAACAGTAAAAGTTCTCACGATGTCAGATGGTGAAGACAGATGTCTTAAAGCGCAAAGTCTGCATGTATGGGAGTGTGGCAGAGGGCAGCTTGGCATGACTGAGCTGGACAGGGGTTGGGCATTTGGTTCTGACTGTGCAAACCTCTCTGCTCATACCTACAGTTTCCCAGGCAAAGCTGTTGACCTCCTTGTTGGCTTGTGGAGAAGAGCTAGCAGGACAAACAAAAGATGTGGGCAGGTAATGACTTCGATCCATCTGGCCACTGCCATCCCCACCTGGCATGACAGTCAGGACTTACTAGTACTTACTAAGTGGGTTTTGGGAGAATTAACTTTTGTGGGTAGTTTGGGAGTTGAATTTTCATTAAATGCTTTGGAGTAGTTGGAGTGGGAAGACCGGGAAGATACAGGAAGGTGATTGTTTCTTGATGGCCAGTGAAAGGGCAGCAGACCCAAATTCATGCTTTTGCACGCGTTATCTCATAGAATCTTTATAATATCCTAAGTGAGGTGTTTGCCATTATCTACCTTTAACAGATGAGGGTATGAGTGGAGTCAGAGTTTTACTGATGGTTGATCTGTAATTGGTTTCATTTCTGTGAGCTATAGATTGACGGTAACTGTAGGCCTTCCACTGACTGCACTTTTTCGCTGTGTCTTTCCTGCCATCCAATGTGATGTTGAACTGAACACTCATTAGAGTGGTCATGGGGCTGGTGGTTGAGTTTGCTGAAGGCTTGCCCAAAGTTTTTCTTTCTGTTCTCAGAAGAGTATTGTTGGGGTGTTGTACATTATCCTCCCAAAAACTTGAATGTGAAGCTACTTGTCTGACTTATATGCTTCTGCTTGCTCAAAGAATGATGGTGTGATCAATTCTTCCTGCTGGGTTTGGTTCATGTCTATTTTCTCAGAGTGAAAGCATGCTCAGAAATGTTGTGTGAGCTGCCTCACCTGAGAGATACTTGAGTGAGTTTCGTGGCTGTCTTTCATGGCTTTGCTGAGCACTTGGGGTGCTCAGGGCACACAGACTGAGCATGGGAAAGCAACCTTTTTCCCTGTAAGTCCAGCTGGCTCCAGAAGAGGTCCTGACAGACAGTCCTTTCCAGTTAGGGAATTAGACAGGGTTAGGTTGAAAGGTCTTTAACTCACCATTGACATTCAGCCTCCTGTCAGAAAATGGCCAGACTCTTCCCTCCACATGCTTCTGTTGACTTGAAGTTTCTATTAAACCCTCCAAACTTCTTAGGCACAACTTTAAAATCCAATTCTTCCGCCAGTTCTCTTGCCTCCTTCCCTAGTTCTGCCGCAGGAGCTATGTTTCACAGATTACAAATTCTGATCTGTTCACTTTTTGTGACGGTTCTGCCTAGTTAGAGTGCATTTCCCATCTGACAGAGAGTGGCGTGATGTGCCTTTCCTACTGCTGACGTCCAATCATCAGAACTGCTGCCCTGTCATTGCTCCCCCCAGTGCCCCAGCCAGTGTCCTCCACTAACAGTATTCTGCTCTCACATCAGTCTTGCTCTTTAGTCCTGCACACATCATCTGCTTCCCATCACTCAAAGGTGCCCTGGGATCTCGTCCCACCTTTTTCCCTCAGCAGCCCCTACAGCATGTTGTGCGTTCAGGTTCCTGTCCTCACTGTGATGAATCTTAATTGGAAAGTGAGCAGGGCTGGGGACTAAACTGCGGTGTGTTTAGTCAAATCAAGTTGAAACTTTTGAGCAGGCAGAGGAGGATATGTATACATTTCCACAAAAGCATTTCCTGAACCCCTGCACTGGGCCAGACACTGGACATAACAGGGCCGATATGGCAGGGCCTGTAAACTTTAGAGACTCCTGGTCTGTGGGAGGAGAAACCCCAGCAGTGGGTGCACAGGAGTATGGAAGAGTGGAACCCCCAGGTAAAGAATATGGGCCCTTGGAGACAGCATGATACCAGCTGCCAGGTGGGCACCACATGCTCCCTGACATACTGAGGATGGTCCCTTCCTGATCACATCATGAGACAGCCCACACCACACTAAGTATCCCTCCAGGCTCAGCAATCTACCCATTGATAAATTTTTAGGAATCAGTTCAGTTCAGTTCACTCAATTAGTCGTGTCTGACTCTTTGAGACCCCATGGACTGCAGCACACCAGGCTTCCCTGTCCATCACCAACACCCGGAGCTTGCTCAAACTCATGACCATCGAGTCGGTGATGCCATCCAACCATCTCATCCTCTGTCGTCCCCTTCTCCTCCTACCTTTAATCTTTCCCAGCATCAGGGTCTTTTCTAATAAGTCAGTTCTTTGCATCAGGTAGCCAAAGTATTGGAGTTTCAGCTTCAGCATCAGTCCTTCCAATGAATATTCAGGACTGATTTCCTTTAGGATTGACTGCTTGGATCTCCTTGCAGTCTGAGAGTCTCTCAAGAGTCTTTTCCAAGAGTCCTCTCAGCTTTCCTTATAGTCCAACTCTCACATCCATGCATGACTACTGGGAAAACCATAGGTTTGACTAGATGGAACTTGGTTGGCAAAGTACTGTCTCTGCTTTTTAATATGCTGTCTGGGATTCTCATAGCTTTTCTTCCAAGGGGCAAATGTCTGTTAATTTCTTGGCTGCAGTCACTATCTGCAGTGATTTTGGAGCCCAAGAAAATAAAATCTGTCACTGTTTCCACTGTTTCCCCATCTATTTCCCATGAAGTGATGGGACTGGATGCCATGATCTTAGTTTTTTGAATGTTGCATTTTAAGCCAACTTTTTCACTCTCCTCTTTCACCTTCATCAAGAGGCTCTTTAGTTCTTCTTCACTTTCTGCCAAAAGGGTGGTATCATCTGCATATCTGGGGTTATTGATATTTCTCCCAGCAATCTTGATTCCAGCTTGAGCTTCATTCAGCTTGGCATTTTGCATGATGTACTCTTCATATAAGTTAATAAGTGGGGTGACAATATACAGCCTTGATGTACTCGTTTCCTGATTTGGAACCCTTCTATGTTCCATGTACAGTTGTAACTGTTGCTTCCTGACCTGCATACAGATTTTTCAGGAGGCAAGTCAGGTGGTCTGGTATTCCCATCTCTTTCAGAATTTTCCACAATTTGTCGTGTTTCACATAATCAAAGGCTTTGGCATAGTCAATAAAGCAGAAGTAGACGTTTTTCTGGAACTCCCTTGCTTTCTTGATGACCCAGTGGATGTTGGCAATTTGATCTCTGGTTCCTCTGCCTTTTCTAAAACCAGCTTGAACATGTGGAAGTTCATGATTCATGTACTGTTGAAGCTGGCTTGGAGAATTTTGAGCGTTACTTTGCTAGCCTGTGAGATGAGTACAATTGTGTGGTAGTCCATACAGATGTCTGCACCACACATTTTAAGGAATAAAGCAAAGTCACTCAGTTGTGTCCAACTCTTTGTTACCCCATGGACTGTAGCCTACAAGATTCCTCCATCCATGGGATTCTCCAGGCAAGAATACTGGAGTGGGTTGCCATTTCCTTCTCCATAGGAATAGATAGTGTAATGTAAGAATAAGATAATATAAGATAAGAAAATTTTAGGAATAAGATAATGTAAATGAAATTTCTTGTACCAATGATTTTAGAAAAATTTAGAGCCCCAAAGATCTAGCATCTCATTTTCTGAAAATTCGGGAAATTTTCACCTAAGCAACAAAGTTCAGTTCAGTCTCTCAGTCGTGTCCGACTCTTTGCGACCCCATGAATTGCAGTGCGCCAGGCCTCCCTGTCCATCACCATCTCCCAGAGTTCGCTCAGACTCACGTCCATCGAGTCCGTGATGCCATCCAGCCATCTCATCCTCTGTCGTCCCCTTCTCCTCCTGCCCCCAATCCCTCCCAGCATCAGAGTCTTTTCCAATGAGTCAACTCTTTGCATGAGGTGGCCAAAGTACTGGAGTTTCAGCTTTAGCATCATTCCTTCCAAAGCAATCCCAGGGCTGATCTCCTTCAGAATGGACTGGTTGGATCTCCTTGCAGTCCAAGGGACTCTCAAGAGTCTTCTCCAACACCACAGTGCAAAAGCATCAATTCTTCGGTGCTCAGCCTTCTTCACAATCCAATTCTCACATCCATACATAACTACTGGAAAAACCTTGACTAGACAGACCTTAGTCGGCAAAGTAGTCTCTGCTTTTGAATATGCTATCTAGGTTGGTCATAACTTTCCTTCCAAGGAGTAAGCGTCTTTTAATTTCATGGCTGCAGTCACCATCTGCAGTGATTTTGGAGCCCCCCCAAAATAAAGTCTGACACTGTTTCCACTGTTTCCCCATCTATTTCCCATGAAGTGCTGGAATCAGATGCCATGATCTTCGTTTTCTGAATGTTGAGCTTTAAGCCAACTTTTTCACTCTCCACTTTCACTTTCATCAAGAGGCTTTTTAGTTCCTCTTCACTTTCTTCCATAAGGGTGGTGTCATCTGCATGTCTGAGGTTATTGATATTTCTCCCAGCAATCTTGATTCCAGCTTGTGCTTCTTCCAGCCCAGCGTTTCTCATGATGTACTCTCCATACAAGTTAAATAAGCAGGGTGACAATATACAGCCTTGACGTACTCCTTTTCCTATTTGGAACCAGTCTGTTGTTCCATGTCCAGTTCTAACTGTTGCTTCCTGACCTGCATACAGGTTTCTCAAGAGGCAGGTCAGATGGCCTGGTATTCCCATCTCTCTCAGAATTTTCCACAGTTTATTGTGATCCACACAGTCAAAGGCTTTGGCATAGTCAATAAAGCAGAAATAGATGTTTTTCTGGAACTCTCTTGCTTTTTCCATGATCCAGCAGATGTTGGCAATTTGATTTCTGGTTCCTCTGCCTTTTCTAAAACCCGCTTGAACATCAGGAAGTTCACGGTTCACGTATTGCTGAAGCCTGGCTTGGAGAATTTTGAGCATTACTTTACTAGCGTGTGAGATGAGTGCAATTGTGTGGTAGTTTGAGCATTCTTTTGCATTGCCTTTCTTTGGGATTGGAATGAAAACTGACCTTTTCCAGTCCTGTGGCCACTGAGTTTTCCAAATTTGCTGGCGTATTGAGTACAGCACTTTCACAGCATCATCTTTCAGGATTTGAAATAGCTCAACTGGAATTCCATCACCTCCACTAGCTTTGTTCGTAGTGATGCTTTCTAAGGCTCACTTGACTTCACGTTCCAGGATGTCTGGCTGTAGATAAGTGATCACACCATCATGATTATCCGGGTCATGAAGATTTTTTTGTACAGTTCTTCTGTGTATTCTTGCCACCTCTTCTTAATATCTTCTGCTTCTGTTAGGTGCATACCATTTCTGTCCTTTATCGAGCCCATCTTTGCCTGAAATGTTCCCTTGGTATCTCTAATTTTCTTGAAGAGGTCTCTAGTCTAGCCTGATCCCAAACTGTGGGCACTGCGGGAAGAACATTCCAGGTGGAGATAAAGATCTAGACTTGCCTTCAGGAGCTTGTTGTCCAGAGGCAGGTAGAAGGCATGGAATTGAAAGTGGCCCTGGAGTAGCTGAGCCTGGAGGTCTGGCAGGTTGGGACATGTGGCCAGGCCAAGGTGAGACCCTCCCTGGTTGTCTGGAGTTTAATCTGTCATGAGGAATTTTCAGGGATTTAGAGGAAATCTGTGCAAGTCAGGCTCTTTAAGCCCCACTGCTTTCTCTTATTCATATAATGCAGTCCTGTGTAGGAAAAAATTATATTCCAAAGAAAGGGTTTTGTGACCTCCAGGGGAAAAAAGAAAAGAAACATGCAGTGAGTGGGAAGTCACTGGAGATTTGCAAGCAAGAAGTTGGTGTGCTGCTCTCCATCCTTCTGGGTTGTCCTCTACAGAGCCTGGTGTAGCCCCCTGAGCCTTGTTTGGTCTTGTGAGAAAGGAGGGAGGCAGGCCCAGCACCAGCTGTGCCCCCAGCCTGGCCTCCTTGGGTGGAGGAGCTCATGAAGGCTGTGGGGAATACAGGAGTGGCCTTGGTCCTGCCCAGCCTGGGGCCCTGCTCTTCTGTCCCCACTTGCCTCCCTTGTCTTCCTTATCCTCTTTACTGCTGGCAAGCTCCTACACGCTCTCTATTCAACTCCTGACACCTGACATGGCTTGCTGACCAGGTAGCTGGTGTGGTAATAAGAGAAAGAGCTGGCCTGTGTGGCTAGCATGGGGGTGCTGTTGTTCCCAAATAGGAGCCCCTGGAGCTGAAGGCAGTGGAGGCTCTCTGCTGGTATGCTACCATGAGGTTGTATCTGATACGGTGTCTAGATGCCAGGTACAGGTGGAAGAAGGTCCCCAGGTCAGTAGAGAACCCTCCACAGTATTGTATCCTGGCATTTGTCATGTTCAGGATGCCTGTAAGAGGGCTGCACTGGAGAAATGAGGGAGACTTTAGGTCAAAACTGGGGAAGCTGCAGAGAAATCGCAAAAGCAGAAACTCAGTTTTGGGAAATCCTGAAATTGGGTTCTGAGTGACAGAGAGAGGCAGAGATGCAGAATGAGGCTATGGGCAGCTGCCCATAACAGCTTCCCAAACAACTACCCCCAGGGGAGTAAGAATTGGTGCACTCTGCAAGCAACTGTCTCAGGACCAGGCCCTTTGTCAAAACTGCAGAGCAGAAGATTGTATGAGAAATGAAGCTGAGTCCACCAGTGGAATTTGTCATCTGCTTGTATTTGCTTTTTTACCACCATATGGTCTTCCTTTTCTCCCTTCATTCTCCATTCCCTTAAGAAAACACACACACACACACACACACACACACACACACACACACACACAAAGCAATTTCCATCACAGATTTTAAAAAGCAAGACACAGTGAAAACTATTAGAAATGATAGCTGATGCAGCCATAAATTAAAAGACACTTGCTCCTTAGAAGAAAAGCTATGACAAACCTAGACAGCATATTAAAAAGCAGAGACATTACATTATTTTGCTGACAAAGGTCCGTCTAGTCAAGGTTATGGTTTTTCCAGTAGTCATGTATGGTTGTGAGAGTTGGACTATAAAGAAAGCTGAGTGCTGAAGAATTGATGCTTTTGAGCTGTGGTGTTGGAGAAGACTCTTGAGAGTCCCTTGGACTGCAAGGAGATCCAACCAGTCCATCCTAAAGGAAATCAGCCCTGAATATTCATTGGGAGGACTGATGCTGAAGCTGAAACTCCAATACTTTGGCCACCTGATGTGAAGAACTGACTTATTGGAAAAGACCCTGATGCTGGGAAAGATTAAAGGCAGGAAGAGAAGGGGACAACAGAGGATGAGATGGTTGGATGGCATCACTGA
Organism: Ovis aries; assembly: GCF_016772045.2. Lineage (NCBI taxonomy): Eukaryota > Metazoa > Chordata > Mammalia > Artiodactyla > Bovidae > Ovis > Ovis aries. The sequence continues at coordinate 548,873 of NC_056072.1, forward strand.
TTCAATGGACATGAATTTGAGTAAGCTCTGGGAGTTGGTGATGAACAGGGAAGCCTGGTGTGCTGCAGTCCACGGGGTCTCAAAGAGTCAGACACTACTGAGCAACTGAACTGAACTGAGAGCTAGAAGATAGATCTATAAAGTTTGCTGATAGTCTTCCAGAAATGTGTTGCATTGGATGGAGAGCCATGGCTGTTTATAATACTTAAAGAACGGTTTTCCTTTTTAGCTGAGTTCTGCTGTCCTCCTCCCAATGGGTGTTTTGCTGCACCCCAGGCAACCCCAGCCCACATCCTCAGTCGGAGAAGAGGCAAGGATTCACCCAGAACAGAATATTGAGAGGGTGATATCCCCATGAGGTCATTAATTGCAGCCACTATCAGATGTGGGCAAACAGGTCATTCAGACTACATGCTCTGGACTGTTTCAGGACATATTTCTTTTCATTCTTTAAGCTCATTTATTATGCAGCCTATGCATGCAAGGGCCAAGTGTGAGTCACACCCATGTATCCCTGCCATCCTGTCTAGGGGAGCAAGGATAGGAGCAGCAGTTAACATCAAGTACTCTGCTCTTTGTAGCCACAGAGTAGAGTCTAGGGCATGCAGGCACAGGGCTGAGACAGCACAGAGTAGTCAGTTCAGCAGAGTCCCCCCTGATAGACTCAGATCTAGGAGAAACTTCATGTTTAAGTTGAGACCTGAAGGAGAAGGGCCAGGCACTGTGGGGCTGATATGGAGACACACTGGTAAGTCGAAGCTGCAGGAAAGAACAAGACAGGACTTAAGCTATTAACCCAGGGTGAGGGGTAGGTCACAGTGCCTCTGAACATGAGGAGCCACCATATGTTCAGCCTTTAGACATATTTTACTCAGATCTCAGCTTCTTTTCATCTCCTCTCCTTACAGTTAGAATCCAGACTTAGAGACGTATATGTCATCATACCATCCAATACACTCTTCTTGCAAAATATAAGTTAAATAGGAAGGTTTGTACACAGGTTAAGTTAGGAAATCCTTATCTACTCATTTTGGCATTTTTTGCTCTTACAGCTGCCAGTCTTACTAATCTAAGGCATTTATCTTAACAAAAGTTAATAAGTAGATATTTTCTCCTTTGTCTGGTGGCTAAGTTTTGGGTCTGCTGGTAAAGACTTTGAACCAGTATCTGTTTTTGAATTTGAGGGGCCTGTGTGATGTGGTTGGAAACAACAGTTCTTTCTCCCATTCTCACTCACTTCCATTGTGGTCCTTAAAGTTACATTCCAGACCCTTGTCCACCCCGTGCCCCCACTCTGATTGCAGAACTGCTCTGCTGGGCTTTTCATGTTGCAGCTCGTGTGCTCCAAGCAGTGCTGCTCAAAGGGATGCCTTTCCTGGACTAGGCCTTTGGGAAAATCATCAAAAGCCTGGACTTTCTTTAGATCTTTTGTTGAAATTGGGCCCATAACCAAGGTTGATAATATTAGTTTATTGCCACCAAATAGCACTGATTTTCCATCTGTTACCACTGCTTTCACATCATTCTAATTAACTCTCCTAGTCATCAGTTTCTGAATGAATTATGTTTTGTGACATTTGGAAAATTTGTCACATAAACCCTTTTGGCTGCAGTCCACGCACTCATTTCCTGTTGTTTTGTGCCATGAAGTTGCACCTCTGAGTGTTTTTAGTAGCTAAGAACTCTCTTCTATTGCCTTAAAAATTTGTACAAAGTGAGAATTGATAGTTAAGTTTTATTTGGGGCAAAATGAGGGCTGAAACCTGGAAGATAGTACTTCAGATAGCTCTGAGAAACTGTTCCAAAGAGGCAGGGGAAAAAGGTTAGGATATATGTGATTTTGAAGGGGGAATACATGCAATCCACCACTTATTTTCCCAGAAGTTTTCTACTAGCCTCCTGAAGCTTTGCTAATCGCAAGGAACAGTCATCAACTTGAAGGATGTTACTGGTTTTCTAGATATGGGGAGATATAAGAATTGGGCTTATAAATTCCACTCCTGAAAATATCCAACTATCTGAAGACCTGTCCTGCCAGTTTTTGCCCCTTGAGCATAGAGTGCTTCACCTCTGCTCTCCACCCTGAACTCCGTTCAAGGAGTGTTGAAGGTCAGCAGCTGCAGTAGCACATGATTTAATCCTTGTAGAGGTAGATGTGTGTGTGTGTGTGTGTGTGTGTGTGTGTGTGTGTGTGTGTTTGCTCAGTTACTCAGTCATGTCTGACTCTTTATCACCCCATGGACTATAGCCTTCCAGGCCCCTCTGCCCATGGAATTTTTCAGGCAAGAATACTGGAGTGGGTTGCCATTTCCTCCTTCAGGAAATCTCAACCCAGGGATCAAACCCACATCTCCTGTGTTGGCTGCATTACCACTGAGCCACCACATGCCAATCTGTAGTAGATACTTCTAAGGGCAAGGGGGGATGGTTTTGTGGCTTGCCTCCAAGATGGGTTTTAGGTCCCTTTATGCTGCAGTTGTTCTTGGCAGGTCGGCCAGTTTGAGCACCTTTGTTTTCATTTTGCCCTCAGAGATGTGGTAAGTGACAGCTAAGATATCTGAAGAATAATTCCTAATAGCCTATAAAAGGAGATGGAGGTAGACTCTTCCATGTGGTTTCAGTTGTCATTTTCACTTTCTTCTAGACAGTGAAATCGTGCCTAAAATAAATCTCATATGACTCCCTGTGAGAGCTGTGTCAGATGTTCCAAAGAATAAGATTGTAGATTATTGTGGCACAGGAAACTGCATCTTCTGTTCACTGCCAGGGAAGGAACAGACATAGAAGCCAACTTACCTCTTGCAAAGCCAGCTTTCTGCTTACTTTTTTATTACCTTGGCCAAGTTAGTCTACCTCTATGAGACTTAGTTTGCTCATTTGTACGTATATGAGCTGGTTCCCAGGGTTGTTATGCTGTTGAATGAGATTTCATATGAAGAGCCCCTGGAGGATGATAGATTCTCCACCAATGGCAGCTGCTATGTTTACCTTACAATTGAACTGGAGTGAAAAGGTGCTCATTGTTAGGGAAATACCAGTTAAAACCACAGTGGGGTACCAGAACATCAGACGATTAGTGTGGAGAAACTGGAGCCTCATACACTGCTGGTTGGAATGTAATGTAGTACAGTAGTTTGGAAAACAGGTTCCTCAGAAAGTTAGAAGTAGAGTTACCATATGACCCAGCAATTTCACTCCTAGGTACCTTCCCAAGAAATGAAGACACATGTTCACACAAAGACCTCCATGTAAGTGTTTGTAGCAGCCTTATTCATAGTAGCCCAAATTAGAAAAACAACCCAAATGAATGGATAAACAAAATATGGTATGTCCATTCAGTAGAATACTATTTAACACTAAAAAGGAGTGAACTACTGATAAAAGAATTCATTTGAATCAGTTCTGATGAGATGGATGAAACTGGAGTCAATTATACAGAGTGAAGTAAGCCAGAAAGAAAAACACCAATACAGTATACTAACACATATATATATGGAATTTAGGAAGATGGCAATGACAACCCTGTATGCAAGACAGGAAAAAAGACACAGATGTGTATAACGGACTTTTTGGACTCAGAGGGAGAGGGAGAGGGTGGGATGATTTGGGAGAATGGGAATTCTAACATGTAGACTATCATGTAAGAATTGAATCGCCAGTCCATGTCTGACGTAGGGTGCAGCATGCTTGGGGCTGGTGCATGGGGATGACCCAGAGAGATGTTGTGGGGAGGGAGGTGGGAGGGGGGGTCATGTTTGGGAACGCATGTAAGAATTAAAGATTTTAAAATTTAAAAAATTTAAAAAAAATTAAAAAAAAATAAAAATAAATGAATTAAAATTTCAATTTAAGAAACTGGAAAAGGACAATAAAATAAACTAAAAGAAAAAAAATAAAAGCTTTCCCTGCTTAAAAAAAATAAAAAATAAAAAAAAAAGAAAACAGCATTCAGAAAACTAAAAAAAAAAAAAAAAAAAAAGTCCACTGGAGAAGGAAATCCAAACCACTTCAGCATTCTTGCCTTGAATACCCCATGAACAGTCTGAAAAGGCATAAAGATATGACACTGAAACATGAACCTCCCAGGATGGTAGATGTCCCGTATGCTATTGGAGAAGAGCAGAGATTCAGCTACGGAAGCAGTGAAGAGGCTGAGCCAAAGCAGAAATGATGCCCAGTGATGGGTGTGTCTGTTGGTGAAAGTGAGGTCTGATGCTGTAAAGAAGAGTTTTGCCTAGGAACCTGGAATGTTAGGTCCATGAATCAAAGTAAATTAGAAGTGGTCAAACAGGAGATGGCAAGAGAGAACATTGACATTTTAGGAATCACTGAATGAAAATGGGTGGGTGGGCGAATTTAACTCAGATGACCATTATATTTACTACTGTGGGCAAGAATCCCTTAGTATAAATGGAGTAGCCCTCATACTCACACAACAGTCCAAAATGCAGTACTTGGGTACAATCTCAAAAATGACAGAATGATCTCACTTTGTTTCCAGGGCAAACCATTCAATATCACAGTAATCCAAGTCTATGCCCCAACCACTAATGCTGAAGAAGCTGAAGTTGAATGGTTCTATGAAGACCCACAAGAACTTTTATAACTAACACCAATATATATATATGTCCTTTTCATTATAGGGGACTGGAATGCAAAAGTAAGAAGTCAAGAGATACATGGAATAACAGGCAAATTTGGCCTTGGAGTACAAAATGAAGCAGGGCAAAGGCTAACAGAGTTTTGCTAAGAGAATCAACAGTCATGGCAAATACCCTCTTCCAACAACACAAAAGAGGACTCTACACTTTGACATCACCAGATGGTCAGTATCAAAATCAGGTTGGTTATTCTTTGCAGCAAAAGATGGAGAAGTTCTATATAGTCACCAGGCAAGACTGGGAGCTGCCTGTGGCTCAGATCATGAATTCCTTATTGCCAAATTCAGACTTAAATTGAAGAATTAGGGAAAATCACTAGGCCATTCAGGTATGACCAAAATCAAATCATTTATGATTATACAGTGACAAATAAATTCAAGTGATTAGATCTGATAGACACAACTCCTGAAGCACTGTGGACAGAAGTTCGTAACATTGTACTTGGTGGTGACCAAAACCATCTCCAAGAAAAAGAAATGAAGCAAAACAAAATGGCTGTCTGAGGAGGCCTTACAAATAGCTGAGAAAAGAAGAGATGTGAAAAGCAAATGGGAAAAGGAAAGATGAATCCATTGAATACAGAGTTCCAAAGAATAGCAAGGAGAGAGACGAAAGCCTTCTTAAGTGATCGATGCAAAGAAATAAAGGAAGAAATAGAATAGGAAAGACTAGAAATCTCCTCAAGAAAATTAGAGATACCAAGGGAACATTTCATGCAAAGATGGGCACAATAAAGGACAGAAACAGTAACGACCTAACAGAAGCAGAAGATATTAAGAAGAGGTGGCAAGAATACAAAGAACTGTACAAAAAAGTTCTTAATGACCCAGATAACCAAGACTGTGTGATCACTCACCTAGAGCCAGACAGCTTGGAGTGTGAAGTCAGGTGGGTTTTAGGAAGCATTACTACAAAAAAAGCTAGTGGAGGTGATGGAATTCCAGCTGAACTATTTCAGATGCTAAAATATGATGCTATTAAAATGCTACACTCAATATATCAGGAAATTTGGAAAACTCAGCAGTAGCCACAAGACTGGAAAAGGTCAATTTTCATTCCAGTCACAAAGAAGGACAATGCCAAGAAATGTTCAAACTCCTGCACAATTGCACTCATTTCACATGCTATCAAGGTAATGTTCAAAATCCTTCAAGCTAGGCTTCAACAGTATGTGAACCAAGAAATTCCATGTACACACTGGATTTAGAAAGGGCAGAAGAACCAGAAATCAAATTCCCGACATCTGTTGGATCATAGAAAAAGCAAGAGAATTCCAGAAAAACATCTACTTCTGCTTCATTGACTACGCTAAAGCCTTCGACTGTGTGAATCACAACAAACTGTGAAAAATTCTTAAAGAGATGGTAATACCAGACCACCTTATCTGCCTCTGGAGAAACCGGTATGCAGGTCAGGACACAAAACAACAAACTGGTTTAAATTTGGGAAAGGAGTACATCAAGGCTGTATATTGTCACCCTTGACTTATGCATGGAGTACATCATGCAAAATGCCAGGCTAGAAGAAGCACAAGCTGAAATCAAGATTGCTGGGAGAAACATCAATAACCTCAGATACACAGATGACACCACCTTTATGGCAGAAAACGAAGAACTAAAGAGCCTCTTGATGAAGATGAAAGAAGAGAATGAAAAAGCTGGCTTAAAACTCAGCATTCAAAAAACAAAGATCATAGCTTCTGGTCCCATCACTTCATAGCAAATAGATGGGGAAACAGTGGAAACAAAGAGACTTTTTTTTCGTGGGCTCCAAAATCACTACAGATGGTGACTACAGTCATGAAATTGCAAGGTGTTTGTTCCTTGGAAGAAAAGCTGTGACAAACTTAGACAGCCAAAGGTCCATCTAGTCAAAGCTATGGTTTTTTCCAGTAGTCATGTATGGATGTGAGAGTTGGACCATAAAGAAAGCTGAGCGCCAAAGAATTGATGATCTTGAACTGTGGTGTTGGAGAAGACTCTTGAGAGTTCCTTGGACTGCAAGGAGAGCCAACCAGTCCATCCTAAAAGAAATCAGTCCTGAATATTCATTGGAAGGACTGATGCTAAAGCTGAAACTCTAATACTTTGGCCACCTGATGTGAACAACTGACTCACTGGAAAAGACCCTGATACTGGGAAAGATCAAAGGTGGGAGGAGAAGGGGACGACAGAGGATGAGATGGTTGGATGGCGTCACCAACTCGATGGACGTAAGTTTGAGCAAGCTCTGGGAGTTGGTGATGGACAGGAAAGCCTGGTGTGCTGCAGTCCATGGGGTCACAAAGAGTCGGACACTACTGAGCAACTGAACTGATGAAAGTTCCCAGAATTTTCCCAGAGATATTAACTGGGGCTAATTATGTCTTGTAACCTCTATGATCCTGGAATCTTCAGGATATTAGTAGACAGTGCTATATCTTTGTTGGTTATTTGCTGGCCATTTATGAATTCCTGGTGTTTCCTTGTATTAGACACTGGAGTATTTTCTGTTTCTGTTTCTTCGTTTCTCTCCCCCCCCCCCCTTTAGAAAGTTTTTTCCATTTCCTCTGAGAAGTCTCATACTCTTATTGCTAGAAAAAAATAAAAGGAAAGAAAGAAAAAGAAAATAAATAAAAAAGAGCAAGGTTCCGTGGAGATTTCTTCCTGAAAATAATGAATGTACATAAGCCCAGGGATTAAGTATTTAGCAGTTAAGGAACTGATTAAAATTTTGATACAGGAGTTTAAGGAACTATCATTTCAATATATTATTTGGGACCTTGAGATAATTAACTGTCACTCACTCTGTAAATTCTTTTTTAAATTTGTCTTTTTAATTGACTTCCCTGGTGGCTCAGATGGTAAAGAATCTGCCTGCAATGCAGGAGTCCTGTGTTTATTCCCTGGGTCAGCAAGATACTTGGAGAAGGAAATGGCAGCCCACTCCAGTATTCTTGCCTGGAGAATTCCATGGACAGAAGAGCCTGATGGACTATAGTCCATGGGGTTACCAAGAGTTGAAAATGACTGAGCGACTAACACACAACACACAATGGAGGATAAATGCCTTACAATGTTGTGTTAGTTTCTGCTATACATCAAAATGAAACAGCCTCAGGTATACCTATATCCTGAAACTCCTTCCCACATCCCACCACATCCCACCCATGTAGGTTGTCACAGAGGACCGGGTTGAGCTCCCTGTGTCATAAGCAAATTCCCACTGGCTATCTATTTTTCATATGGTAATGTGTGATTACATGCTACCCTCTCTTTTGCCCTGTATGTCCACAAGTCTGTTCTCTATGTTTGCGTCTCCATTTCTGCCTTGCAAATAGATTCATCAGTACCATCTTTCTAGATTCCATGCTGTTGCTGCTGCTAAGTTGCTTCAGTCATGTCCGACTCTGTGCAGTGCCATAGATGGCAGCCCACTAGGCTCCTCCGTCCCTGGGATTCTTCAGGCAAGAACACTGGAGTGGGTTGCCATTCCCTTCTCCAATGCATGCAATGTTTGCTAAGTCGCTTCAGTTGTGTCCAACTCTATGCGACCCTATGGACAGCAGCCCACCAGACTCCTCTGTCCACAGGATTCTCTAGGTAAGAATACTGGAGTGGGTTGCCATTTCTGTCTCCAATCTAGATTCCTTATATATGCATTAATATATATGATATATTTTTTTTACTTACTTCACTCTGTATAATAGGCATTATATTCATCGACCTTATTAGAATTGACTCAAATGAGTTTCTTTTTATGGCAGAGTAACATTGTATATGTGTACGATGGATTCTGTATCCATTCATCTGTTAATGGACATCTAGGTTGTTTCCATGTCCTAGCTATTGTAAGTAGTGGTGTAATGAACATTAGAGTATGTATGTCCTTTTCAATTATGCTTTTCTCAGAGTATATGCCCAGTAGTGGGATTACTGGCATATGGTACTTTTATTCCTAGTTTTTTAAGGAATCTGCATGCTGTCTTCCATAGTGGTTGTATCAATTTACATACCCACCAACAGAGCAAGAGGTTCCTTTTTAGACACACCGTTTCTAGCATTTACTTTTTATAGATTGATGCTGACAATTCTGACCAGCATGAGTTGATCAGTTCAGTCCGGTCGCTCAGTCATGTCCAACTCTTTGTGACCCCATGAATCACAGCACGCCAGGCCTCCCTGTCCATCACTAACTCCCGGAGTTCACCCAAACTCATGTGCATTGAGTCAGTGATGCCATCCAACCATCTCATCCTCTGTCGTCCCCTTCTCCTCCTGCCTCCAATCCCTCCCAACATCAGGGTCTTTTCCAATGAGTCAACTCTTCGCATGAGCTGGCCAAAGTATTGGAGTTTCAGCCTCAGCATCAGTACTTGCAATGAACACCAAGGACTGGTCTCCTTTAGGATGGACTGGTTGGATCTCCTTGCAGTCCAAGGGACTCTCAAGAGTCTTCTCCAACACCACAGTTCAAAAGCATCGATTCTTTGGTGCTCAGCTTTCTTCACAGTCCAATTTTCGCATCCGTACATGACTACTGGAAAACCATAGCCTTGACTAGACGGACCTTTGTTGGTAAAGTAATGTCTCTGCTTTTGAATATGCTGTCTAGGTTGGTCATAACTTTCCTTCCAAGGAGTAAGCGTCTTTTAATTTCATGGCTGCAGTCACCATCTGCAGTGATTTTGGAGCCCCCAAATATAAAGTCTGACACTGTTTCCACTGTTTCCCCATCTATTTCCCATGAAGTGATGGGACCAGATGCCATGATCTTACTTTTCTGAATGTTGAGCTTTAAGCCAACGTTTTCACTCTCCTCTTTCACTTTCATCAAGAGGCTTTTTAGTTCCTCTTCACTTTCTGCCATAAGGGTGATGTCATCTGCATATCTGAGGTTATTGATATTTCTCCCGGCAATCTTGATTCCAGCTTGTGCTTCTTCCAGCCCAGTGTTTCTCATGATGTACTCTGCATATAAGTTAAATAAGCAGGGTGACAATATACAGCTTTGACATACTCCTTTTCCTATTTGGAGCCAGTCTGTTGTTTCATGTCCAGTTCTAAGTGTTGCTTCCTGACCTGCATATAGGTTTCTCAAGAGGCAAGTCAGGTGGTCTGGTATTCCCATCTCCCATCTCATAGTTGATACCTCATTGTAATTTTGATTTGCATTTCTGTAATAATGAGCGATGTTGAGCATCTTTTCATGTGTTTTTTAACTATCTGCATGTCTGCTTTGGAGAAATGTCTGTTCAGATCTTCCACCCACTTTTTGATTGGATTTTTGTTTTTCTGGTATTGAGTTGCATGAGCTGCTTGTATATTATTGAAGTTAATCTGTTGTGTTTTTGTTATTTGCTATTATTTTCTCCCATTCTAAGGGTTGTCTTTTCACTTTGTTTATAGTTTCCTTTGCTGTGCAAAATGTTTTAAGTTTAATTAGATATTACTTGTTTATTTTTGTTTTTATTTATTTTTAAATATATTTTTAATTGAAAGATAGTTGCTTTACAGAACTTCATTGTTTACTGTCAAACCTCATCATGAATTAGCCATCAGTTCAGTTCAGTTCAGTTGCCCAGTCGTGTCTGACTCTTTGCGACCCCATGAATTGCAGCACGCCAGGCCTCCCTGTCCATCACAAACTCCCACAGTTCAGCCAAACCCATGTCCATCGAGTCAGTGATGCCATCCAGCCATTTCATCCTCTGTCATCACCTTCTCCTCCTACCCCCAATCCCTCCCAGCATCAGAGTCTTTTCCAATGAGTCAACTCTTCGCATGAGGTGGTCAAAGTACTGGAGTTTCAGCTTTAGCATCATTCCTTCCAAAGAAATCCAAAGGCTGATCTCCTTCAGAATGGATCTCCTTGCAGTCCATAGGTATACATATATCCCCTCCCTTTTGACCGTCCCTCCCATTTCCCTCCACATCCCACCCCTCTAGGTTGATACAGAGCCCTGTTTGAGTTTCCTGAGCCATGCAGCAAATTCCTGTTGGCTATCTGTTTTACATATGGTAATGTAAGTTTCCATATTAATCATTACATTTGTCTCACCCGCTTCCCCTCTCCCCATGCCCATAAGTCTATTCTCTATGTGTGTTTCTCTACTGCTGCCCTGAAAATAAATTCTTCACAACCATTTTTTTCTAGATTCTGTATATGTGCATAAGAATATGATATTTATCTTTCTCTTTCTGACTCACTTCACTCTGTATAATATGTTCTAGGTTCATCCACCTCATCAGAACTGACTCAAATGCGTTTGTTTTTATGGCTGAGTAATATCCCCTTGTGTGTGTACCGCAACTTCTTTATCCATTCATCTGTTGATGGGCATGTGGGTTGCTTCCATGTTCTGGGTATTGTAAATAGTACTGCAATGTATAATGGGATACATGTGTCTTTTTCAACCCTGGTTTCCTCAGGGTATATGCCTAGGAGTGGGATTGCTGGGTCATATGGTGGGTTTATGCCTAGTTTTCTAAGGAATCTCCATACCATCTTCCATATTGGCTGTATCAAGCTACATTTCCACCAAAAGCACAAGAGCGTTCCCTTTTCTCCACACCCTCTCCAGCATTTAGTTTGTTGACTTTTTGATGATGGCCATTCTGACTGGTGTAAGGTGATATCTCATTGTGGTTTTGATTTGCATATCTCTAATAATGAGTGATTATGAGCATCTTTTCCTGTGTTTGTTAGCCATCTGTGTGTCTTCTTTGGAGAAATGTCTGTTTAAGTCATTTTCTCACATTTTGATTCGGTTGTTTGTTTTTCTGGTATTGAGTTGTATGAGCTGCTTGTATATTTTGGAAGTGAATCATTTGCCAGTTGTTTCATTTGCCATTATTTTCTCCCATTCCAAGGGTTGTCTTTTCACATTGTTTATAGTTTCCTTTGCTGTGCAAAAGCTTTTAAGTTTGGCCAGGCCCCACTTTACTTTTGTTTTTATTTATGTTACTCTAGGAGGTGGGTCATAGAATGTTCTTGCTTTGATTTATGTCATCAAGTGTTCTGCCTATGTTTTCCTCTAAGATTTTTATAGTTTCTGGTCTCACAGTTATGTCCTTAATCTATTTGAGTTTATCTTTGTGTAAGGTGTTAGGAAGTGTTCTAATTTCATACTTTTACAGGTTCAGTTCAGTTCAGTTCAGTCGCTCAGTCATGTCCAACTCTTTGTGACCCCATGAATTACAGCACACCAGGCCTCCCTGTTCATCACCAACTCCCGGAGTTTATTCAAACTCAAGTCCATTGAGTCAGTGATGCCATCCAGCCATCTCATCCTCTGTCGTCCCCTTCTCCTCCTGCCCCAAATCCCTCCCAGCATCAGAGTCTTTTCCAGTGAGTCAACTCTTCGCATGAGGTGGCCAAAGTACTGGAGTTTCAGCTTTAGCATCATTCTTTCCAAAGAATACCCAGGACTGATCTCCTTCAGAACGGACTGGTTGGATCTCCTTGCAGTCCAAGGGACTCTCAAGAGTTTTCTCCAACACCACAGTGCAAAAGCATCAATTCTTTGGCGCTCAGCTTTCTTCACAGTCCAATTCTCACATCCATACATGACTACTGGAAAAACCATAGCCTTGACTAGACAGAGCTTTGTTGGCAAAGCAATGTCTCTGCTTTTGAATATGCTATCTAGGTTGGTCATAACTTTCTTTCCAAGGAGTAAGCGTCTTTTAATTTCATGGCTGCAGTCACCATCTGCAGTGATTTTGGAGCCCCCAAATATAAAGTCTGACACTGTTTCCACTGTTTCCCCATCTATTTGCCATGAAGTGATGGGACCAGATGTAGTGGTCCACTTTTCCCAGCACCATTTATTGAAGAGGCTTTTTTTCTTTGTCCCATTGTATATTCTTGTCTCCTTTGTCAAAAATAAGGTACCCAAAGGTGCATGGGTTTATTTCTGGGCTTTCTATCTTGTTCAATTGGTCTTTAATTCAGTTTTTGTGCCAGTACCACACTGTCTTGATGACCATAGCTTTGTAGTATAATCTGAAGTCAGGAAGGTTGATTCCTCCAGCTCCATTCTTCTTTCTCAAGACTGCTTTGGCTATTTGGGGTCTTTTGTGTTTCCATATGGATTGTGAAATATTGTTCTAGTTCTATGAAAAATGTCATTGGTGATTTTATAGGGATCACATTGAATTTGTAGATTGCATTTGGTAGTATACTATACTCATTTAACTGTATTGATTCTTCCTACCCAGGAACATGGAATATCTCTCCATCTGTTTATATCATCTTTGATTTCTTTCATCAGTGTCTTATAATTTTCTGTGTACAGTTCTTTTGTCTCCTTAGGTAAGTTTATTCCCAGATATTTAATTCTTTTTGTTCCAGTGGTGAATGGGATTGATTCCTTAATTTCTCTTTCTGATTTTTCATTGTTAGTGTATAGAAATGCAAATGACTTCTGTGTATTGATTTTGTATCCTGCAACTGTTAAATTCGCTAATTAGCTCTAGTAATTTTCTGATACTATCTTTAGGGTTTTCTATGTACAGTATCATGTTATCTGCAAACAGTGAGAGCTTTACTTTTTCTTTTCCTATCAGGATTTCTTTTATCTCTTTTTCTTCTCTGATTGCTGTAGCTAGGACTTCCAGAACTATGTTGAATAATAGTGGTGAAAGTGAACACCCTTGTCTTGTTCCTGATGGTAGGGGGAATGCTTTCAGTTTCTCACCATTGGGAATAATGTTTGCTGTAGGCTTATCATATATGGCCTTTACTATGTTGAGGTAGGTTCCTTCTATGCCCATTTTTGGAAGAGTTTTAATCATAAATGGGTGCTGAATTTTGTCAAAGGCTTTTTCTGCATCTATTGAGATGATTATATGGTTTTTATGTTTAAATTTGTTAATATGGTATATCACATTGATTGATTTGCGTATATTGAATCCTTATATTCCCAGAATAAACCCAACTTGATCATGGTGTATGAGCTTTTTGATGTGTTGCTCAATTCTTTTTGCTAAAATTTTGTTGAGGATTTTTGCATCTATATTCATCAGTGATATTGGCCTGTAGTTTTCTTTTTCTGTATTGTCTTTGTCTGGTTTTGGAATCAGGATGATGGTGGTCCCATAGGATGAGTTTGGAAGTGTACCTTCCTCTGTAATTTTTTGAGAGTTTTAGAAGGATAGGCGTTAGCTCTTCTCTAAATGTTCGATAGAATTCTGTGAAGCCATCTGGTACTAGTCTTTTGTTTTTTGGGAGATTTTTTATCACAGCTTCAATTTCAATGCTTGTAATTGGTTTTTTCATAATTTCTACTTCTTTCTGATTCAGTCTTGGAAGATTGAACATTTCTAAGAATCCATTTCTTCCAATTTATCCATTTTATTGCCATATAGTTATTCATAATTGTCTCTCATGCTCCCTTGTATTTCTGCTCTGTCTATTGTAATCTCTCCTTTTTCATTTCTAATTTTGTTGATTTGATTCTTCTGTTTTTCTTGTTGAGTCTGGCTAAAGGTTTGTCACTTTTGTTTATCTTCATAAAGAAACAGATTTTAGTTTAATTAATTTTTCTTTCATTTCTTTTTCATTTATTTCTGCTCAGATCCTCATGATTTCTTTCCTTCCACCAATTTTTTTTTTGTTGTTGTTGTTCTTTTTCCAGTTGTTTTAGGTGTACAGTTAGGCTGTCTATTCGATGTTTTTCTTGTTTCTTGAGGTAGGATTGTACTGCTATAAACTTCCCTCTTAGAACTGCTTTTGCTGCATCCCATAGGTATTGAGTTGTTGTGATTTCATTGTCATTTGTTTCTAGAAATTTTTTGATTTCCGTTTTGATTTCTTCAGTAACCTTCTTGTTATTCAGAAAAATGTTTTTTAATCTCCACGTGTTTGTGTTTCTTACAGTTTTTTTTTTTGTAATTGATATCTAGTCTTATAGCATTGTGGTTGAAGAAGATGCTTGCTATGATTTAAATTTTCTTAAATTTACTGAGGTTTGATTTGTGACCCAAGATGTGGTCTCTCATGGAGAATCTTCCATGTGCACTTGAGAAGAAGAAGTATTCTTCAGCATTTGATTGGAATGATGGTCCTAAAGATATCAGTGAGATCCAACTCATCTAATGTATCATTTAATACTTGTGTTTCCTTATTAATTTTCTGTTTTGATGATCTGTCCATGTGCGGTTGGGGTGTTAAAGTCTCCCAACTATTATTGTGTTACTGTCAGTTTCTCCTTTTATGTGTGTTAGTGTTTGTCTTAGGTATTGAGGTGCTCCTATGTTGGGTGCATAGATATTTACAGTTGTTATGTCTTCCTCTTGGATTGATCCCTTGATCATTATGTAGTGTCCTTCCTTATCTCTTGTAATCTTCTTTATTTTAAGGTTTATTTTTTCTTTTTTTATTTATTAAAAAATGGGTGTGCATGTGTTCCCCATACTGAACCCCCCTCGCACCTCCCTCCTCATCCCATCCCTCAGGGTCTGATATGAAGATTGCTACTCCAGCTTTCTTTTGCTTCCCATTTGCATGGAATATATTTTTTCATCCTCTCACTGTCAGTCTATATGTGTCTTGAGGTCTGAAGTGCGTTTCTTGTAGACAACATATATATGGGTCTTGTATTTGTATCCATTCAGCCAGTCTGTGTCTTTTGGTTGGAGAATTTAATCCATTTACATTTAAAGTAATTATTGATATATATGTTCCTATTGCCATTTTCTTAATTGTATGGGGTTGATTTTGTAAATCTTTTTCTTCTCTTGTATTTCTTCACTATATAAGTCCGTTTAACATTTTTTGTAAAGGTGATTTGGTAGTACTAATTCTCTTCACTTTTGCTTTTTATTTCTTCAACAATTTTGAATGAGGTCCTTGCCTGGTACAGTAATCTTGGTTATAGACTTTTCCCTTTCAGTACTTTAAAGATATCCTGCCATTCCCTTTTGACCTGCAGAGCTTCTGCTGAAAGATCAGCTGTTAAGCATATGGGGTTTCCCTTGTATGTTACTTGTTGCTTCTCCCTTGTTGCTTTTAATATTCTTTCTTTATGTTTAGTTTAACCTTTCTTTGTTAGTTTGATTATATGTGTCTTGGTGTGTTTCTCCTTGGGTTTATCCTGTATGGGACTCTTTGTTCCTCTTGGCACATTCCAGCTCATTTCTTTCTAAAGATTGCATTGGATATTTGGGGTCTTTGTGTTTCCATACAAATTGTGAAATATTTTATTCTTGTTCCGTGAAAAATGCCATAGGTCATTTGATAGGAATTGCATTTAATTGGTAGATTGCTTTGGGTGATACAGTCTGTTTTTGCAATACTGAGTCTTCCAGTCCAGGAACATAGTATCTCTCTCCATCTGTTTATGTTTTCTTTAATTTATTTCATTAGTATCTTGCAGTTTTCTATATACAGCTCTTTTGTCTCCTTAGGTGGGTTTATTTCTTATTGTTGCAGTGATAAATGGGGTTGTTTCTTTAATTTCTCTTTTTGATTTTTCATTGTTAGCATATAGGAATGCAAGTGATTTTTGTATATTTATTTTATATCCTGCAACTTTACTAAATTCACTGATTAGCTCTAGTAATTTTTTTGTGTGACATGTTTAGGGTTTTCAATGTATAGTATCATGTTGTCTGCAAATCATGAGAGTTTTATTTCTTTTCCAGAGTGGATTCCTTTTATTTCTTTCTTCTCTGATTGCCATGGCTAGAACTTCCAAAATTATGTTGAATAGTAGTGGTGAGTTTGCACCCTTGTCTTAGTCCTAATCTTAGAAGAAATGTTTTTAAGTTTTTCACCATTGAGAATAACGTTTGCTTTGGGTTTATTGTTCAGTTCCCCAGTTCAGTCACTTAGTCGTGTCTGATACTTTGTGACTCCATGCACTGCAGCATGCCAGGCTTCCCTCCCATCACCAACTCCCAGACCTTACTCACACTCATGTCCATTGAGTTGATGATGCCTTCCAACCATCTCATCCTCTGTTGTCCCTTCTCCTCCCACCTTCAGTCTTTCCCAGCATCAGGGTCTTTTCAAATGAGTCAGTTCTGGTATATGATATATGGCCTTTATTATGTTGAGGTAATTTCCATCTATGTCCATTTTGTGAAGAGTTGATCATACATGGGTGCTGAATTTTTCAAAAGCTTTTTCTGCATCTTTTGAGTTTTTTGTCTGTTAGCATTTGTTTTATGTATTGAGGTGCTCCTGTGTTGGGTGCATAAATATTTATAATTGGTATGTCTTCTTGGATTAACCCATTGATCATTATGTAGTGTCCTTCTTTATCTCTTGTAATAGTCTTTATTTTAAGGTCTGTTTTGTCTTATATGAGAATTGCTACTCCAGCTTTATTTTGATTTCCATTTTCATGGAATATCTTTTTCCATACTCTTACTTTCAGTCTGTATGTGTCTCTAGCTCTGAACCTGGTCTCTTGTAGACAGCAAGTATATGGGTCCTTTTTTTGTATCCATTCAACCAGTCTATGTCTTTTGGTTGGAGCATTTAAGTCATTTACATTTAAAGTAATTATTGATATATATGTTCCTATTGGCATTTTCTTAACTGTTTTGGATTTGTTTTTGTAGGTCTCTTCCTTCTCTTGTATTTCCTCCATAGAGAAGTCCCTTTAACATTTGCTATAAAGCTGGTTCTGTAGTGCTCTTTAACTTGTGCTTGTCTGTAAAGCTTTTGTTTTCTCCCTCAATTTTGAATGAGATCCATGCTGGATAGAGTATTCTTAGATGTAGATTTTTCCCTTGCAGTACTTAAACTGTGTCCTGCCATTCCCTTCTAGCCTGCAGAGTTTCTGCTGAAAAATCAGTGGTTAATTGTGTGGGGTTTCCCTTGTGTGTTACTTGTTGCTTTTTTGTTACTGCTTTTAATATTTTTTCTTTCTTTTTAATCTTTGTTAGTTTGATTTACATTTCTCAGCATGTTTCTCCTTGGGTTTATCCTGGATTAGTATCTCTGTGCTTGTTGCACTTGATTGGCTATTTCTTTTCCCATGTTATGAAAGTTTTCGACTAAAGTCTATTCAAAAAATTTCTTAGACTTTTTCATTTTCTCTTATTTTTCTGGGACCCCTATAATTTGAATGCTGGCACTTTTAATATTATCCCAAAGGTCTCTGAGACTGTCCTTAGTCCTTTCCATTCTTTTTTCTTTATTCTGCTCTTTAGCAGTTATTTCCACCATTCTGTCTTCCAGCTCACTTACCTGTTCCGCTTCAGTTAGTTACTCTGCTATTGATTCCTTCTAGAGTACGTTTAATTTCGGTAATTACATTGTTCGTTTATGTGTGTTTGTTCTTTACTTCTTCTACGTCCTTGTTAAGTGTGTTAATTGATTTGTATTTTCCCCATTCTATTTTTGAGGTTTTGTATCATCTTTGCTATTGTCACTCTGAATTCTTTTTCAGATAGTTTGCCTATTTCCTCTTTGTTTATTTGGCCTTCTGAGTTTCTACCTTTTTCCTTCATTTGCAGAGTATTTCTCTGTCTTAATTCATTTTTTCTAACTTACTGTATCTGGGGTCTGCTTTCCCCAGGCTATAGGATTGCAGTTCCCCCTTTTGGTCTCTACCCTTAGTGGCTGGATTTGGTTCAGTGCTTTGTGTAGGCTTCATGTTGGGAGGGACTTGTGCCTGTGTTCTGGTGGGAAGAGTTTTATTTTTTTCCCTCTGGTGGGTAGGGCTGTGTGAGGTAGCATGTTTTGGGGTATCTGTGGAAAGCCCGTTAGCTGTTTTTGTCTTGTTGTTTGGGTGAGGCATCCTGTACTGGGTGCTGCTAGCAGTTAGATGATGTCAGGTCTTGGACACAGGTGGAGGCCTTCATGGGAGTTCTCAGTAGTTAACACTCCCTGGTGTCAGGAGTTCTCTGCATTCTAGTATCCTGGACTCAGTTTCCCCAGCCCAAAGGCTCAAACCCGACTTCTGGCCAGGGAACCAAGATCCTACAAGCCATTTGTTATGGCATTAAAGTAGATTAAAACAAACACACAAAAACAAAAACAAACAAACAAACAAAAACCCTAAACAAAAGATAAATGGACAATCAGCCAATAACAACAAAACAAAAGGAACACACACACACTCACAAAACGCCAAAATAGTCCAAAGAAAATAAAGTACAAGACAGTGACCTAGCAAGCAAAGAAAGCTAAGAATGATATCAACCAATTAAAAACAAAACTAACTAAAACACAAACCAGAAAACAAGACCAAAGATTACCAACTAGGGAATAGAGCAAAGAAGACCAAACAAACTAGCTAACATGGTGAAATAGAGAAAAGGAAGAAAACAAAAGAGAAATAGGACTATATAGAAAAATATATATATACACATGTTATTCTTTTCCTGCTGTATTCTTTTACATATATACAAGTATATAGCATGTATAAATATATATCAGTTCAGTTGCTCAGTTGTATTTGCAATGCCATGGACTGCAGCATGCCAGGCTTCCCTGCCACCACCAACTCCCAGAGCTTATTCCCACTCATGTCCATCGAGTTGGTGATGCCATCCAGCCATCTCATCCTCTGTTGTCCCCTTCTCCTCCTGCCTTCAATCTTTCCCAGCATCAGGGTCTTTTCCAGTGAGTCAGTTCTTCGCATCAGGTGGCCAAAGTAGTGGAGTTTCAGCTTCAGCATCAGTCCTCCCAATGAATATTCAGGACTGATTTCCTTTAGGATGGACTGGTTGGATCTCCTTGCAGTCCAAGGGACTCTCAAGAGTCTTCTCCAACACGACAGTTCAAGAGTACCAATTCTTCGGCGCTCAGCTTTCTTTATGGTCCAACTCTCACTTCCATACATGACTACTGGAAAAACCATAGCTTTGACTAGACGAATCTTTGTCAGCAAAGTACTGTCTCTGCTTTTTAATATGCTGTCTAGGTTGGTCATAGCTTTTCTCCAAGGAGCAAGTGTCTTTTAATTTCATGGCTGCAATCACCATCTGCAGTGATTTTGGAGCCCAGGAAAATAGTCTGTCACTGTTTCCATCATTTTGCCATCTATTTGCCTTGATGTAATGGGACCAGATGACATGATCTTAGTTTTTTTGACTGTAGAGTTTTAAGCCAACTTTTTCACTCTCCTCTTTCATCTTCATCAAGAGATGAAGTTTCTCTTTGCTGTTTAGTTTCTCTTTGCTTTCTGCCACATGGTGTCATCTGCATATTTGAGGTTATTGATATTTCTCCTGGCAGTCTTGATTCCAGCTTGCACTTCATCCAGCCTGGCATTTTGCATGATGTACTTTGCATGTAAATTAATAAATATGTAAACATATATACAACATATATAGAAACAAACATATAAAAATATAACATATATATGACATATATGTAAACATATATAAAAGAATAACTGCAGCAGGAAAAGAACAATATGAGAAACAAACAAAATTTAAAAAGGAAAAAGAAAATACCCCACAGAAACCCAAAAACCGAACATAGAGGTAGAATTATGTAATGGAAATTAAAAGTGTGATTTAGAAAAAAGTCCTCAGAAGGTTAAACAGAGTTAATAATTAAAAAAAGAAACAGCAACTATAAGAACACAAAAAATAGAAGAGAAGACATCCAGAACAAATCCAAATATAAGCATAATAATAATTTTTGCTGGATCTCAGCTGTCAGTATCCTTTTCACCGCTGTGAGTCAGCCCACCTCTGCATCCATAGGAGGCCCTCCAATACTGGGCTGGTCTCTAGACCTTCCGTGGGGACAGCTCATACTCTAATCTTGCCCTGCTCTTATGTGTTTTTGCCTCCACTGTCTACCCCTGCTAGAGCTAGGGCATTTTCTTTTGTGAGAACACTCAATGTCCTTTTTATATATTCCATAGATACAGAGTCCACGTAGATTGTATGGATTTGATCTATAGCTTGTACAGCTGGTGGGGAGGTTTTCAATCCTCTTCCTTAGCCACACTGCCCCTGGGGTTTAACTGTGGTTTTATCTCAACTTCTGTGTGTTGGTCATCTACAGGAGTTGGAAGACCATGTGGAGAAGTGGCACAGCTGCTTGGATTGTGGGGACCCTGGCAGCACCAGGTACACAGGGGTGCCAGTGGCCACAGGAGCAGGAGATAGCACTATTAGGGTTTTTTCTAGCCTCTGGCAGCTCTGCCCCAGTGAGGATCAAGCGTTCCCTTTGTAAATTTTTTATCAGACTTCAACAGGGCCTCTCTGTACCCTGTGCCTCTGTCTATGGTGCTAAGCACAAGACCACCCAGTGTCTCGAAGGCTCCCTCCATGGGACTGTGGATGCCCTAGCTAACTGGGCTGAAGCTAACTGGGTTAAACTGAATGCAGCCTCAAGGCACATTGATGAAAGTAAAAGACGCACCAGGTTCCAGCACAGATTGGAGAGAGTCATCAGGCTGATTTTCTTGGGGACACCCCGCCACTGTCTCACAGCAGATTGTGTACTTATTGGTTCATAACAGACCACCTAAAGTTATTGCCACAGTAAGTAAAACAAGGGTACTTACTTTCCAGGTGGAATTAGCTCTGTTAATGAAGCCCTTATCTGCCAGTTTGGTATTCAGAGATCCCAGTGCAGCCTCCACTGAACAGAAGGAGGAGGGTAGAATTTAGATAAACTGCTCAGTGCTTTGAATCCCTTCGAGCTTGCTCTTGACCACCATGTGTCCAAAGTCACAGGTACTTTGAGTTCTCTCAAAGTTGATCAGTATTGTTGTACTGATCTTTGAACTTGATCAGTATTGTGGTACTGATTCTTTGACTTTGGAACAGAAAAAAGATGTTCAATTTTATCAAACAGTGGCATCATGATCCTTCCTATACAGTGGAGATAGATGTAGAATAATTTATGTCAATGTGAGGATTATCATTTGAGATTAGCAAGGATTTGTTCTTTGGGGCCTGTTCTTGGCTCACTGTGGATAACAATATTTAGGAGGGCTTAACTACATTTATAATATCATAGTCGTTGAATGACAGACCGCTAGGATTCTTTCCTGGGTACAGACAACTTACAAGCCTTTCCAGTTTAAATCTTAAGATTCTCTCATTTGGATTGTGCCTGACAGTAAATGTTTTCTTGCATTCCTGCAGGTTCTGCTTTGTCAATAGTTTATAAATTGAATGTTGCTACTCTCCACTCTCTCTTCAGGAAATAGATCGCTCTACTGCTAGTGCTTCCATGAGCTCAGTGAAGGCCCACTGTTTGCCCACAACATGGTGGAGCATCCTGGCTGTCGAGGACACCATCAGGGACAGCAAGCAGCTGACTGATCTCTCCTAACAAATGTATTTTCTGTTTCAGTAGATGGTCAGTTTTTAAGAAGTCATGGTAATATCTTTATAGAATGGGTTGAGCTACTTTTGGAGGTAGACATAAAACCGTGAAATGTTTTTTGGTTCCCCCCCCCCCTTGTTTACTTTTCAAACTCTTTTTGGAAAGGGGCTTATTCTTTTAAGGAGATTTTAGAAAACTGCATACCACAGTTTTCCAAAACGTATTTATGTATTTAGAATCTTTGTTTTCAGGGCATTTTGCTTTTTCTTAAATGATAAATGATTACAGTAAAAATAAGCCTTAGAAGTCATTTGTTCCAGAGAATTAAGAAAGCTGGCTTCAGGATGCATATTTCCAAATAGAGTGCTAACTGGCTGTGGGATTCCTGGAGCCAGTCCCCGGTCTGGCCAGGCATTTTGAGGTATTCAATCTCAATTAGTTCATCAAGCTCTCTAATGCATCCAGCAGGGATGAGAATCCATCCTACTTTAGAAGAAAGGATGCTGAGAGCCAGGCCAACTGACAACGTGGTTGGTGAGTGGCTGTCAGAATTGAAATACAGTTCTTTAGGTTTTAATCCATCCTTCCTCTATGGGTGGATTCATCCTGGCCCTGTTGCAGTGCAGCCTGGCACAATGCCTTCTTCCCGCGTTTCACCATGCTGCCATCTGACTGTCTATGGGGTTGCCTCTGACAGCCCAGCACTGTTGGGGAGCATTCTGGAAAGCACCCTCGCTTTACAAATGCCCATTTTGACCGCATCTGCAACGCTTGAGCTATCTGGCAACACCCTGAATTCTGGTGTTTATGCTGACTTGGAAATTGGAATCAGTAGGCTAACTGTGGCTTTGCTGGTAGACTTTCACTTGGTAGAACCTGGCTTTCCATCCTGGGTGGATTCCAGCAGAAAACTCCCTCTGCCCTTCCTACCTGGAGAGCCTAATCTCCATTTTTACCGCTAGGTCTCTCGGGTGCTTGTGCAAGGTGACTTTAACACTGGTGATCAGTTAACCAGCTTTTACTGGAGGAGAGACTCAACAGTGGAAAGGATCAGGACTCCCCAGTCCTCACTGAGTTTTACAGTGAATGAAACTGTCTTACAATTAATGAAACATGACTTGTGTTCTTCATATTATTCAGCTGTAAAATGATATAATGATGTGTTAACTTTTGTGAGGTACTATATATATGTGTTGTTGCTCTGTTGATAAAAGCTGTGGTAAAAGTCCAGCATCCAAAAGTAGAGAAGTTGCCTGGATATTAGCAAATTTCAAGAATTTAAATGGTAGGTAGCTAGCTCAATTTAACAGAGATTTTTTTTTCTTCTGTCTCAGGAAATATAACTGCAACATTTTCTTAGAGAATATTTTATAAAGGAACAAAGTGGGTTACTATTTAAAAAATAGATCTTATTTGAGTGGATTTAGTGATAAGTGATGAAAGGTCATCGCTAAAATAGTCAACAAGCATCAGTGGATTTACCAGACACCCCAGCAAATGCTGGGAAGAGACTAGGGATGGTTTGAGCAAGAGTGGGCAGAAAAGGGTGACCTTGGCATCTTTGGGCAGCAGGATGGGAGGGCGTTTTTGTAAGTCTCTTGTGTTAACCCCAGCTCCCTCTGTGTGGTTGCTACCAACAAAGTGGGAGCCTGTGTAAGAGGAGCCCCATGATGGAACTCATGGAATTTCTTCAAGCTTGGGAAAGTGGATTTGTTAAAAATCCTTTTTGATTTTACTTTTTTCTTTTCTTTTTGTTTCAAATATGCTTTATTTTTAAAAGATAGAACCTGGAAACAACTTAGTGTGTTACTCACTGAGCTGTGTCCAACTCTTTGCGACCCCAAGGACTGTCGCCTACCAGGCTCCTCTGTCCATGGAATTCTCCAGGCAAGAATACTAGAGTGAGTTGCCATTTCCTTCTCCAGGGATCTTCCCAACCCAGGGATCGAACCTGGGTCTCCCACATTCTAGGCAGATTCCTTACCATCTGAGCCACCAGGAAACCCATGGAAACAACCTAAATGTTCGTTAATAATTGATGGATAAGCAACTGTATAACATCCATACACAAGGAAACATTACTCAGTGCAAAAAGGAATAATATATTGATATTCCCAACAATAGTAAATAATCTCAAAACAATTATGCTTACTGATAGAAGGTTAAAAAAAAACTCATACTGTATTACATTTATATAAAGTTCTAGAAAATTCAAACTAGTGTATTATGAAATGAAATAAATCAATAGTTGAATCTGGATAGGGAGGACAAGAAGAGATCATTAAGGGGCATAAGAAAATTTTTGTGGGTAATGATATGTTCATTACCTTAATTTTGTGATATTATAGGTGCACACATATATTAAAATGCATCATATTGTACAATTTAAGTGTTGTGTTGTTCAGTCACTAAGTTGTGCCTGCCACTTTTGCCACCCCACTGACTGTAGCTTGCTAGCCTCCTCTGTCCATGAGATTCTCCAGGCAAGAATACTGGAGTGGGTTGCCATTTCCTTCTCCAGACTTTGTTTTTTGAATATGAAAAACATTTACAGGATTCTAAAATCAACCTATATAAAACAGTATACTCGGGGACTTTCTTGATGGTCCAATGGTTAAGACTTCGTACTTCTACTACAGGGGGCACAAGTTTGATCCCTGGTCAGGGAACTAAGATCCTTCATGGCACGCAGTATGGCCAAAAAATGTATACTCACAGAATCCCCATTCCCGCCTCAGCCTCTGCCACCTCCCCTATAGGACAAGTATTCTCATTACTTTCGACTATGCCTTTCCTGTGGTTCTTTTTGTAAAAAAAATTAACCAAATGTACAAGTTTCCTTTTCTGTAAAAATCAGTGTGCTACATGTGCCCTTCTTAATACTGCTTTTTCATAGCACTGCATTGTGGAAATCATTTCATTCAGGTTCTGAGAAACTTATTCTTGTTGGCTGCTTAGTCCTCCGTTGTATGGACATACTGTTCTCTATCTGATCAGCCTGCTGTGAGTATGTATTTACATTGTTTCCAGAATTTCGTTATTAGAAATAATGCCACAGTACGTAACCTTGTGCATGTGGTGTTCCATCGTTGTGGAGAGGGAATCCGTGAAAGAGAAATGCAGCCATAGTTTTGCAGAGATTGCTCTTCCTTCCCGACAGCCATGTGTGGGAGTGTCTGAGAGTTGTGTTGTCTCACAATTCAAGTTGTTGTTTAACCTGCTGTAGCTCTGAAGCTCATGCTCCCATGGGTTCTGCTCGACATGCGTGTGCGTCTTCCTATCACCCACAGTGCTGCTAAGTTCAGAGGAGGCCCAAACTGGGAATCTGCCTTCCCAAGCGCCTTACCTGCTGATGGTGGAACTGGGAGCAGATCTAATGTCAGTCTGTCCTCCAGTCATACAACAACATGGGGACATGGGAGGTGGGCAAAGGAAGTTCTTCAGGGTAATGTTGATTAATCTAGGAGAAACCACACTGTAAAGAAATGTGGTTTTGAGCAAGACACCCATGAGGGGTCCCAGTGTTTGATCTGTAAAATGGCATTCCTCATATTGACACACCAAGAAAAAAATCCTAAAAGGCAACAATGATACTATTTTTGTTGTTACCTTAAGAGTTAGGAGATGTGGTGTTTGGGTCCAAAAATGTGGCTGCTTTGAATAGGAGGTCTTCAGGTAAAGGACTGTCCCACAGCAGACACTGAGGGCAGCATCTCATGCCCTGAGTGCTGAGGCACTGCTGGCCCTTGCTCCTGGGCCTGTGGGTCTGAGTCTCCAGTCAGATGCCCATGTGGGTGACCAGAGCAGCAATAAGCAGGGGCTTGAACTTGGCTCTGGTGTCCCGAGTTTTAGGACTGGCATTAGGGACACCATTTCTTGACTGTGTGTGGAACTTGAGTGTCGAATTCCAAGAAACTGTGTCTGTCTCTAGTGGTGATGGAGAATGAAGAGACATTGGAAATGCCACCTGGAAATGAGACCTGGTTTCTCAGTTTATCATAGAAGTCTCTAGTGAAATGAATTGTAACTTAGGGTACACACCTGGAATTGCTCTTCCTTGACAAAATAAATTGATTTCTTTAGCTGTTTGAACTTTGTTTCTTGAATTGGACAAGAGCTAACCTAGTGTAAATTAAACTCATTTTCCCTTAATAAAGCTGGGTCATTTCAGGCTGCCTGAATGTGCTTCTGAGTGTCTTAAACCATATATATATTTTAAAATCTAGTGTTTCATGCTCTTTTCATAACTCATTGAATTTAGCCAGCCTAACACATAACATTCATACTCACCTCTCCCTTGGCATTCTACTGTAGATTTGGGGTATGTTTCCGACCTTCTACAGCTATCAGGCAGACTGAGCTAGAAAGGCATCAGCATATACCCCAGAGAAGGAGGGTGAACAACTCAGTTGGTCCCTGCCTTGCCCAAAGAAAACTTTGTTTTCACTGTGCCTTTTCCTGCTGGTACTTTTGCATTGTAATATTTTGAAGGTGTTATTTACATATGGGAACCAATGAACTGGGTCATGAAGGTAGGAAGTTGTGTATTCTTTTAAAATAATGGCATGAATGGAGTAATTTTAGAAAAGCCTTGCTCAACTCGGTCAGAGCATTTCTGCTTGGAGCTCTTACTTGCAGTTAGTGCCACTGGCTTCCTGTCACTTGTCAGGTGTCTGAGATACTGAACCCCCTAGGGTGGTATCACATCTTCTCAGCCCTGCCATCTGGAAAATTCAGCCTCAACTTCCTTGGAAAGCACAGAGAAGTCCCTCCTTGTCCCTTTCTTCCATCTTTCTCATCCCTGTGAATGAACGAGGGCAGGGCCCTCATGGATTGTATCAGGTCAGTTCTCTCTCACAGAGTCTGGCAGGCATAGGTGCCCACTGGGGAATATGCCTTTTGGAATACTGTAGACCCTTGGAAGGAAAATTATGACCAACCTAGATGGCATATAAAAAGCAGAGATATGACTTTGCCAACAAGGGTCCGTCTAGTCAAGGCTATGGTTTTTCCAGTGGTCATATATGGATGTGAGAGTCGGACTGTGAAGAAGGCTGAGCGCTGAAGAATTGATGCTTTTGAACTGTAGTGCTGGAGAAGACTCTTGAGAGTCCCTTGGACTGCAAGGAGATCCAACCATTCCATCGTAAAGGAGACCAGTCTTGGGTGTTCATTGGAAGGACTGATGCTGAAGCTGAAACTCCAATACTTTGGCCACCTCATGCGAAGAGTTGACTCATTGGAAAAGACCCTGGCGCTGGGAGGGATTGGGGGCAGGAGGAGAAGGAGATGACAGAGGATGAGATGGTTGGATGGCATCACTGATCCGATGGACGTGAGTTTTTGAGTGAACTCCGGGAGTTGGTGATGGACAGGGAGGCCTGGCGTGCTGCGATTCTTGGGGTCGCAAAAAGTCGGACATGACTGAGCAACTGAACTGAACTGAGACCCTAGAACAATATGGGTTTGAGCTGCATGGCTCCACTTATACGTGATTTTTTTTTTCAATAGTAAATACAACAACACTACATAATGTGTGGAGCCGTGGTGATGGAGGGCTGACCCATAAGTTCTACGTGGATTTTCAACTGTGTGGAGGGTGGATGCTCCGAACCACCACATTGTTCGAGGGTCACTATATCCTGAAATATAAAGATCTAGAAATGTTAAAACTCTGGGAGATGTTTTTCAAAAACAAAAATTAGGGGGAAATCTGTGTAATTATTTCTAGCCATCTTTAGATATTTGAAGTATCATACCATGTGAATTTTAAAAAATGATTGTTTTAAATTTACATTTTAATGAATTATTTGTCCCCTTGTACTTAGAAAAGCTAGAAAAATGATAGGGAAATAAATGTTTTCTTCTCTTTCAAAAATTTTGAAGAAATAAAAAGTCATATAGTGGGGGACTCTCCCTCTGGTTCATTACCCCGCCAATGCCTGCTTCTCACACTTTAAGCTGCTTTCACTCATCTTTCCTTGTTTTTTTTGCGTGAGATCTTCTCAACAGTATGCAAATGAGTTTTCACTGACAAATCTTTTCTTCCTTATATTTCCAGTGCACAGAGGCCAAAAAACATTGCTGGTATTTTGAAGGACTCTATCCCACTTATTATATGTAAGTATTTGCACTTATCTGTGATCACATCTTTCTCTGAGACTTATTTCTTTCATAGATCACAGGAGTGGTTATGGGATGGGGCAAACCCAGCCTTGGGAGGCCTCTAGCCCTGATTTCACTTGCCTGTGCCCCTGAATGAGCAGGCAACCTCCCTAAGGATTCAGACCAGCTGCTCTGAGGACAGTGTAGAATTCCAAGTGCTCCGTTCTGTGAGGCATGTGAGCTTGTATGTGATTGGTGAGGGCAGAATGTGTAAACAAGGCCAACATTATATTTATTCATACAAATCTTCCTAGGCAAAGGGAGCAGAGGTGGCAGGAAAAAATTTTGAACTTGAATAGGGCAGGAAAACGTATTTAGTTCTGCTGTGAGTGTGAGAGAAAGAGAGGGAGAGATGACAGTGATCACAAGGGTCACCTGGCCCTGGCACCTCTCTAGGCAGGTGCAGTCAGCCTTGCATGTCTGCAGGTTACGTTGCTTCCTGTGCCCTCAGCACCTGCCAGTATTGCTTTTATTAAAGCATTGCTGTATTTGTTTTTCTGTATTTTAAATATCTACTATGGCAGCCACTAGCTCCACTGACACACCTAGATTAACTGTCTAGATTATCAATTACTATTTTTGATTATGTTTTGAAGTTCCATAAGTTTCGAGTGGAATGCACCAAAGCAATTTTCCCCCCAAAACCCTTGTATTGAATTTTGTTAAACATGAAAAATGTCAGTGATGTATATAATTGTTATAGCAGAAGCATTATTTTCTAGTATATGGGGAGATTGGGCAGGAAATACTATACATAATAGCAAAGAGGGTAATTTCTTAACTGGCCAAGATGTGTGTTTTTCTTACCTGTCATTCTTCAGGTTTTAATCTTGAAGAGATTACTGTATGTGGAGAAAGTTGCTGGGCTATGAATGGGAATGGAATACAGGTAAAAGGCCAGTTTTTCTGCCTTGATTTCATATCGGAAAGCAGGAGTCATTAGTGCCCCACAGGGTGTAGTCCTGGCAGAAATACTCTGCAGCTGCAGAAAGACAAAATGTACTTGAAAGATAAAGCAGCGGAAAAGGGCTTGGGTTCTAGTTACAGAGTTGTCATCTTGAGGAAAAGTGGTTGTAGGATAACAGGGAGATGAAAGATTTGGTTCTTAGTACAATGAATTTTCCTTGCAAAGCTTTAGTGCTTTTTTAAAAATTGCTTTACAATATTGTGTTGGTTTCCGCCATACATCAACATAAATCAGCCATAGGGGTACATGTGTCCCCTCCCGCTTGAACCTCCTTCCAACTTCCCATCACATCCCACCCCTCTAAGCTGTCACGGAGCCCCGGTTCAAGTTCCCTGAATCATATAGCAAATTGCCACTGGCTATTTATTTTACATATGGTAGTGTAGATGTTTCTATACTGCTGTCTCCATTCGTCCCACCTTCTGCTCCACCCTCTCCTGTATCTACAAGTCTGTTCTTTATGTCCGTGTCTCCATTGCTGCCCTGCAAATAGGTTCATCAGTAGCATCTTTCTAGATTCCATATATATGCATTAATTTTCGATACTTGTTTTTCTCTTTCGGAGTTACTTCACTCTATGTAATAGGCTCTAAGTTCATCCACTTCATTAGAGCTGAGTCAAATGTGGTCTTTTTTATGACTGAGTAATATTCCATTGTATACATGTATCACAGCTTCTTTATCCATTCATCTGTCAGCGAACATCTAGGTATCTTCCATGTCCTAGCTATTGTAAATAGAGTTGCAGTGAATATTGGGATATGTATGACTTTTTCAGTTATGGTTTCCTCATGGTATAGGATTGTTGGGTCATGTAGTAGTTTTATTCCTGGTTTTTAAAGGACCTCCATACTGTCTTCCATACTGGCTGTATCAATATATATTCCCACCAGCAGTGTAAGAGTTTCCTTTTCTCCATACCCTCTCCAGCATTTTTTTTTTTGTAGATTTTTTAACATTTATTTGTTTTTTTTTTTTAGTTGGAGGATAATTGCTTTATAGAATTTTGTTGTTTTCTGTGAAACATTGATACAGAGCCCTTGTTTGAGTTCTCTGGGCCATATAGAAAATTCCCATTGGCTATCTATTTTATATATGATAATATAGGTTTCCATGTTATTCCCTCCATACTTCTCACTCTCTCCTCCCCTCTCCCTGTGTCCGTAAGTCTGTTCTCTATGTCTGTGTCTCCAATGCTGCCCTGCAAATAGATTCATCAGTACCATCTTTCTAGATTCCATATATATGCATTAGTATACGATATTTTTCTCTTTCTGACTTACTTCATTCTGTATAATATACTCTAGGTTCATCCACCTCATTAGAACTGACTCAGATGCATTCCTTTTTATGGCTAAGTAATACTCCATTGTGTATATGTACCACAACTTCTTTATCTGTTCATCTGTTGATGGACATTAAGGTTGCTTGCCTGTGTGTTCTAGCTATTGTAAATAGTGCTGCAGTGAACATTGGGGTACATGTGTCTTCTTCAGCTTTGGTTTCCTCAGGGTATATGCCTGGTAGTGGGAGTGCTAGGTCATATGGTGGTTACATTCCTGTCTTTTTAAGGAATCTCCACACCATCTTCCATAGTGGCTGGATCAATTTACATTCCCACCAAAACAGTGCAAGAGGTTCCCTGGAGAACATTTTTTGTTTTTAGACTTTTTGGTGATGGCCAGTGTGAGGTGATATCTTATTATAGTTTTGATTTTCATTTCTCTAATAATGAGTGATGTTGAGCATTTTTTCATGTATTTATTAGCCATCTGTATGTCTTCTTTGGAGAAATGTCTGTTTGGGACTTCCACCCACTCTGTGGCTGTTTTTCTGATATTGAGTTGCACGAGCTACTTGTATATTTTGAAATTAATCCTTTGTCAGTTGTTTCATTTGCTACTATTTTCTCCTGTTCTGAGGTTTGTGTTTTCACTTTGTTTATAGTTTCCTTTGAGGTGCAAAATCTTTTAAGTTTAATTAGTTCCCATTTGTTTATTTTTATTTCCATTGCTCTAGGAGATGGGTTACAGAGGATCTTGCTGTGATTTATGTCATAGGGTGTTCTGCCTATGGTTTCCTAGAAGACTTTTATAGTTTCTGGTCTTTATTTAGGTAATGCATTTTGAGTTATCTTTGTATATGGTGTTAGGAAGTGTTCTAATTTTATTCTTTTACCTGTTGCTGTCCAGTTTTCCCAGCACCACTTATTGAAGAGACTGTCTTTTCTCTATTGTATATTTTGCTTCCTTTGTCAAAGATAAGATGCCCATAGGTGTGTGGGTTATCTCTAGGCTTTGTATGTTGTTCCATTGATCTATATTTCTTTTTTTATACCAATACCATTCTGTCTTGATGATTTTAGCTTTATAGTATATCCTGAAATCAGGAAGGTTGATTACTCCAGCTCCATTCGTTTTTCTCAGGATTGCTTTGTGTTTTGTGCTTCCATACAAATTGTGAAATTTTTTGATCTAGTTCTATGAAAAATGCCATTGGTAATTTAGGGTTTTAAATAGGGTAAATTAGGATTGTATTGAACCTGTAGATTGCATTTGGTAGTAGAGTTATTTTCACAATATTGATTCTTCCAAAACAGGAACATGGAATATCCTTTCATCTGTCTATGTCATCTCTGATTTCTTTCATTAGTGTCTTAGAGTTTTCTGCATATAGCTCTTTTGTCTCCTTAAGTAGGTTTATTTGTAGGTATTTTATTCTTATTGTTGCAATGGTGAATGGGATTGTTTCCTTAATTTCTCTTTCTGATTTTTCATTGTTAGTGTATAGGAATGCAAGTGATTTCTGTGTATTGACTTTGTATCCTACTGCTTTACCAAATTCACTGATTAGCTCTAGTAATTTTTTGGTGGCATGTTTAGGGTTTTTAATGTATAGTATCATGTTGTCTGCAAACTGTGAGAGTTTACTTCTTTTCCAGACTGGATTCCTTTTATTTCTTTTTCTTCTATGATCGCCATGGCTAGGACTTCCAAAACTATGTTGAACAATAGTGGTGAGAGTGAGCACTGTTGTCTTAGTCCTGATCTTAGTGGAAATGCTTTCAGTTTTTCACCTTTGAAAATATTTGCTGTAGGTTTATTGTATATGGCTTTTATTACATTGAGGTAGTTTCCTTCTATGCCCATTTTCTGAGGAGGTTTTGTCATACATGGGTACTGAATTTTGTCAAAAGCTTTTTCTGCATCTATTGAGATGTCCTATGATTTCTATCTTTTAATTTCTTAATATGGTAATTTTTAATATGGTGTATCCCATTGATTGATTTATGTATATTGAAGAATCCTTGCATCCCCTAGATAAACCCAACTTGATCATGGTTATACAATCTTTTTAATGTGTTGTTGAATTCTGTTTCCTGGAATTTTGTTGAGGATTTTTGAATCTATGTTCATCAGTAATATTTGCCTGTAATATTTTTGTGTTCTGTTTATCTGGTTTTGGTATCATGGTGATGGTGGTTTCATAGAATGAGTTTGGAAATGTTCCTTCCTCTGCAATTTTTTATTTTATTTTTAAAAAACTTTATTTATTTTACTTTATTTTATTTTTAAAAATTTATTTATTTTAATTGGAGGCTAATTACTTTACAGTATTGTAGTGGGTTTTGCTATACATTGACATGAATGAGCCATGGGTGTACATGTGTTCCCCATCCTGAACCCCCTTCTGACCTCCCTTCCCATCCCATCCCTCAGGGTCATCCCAGTGCACCAGCCCTGAGCACCCTTTCTCATGCATCAAACCTTGACTCATGATCTGTTTCGCTTATGATAATATACATGTTTCAATGCTATTTTCTCAAATCATCCCACCCTCACTTCTCCCACAGAGTCCAAAAGTCTGTTCTTTACATCTGTGTCTCTTGCTGTCTTGCATATAGGATCATTGATACCATCTTTCTAAATTCAATATATATATCCAGTTAATATACAGGATTGGTGTTTTTCTTTCTGACTTACTTCACTCTGTATAATAGGCTCCAGTTTCATCCACCTCATTAGAACTGATTCAAATACATTCTTTTTAATAGCTGACTAACATTCCACTGTGTATAGTACCACAGCTTTCTTATCCATTTGTCTGTCTTTCTCTGCAATTTTTAAAAAGAGTTTCAGAAGGATAGACAATAACTCTTTTCTCAAATTTTGTAAAATTCACCTGTGAGGCCATCTGGCCCTGGACTTTGGTTTGGGGGGAGATTTTTTATCACAGTTTTTCTATTTCACTGCTTATGATTGGCTTGTTTATCATTTCAGTTTCTTCTTGGTTCAGTCTCGGGAGGTTGGACTTTCCTTAAAATCTGTTCATTTCTTCCAGGTTGTCCATTTTATTGGCATATAATTGCTCATAATAGTCTCTTATGATCCTTTTCATTTCTCATTGTCTGTTGTAACCTCTCCTTTTTCATTTCTAATTTCATTGATTTGAGTCTTCTCCCTTTTTTTCTTTTTTTTTTAATATTTTGTTTTTTATTTTTTAAATTTTAAAATCTTTAATTCTTACATGCATGGGTCTGGCTAATGGTTTGTCAATTGTGTTTCTTTTCTCAAAAACCAGCTTTTAGTTTTATTAATCTTTACTATTGTTTCCTTCATTTCTTTTTCAGTTATTTCTGCTATGATCTTTATGATTTCTTTCCTTCTATTAATTCTGAGGTTTATTTGTCTATCTTTTTCTAGTTGTTTTAGGTATAAAGGTAAATTGTCTATTTGATGTCCTTGTTATTTCTTGAGGTAATATTATATTTCTATAAACTTCCTTTTTAGAACTGCTTTTGCTGGATCTCATAGGTTTGAGCTGTCATGTTTTCATTGTCATTTGTTTCTAGGAATTTTTTCATTTCCCTTTATATTTATTCAGCAACCTGTTGTTATTTAGAAATGTATTATTTAATATCCATCTGTTTGTGCTTTTTAGTTTTTTTTCTTTAATTGATATCTAGTTTCATATCATTGTAGTCAGAAAAGATACTTGATACAAATTAAATTTTCTGAAATTTACTGAGGTTTGATTTGTGATCTAAGATGTGGTCTATCCTGGAGAATGATCATGTGCCCTTGAGAAGAAAGTATATTCTTCTGCATTTGCATGAAATTTCCTGAAGATATCAATTATTCTCATCTCATCTAATATGTCATTTAAGGCTTGTGTTTTCTTAACGCCTTCCTGTTTTGATTATCTGTCCAGTGGTATAAGTTCAGTGTTAAATTGCCCTATTACTATTGTGTTATTGTCAATTTCCCATTTTATGTCTGTTAGTGTTTACTTTAGGTACTGAGGTACTCCTTTATTTGATGCATAAATATTTACAAATGTTATGTTTTCTTCTTGGATTGATGCCTTGTCATTATGTGGGGTCCTTCCTCGGGGATAGTATTGATCCCTGTCTCCTGTACACTGTCACCAACCTCCATCCATAGTTCATCAGGAAGTATATCAGATCTAGTCCCTTAAATCTATTTCTCACTTCCACTATATAATCGTAAGGGATTTGATTTAGGTCATACCTGAATGGTCCACTGGTTTTCCGTCCTTTCTTCAATTTTAGTCTGAATTTGGCAATAAGGAGTTCATAATCTGAGCCACAGTCAGCTCCTGGTCTTGTTTTGCTGACTGTATAGAGCTTCTCCATCTTTGGCTGCAAGGAACATAATCAATCTGATTTCAGTGTTGACCATCTGGTGATGTCCACGTGTAGAGTTTTCTCTTGTGTTATTGGAAGAGGGTGTTTGCAAGAAAAAAAAAATACACACACAAAAAAAAAATGGCTGTCTGAGGAAACCTTACAAATAGCTGTGAAAAGAAAAGAAGCGAAAAGCAAAGCAGAATAGAAAAGATATACCCATTTGAATGCAGAGTTCCAAAGAATAGCAAGGAGAGATAAAAAAGCCTTCATCTGTGATCAGTGCAAGGAAATTGTAAGGCTCGGAGAACTGCACTCTGAAAAGGACACTCAGGGACAGCCTCTAGTGGACTGACAAAGTTTATTATCCAATCGTGTAGTTTTATAATTTTCAGGGAATAGAACACAAGACAGACTTGCACGTAGCCATTTCAGATAAACATCAAAGCATTTAAGCATAAAACACAGTTCCCACCACCCAAGCCATAACATAGCTTTGGCGAAACTCTAAAGGGAGTCTTATCATGAAACAATAGTCCTTGCTCTCAGAAACAGGTGGTCAGAAGGAAGCCTTCGAATGCCTCAAGGCCGGGCATATTGACCCTTCGTCATCTGTTCCCAGCCTTGGGCACTCAGTGAACGCTCATAATCCTTTGTTATGCTCGTCCCAGCTTCCAACCTTTGTCATGAGTGGAGAAAATACATTTTCAGTATTTGCTTAAAGCCTTCCAGCTCCTCCACAGAAATAGAGGAAAACAATAGAATAGGAAAGACTAGAGATCTCTTCAAGAAAATTAAAGACACCAAGGGAACATTTCATGCAAAGATGGGCTCAATAAAGGACAGAAATGGTATGAATGTAACAGAAGCAGAGGATATTAAGAAGAGGTGACAAGAATGCACAGAACTGTACAAAAAAACATCTTTAGACCCAGATAATCACAATGGTGTGATCACTCACCTAGAGCCAGACATCCCGGAATGTGAAGTCAAGTGGGAAGCATCACTTAGGAAGCATCACTATGAGCAAAGCTAGTGAAGGTGATGGAATTCCAGTTGAGCTATTTCAAATCCTAAAAGATGATGCTGTGAAAGTGCTGCATTCAATATGCCAGCAAATATGGAAAACTCAGCAGTGGCCACAGGACTGGAAAAGGTCAGTTTTCATTCCAATCCCAAAGGAAGGCAATGCCAAAGAATGTTCAAACTACTGCACAATTGCATTCATCTCACGTGCTAGTAAAGTAATGCTCAAAATTCTCTAAGTCAGGCTTCAGCAATACATAAACCATGAACTTCCAGATATTCCAGCTGATTTTAGAAAAGGTGGAGGAACCAGAGATCAAATTGCCAACATCCACTGGATCATCCAAAAAGCAAGAGAATTCCAGAAAAGAATCTATTTCTATTTTATTGACTATGCCAAAGCCTTTGACTGTGTGGATGACAACAAACTGTGGAAAATTCTGAAAGAGATGAGAATACCAGACCATCTGACCTGCCTCTTGAGAAATCTGTGTGCAGGTCAGGAAGCAACAGTTAGAACTGGACATGGAACAACAGTCTGGTTCCAAATAGGAAAAGGAGTACGTCGAGGCTGTGTATTGTCACCGTGCTTATTTAACTTGAATGCAGAGTACATCATGAGAAACGCTGGGCTGGAGGAAACACAAGCTAGAATCAAGATTTCCACAAGACATATCAATAACCTCAGATATGCAGATGACACCACCCCTATGGCAGAAAGTGAAGAAGAACTACGGAGCCTCTTGATGAAAGTGAAAGAGGAGAGTGAAAAAGTTGGCTTAAAGCTCAACATTCAGAAAACTAAAATCATGGCATCTGATTCCAGCACTTCATGGCAAATAGATGGGGAAACAGTGGCAGACTTTATTTTGGGGGGCTCCAAAATCACTGCAAATGGTGACTGCAGCCATGAAATTAAAAGACACTTACTCCTTGGAAGAAAAGTTATGACCAACCTAGACAGCATATTAAAAAGCAGAGATTTTACTTTGCCAACAAAGGTCCATGTAGTCAACGCTGTGGTTTTTCCAGTAGTCTTATTATTTCTGTTTTTCTTATATGGATGTGAGAGTTGGGCTATAAAGAAAGCTGAGTGCCAAAGACTTGATGTTTTTGAACTGTGGTGTTGGAGAAGACTCTTGAGAGTCCCCTTGGACTGCAAGGAGATCCAACCAGTCCATCCCAAAGGAGATCAGTCCTGAATATTCATTGGAAGGACTGATGTTGAAGCTGAAACTCCAATACTTTGGCCACCTGATGTGAAGAACTGACTCATTAGAAAAGACTTTGATGTTGGGAAAGATTGAAGGCAGAAGGAGAAGGGGATGACAGATGAGATGGTTGGATGGCATCACCATCTCAACGAACATGAGTTTGAGTAAACTCCGGGATTTGGTGATGGACAGGGAGGCCTGGCATGCTGCAGTCCGTGGGGTCGCAAAGAGTCGGACATAACTGAGTGACTGAACTGAACTGGACTCCACTCCTTATCTCTTGTAATAGTCTATATGTTAATTTCTGTTTTGTCTTATATGAGAATTGTTACTCTGGCTTTCTTTTGACTTACTTTTGCATGGAATATCTTTTTCCATGCTCTCACTTTCAGTCTGTATGTGTCTCTAGGTCTGAAGTGGGTCTCTTGTAGACAGCATATATGTGGGTCTTATTTTTTTATCCATTCAGCCATTCTGTGTCTTTTGGTTGAAATGTTTAAACCATTTGCATTGAAGGTAATTATTGATATATTTGTTCCTATTGGCATTTTTGTAATTGTTTTGAGTTGGTTTTTAGGTCTTTTCTTTCTCTTGTATTTCCTTCCTATAGAAGCCCCTTTAATATTTATTATAAAGCTGGTTTGTTGGTGCTGAATTCTCTTATCTTTTGCTTATTTGTGAAGTGTTTGTTTTCTCCCTCAAGTTTGAATGAGATGCTTGCCAGGTAAAGTTATCTTTCTTGTAGATTTTTTTCCCTTTTTTTCCTTTTCAGCCATTCCCTTCTGGCCTGTAGAGTTTCTGCTGAAAGATCAGCTGTTAATCATGCGGGGGTTCCCTTGTATGCTACTTGCTGCTTTTAATATGCTTTGTTTTATCTTTGTTAGTTTGATTAGTATGTGTCTCAGTGTGTTTCTCCTTGGGTTTATCCTGTACAGGTATTTCTGTGCTTCATGGACTTGACTATTTCTTTTTCCACGTTAGGGAATTTTTTGACTATAGGCTCTTCACAGATTTTCTAGACCCCTTTTCTCTTCTGTGCATGCACACATACTCAGTCTTTTCTGTCATGTCCGACTCTGACCTTATGGACCAAGGTCATACTTACCCACCAAGCTCCTCTGTTCATGAGATTCTCCAGACAAGAATACTCGAGTGGGTTTCTATGCCCTCCTCCAGGGGATCTTCTTGACCCAGGAATTGAATGCATGTCTCCTCTACTGCATTGCAAGCACTTTTTTACCCACTGAGCCACCTTTTTAGGGCCTGAGAAGCTCCTCCTTCTTCTGGGAACCATATAATACAAAGTTGGTGTGTTTAGTATTGTCCCAGAGGTCTCTGATGCTATCTTCAATTCTTTTTCCTTTTTTCTACTCTTCAGCAGTTTTTTCCACCATTCTATCTTCCAACTCACTTATCCATACTCCTGCTTTATTTATTCTTCTATTGATTCCTTCTAGAATATTGTTAATTTCAGTAATTGTTTATTTGTCTCTGTTTGTTCTTTATTTCTTCTAGGTCCTAGTTAAATGTGTTAACTGATTCTTTTTTTTTTTTTTTTTTACTTTATTTTACTTTACAATACTGTGTTGGTTTTGCCATACGGGAGAGGGGTTCAGGATTGGGAACGCACGTTAATTGATTCTTGCATTTTTTCCATTCAGTTTTGGAGGTTTGGGATCATCTTTGTTATCATTAATTTCAATTCTTTTTCAGATAGTTTGTGTAGTTCCTCTTCATTTATTTGATCTTGTGAGTTTTTACCTTGTTCTTTCATTTTACAACATTTCTCTTTTTTTCTAACTTAATGTGTTTGAGGTCTTTTTTCCCTAGGCTTTATGGTCATATTCCTTCTTCCTTTTAGTTTCTGCCATCAATGAGAAAGATTGGTCCAGTGGTTTGTGTATGCTTTGTGTTGGGAGGGACTTGTGCCTGCATTTTGGTGGTAGAAGGTGAGGTGTTTTTTTTTTTCCTTCTGGATGGGCAGGGCTGTGTGAGGTGGTATGTTTTGGGGTATCTGTCTGCTGATGATTGGGTTTGTGTTGTTGTCTTGCCTGTTTTGTGAGGTGTTCTGCACTAGGTGCTGGGTGTTGGGTAATGCTGAGTGTTGGATACAGGTGGAGGCCTTTGTGGGAGTTTTCATTAATTAATATTCCCTGGGGTTAGAAGTTCTCTGGAAATCTTGGGTCCTGGACTCAGCACTCCCACTCAGAAGGCTGAGACCCAAGCTCTTACTAGGGAACCAAGACTCCACAATCTCTCTGCATGTCAATGATTTGGTTTGCTTTGTTTTCTCTTTATTTTCTTAGACATCTATTAAGGCCTTCAGATTACATTTCTTACTGAGTCCAGGCTTGCTCTGCTCGCTGCATGATAGGCCAATGAATCTGAGAGATAAGGTGTTGAAGCAAGGAATCTGATTTTATTCAGAAAGTTGGCTGACCAAGAAGATGGCAGACTGATGTCTCAAAATAACCATCTTGCTTTAGTTCTTGATTCAGCTTCTTATGCAGATGTGGATCAACCTCATCTTCTTTTGGGTTCTTGATTTTGTTTGTATGTTCTTTCTTGAAAATGGATCTTTCTCAAATTAATTTGTAGGTCAGCTGATGAACCATTTCCTGATTTTTAGTAGTCAGAGGTCCTTGCTCCTTTGTTCCTTTATACATTTATTTGTTCACTACATATTTTGTGAGTGTTTTGCATTGATAGAAACACACGAAGAAAGACAAGCCCTGTTTTGTCACTCAGATGGTCTAGGTTGGATTCCTTTCACCTCTCATCTCTGCTGATAGTGAGGGGAAGGGTCCTAAAAATAGAAAAGTAACATCATTCTATTTTTATAATACTAATGCTCTGTATAAAAATAACAAAGGTAACATTCACTGAGTACTTAATACAGGCGAGGCATTGTTTATGCACCTCACATGAGTTTATGTCATTCAACCCAACAGCCACTTGAAAACTCTAACTACCTACTCTAACACACCTGGTTCTTGAATCGATCTCTGATTTTTCTCTTCCTTTTTTCTCTGTTCCCACACCTCACCTGAATCCATACCTCTGTTAATGCTCATATAAACCATTGTTACAAACTACCCCACAGATTTATTAAGATATAATTTGCATATAACACTGTATAGATTTAATGTATAAATATGGTAATTTGATACACTTATACATTACAAAATGATTGCCACCGTTGCATTAGCTAACACCTACATCACATCACAGAATTACCTTTTTTTTTTTTTTTTTTTTGGTGATGAGAACATTTAAGATCTACTCTTTTAGTAATTTTAAAGTATATAATAAAATATATTAACTGGAATCACCTAAGGCACAGGTCCAAAGGCCTAATGTCCAAAGGCCTTAGGTCCCTAAAACATTCATCTTATAACTGGAAGTTTGTACTCTTTGACACACATCTCCTCATTGCAAAGCCCTGTCTGTCCCCATTGCCTGGTAATAACAACTATCTTACCCTCTTTTTCCATAACTTCTGCTTTTTAGATTCCACATATAAGTGAGATGATTGTTGTTGTTGTTTAGTCGCCAAATCATGTCTGGCTCTTTGAGACCCCATGGACTGTAGCCTGCCCGACTCCTCTGTCCGTGGGATTCTCCAGGCAAGAATACTGAAGTGGGTTGCCATTTCCTTCTCCGGGGGATCTTCCTGACCCAGGTATTGAATCCATATCACCTGCTTGGCAGGGAGGATTCTTTGCAACTGAATTACCTGTGAAGCCTAAGTGAGATCATACATCTATCTGTCTTATTTCATTTAGCATAATACCTTCAAAGTCTGTCTATGTTGTTGCAAATGCAAGGATTTCCCTCTTTCTCAGGACTGAATAAAATTCCATTGTGTGTACATTTCCTTTATTCATTCATGTATTGACAGACACTCAGATTGTTTCCATTTCTTGGCTGTTGTGAATAAGGCTGAACCATAGGATTTCAGATGTCTCTTCAAAATCTTATTTCCATTTCCTTTGCATATATACTGGAAGAATAATTGGCAGTTCTATTTTTAATTTCCATAGTGGCTGCATCAATTTAAATTCCTACCAGTAGTGTACAGGATTCCTATCTTCCATACCATACAGGGTCTTTTTGATGATAGCCATTCTAACAAGTGTAAGGTGATAGATACCTCTGTGTGGTTTTGGTTTGCGTTTACTGATGATATGTGATACTGAGCATGTTTTCATGTACCTGTTGGCCATCTTTCTGTCTTTTTTGGAAAATAATCTATTCATTTCCCCTGCCCATTTTTAAGTTGGATTATTCGTTTTTTTTCTTGTTAAGTTATATGAGGTCCTTGTATATTTTAGATATCAACCCCATATCTGACATATAGTTTGCAAACATTTCCTTCCATTCAGTAGACTGCCTTTTCATTTTGTTGAGTGTTTGTTTTGCTGGAAAGAAGCTTTTTAGTTTGATGTAGTCCCTTTTGTTTTTTGTGGTTTTGCCATTTGTGCTTCCACTGTCATGTCCAAAGTCATTGCCTAGACCAATGTTGACTTTTTTCCCAACATTTTCTTCTAGGAGTTTTAGATCCATTTCAAGTCAATTTTTTTAAGTGATGTAAGATAGGGGTTCAGTTTCATTTTTTTTACATGTGTTTCTTCAATTTTCCCAGCTCTATTTGTTAAAGAGACCACCCATTCCCCATTGGATGCTCTTGGCTCTTGTGTTAAATATTAGTTGACCATTTATGCAAGGTTTCATTTCTGGGCTTCTTATTCTGTTCCATGGGTCAGTGTGTCTGTATTCATGCCAATAGCAAATTGTTTTATTATGGTAGCTTGTCATGTAGTGTAAAGTTAGAGAGTGTAATACCTCCAGCTTAATTCCTTCCCATGATTGCTTTAGCTACTCAGGGTCTTTTCTGATTCCATAAAAATTTTAGGATTGTTTTACCTGTTGCTGTGAAAATACCATTGAAATTTTGATAGAAATTTCATCGCAGCTCTAGATGACTTTGTGATAGGTCTCCTTTCATTCTCTTTTCCCATCAAGTTCTCACTTCTTTCTAAACTGCTGAAAATTTTGTGTCATTTTCCTACTTAAAGGCATTAGGAAAAAGTTCAAACCCTTGGCCAGCTGTAAACAGTAGGTTTCCATGATACTTGTCTGGTTTTGTCTTCTTTATTTTGAGTCTCATGAAGGCAAGCTGCACAACTGTATTTTTATTTTTTAAGTATTTTTGTCTTTTTTTAAAGTTGAAGTATAGTTTACTTACAATGTTGTGTTAGTTTCAAGTGTACAGCAAAGTGATCCAGTTTATATATATATTCTTTTTCAGATTCCTTTGCATTGTGGGTTACTACAAGATATTGAATATAGTTCCCTGTGCTATATAGTAGGTCTTTGTTTATTTTATATACTAGAGTGTACCTGTTAATCCAGAATTCCTAATTTATCTCTTCCCACTTCCCACTTCGGTAACCATAAATTTATTCTCTATGACTGTGGGTATATTTGGTTTTATATTCATGAAGTTAATAAGTTCATTTGTATCATTTTTTAGATTATACATATAAGTGATATCATATGATATTTGTCTTTGTCTGGCTTATTTAGTATGATATCTCTAGGTTCATGTTGCTGTAAATGGCATAAATTCATTCACTTAAAAAATTTTCAAAATGTAGCTGGTTTACAGTGTTGTCTGAATCTCTGCTGTAGAGCAAAGTGATTCTGTTATACATATATATATATATATATATATATATATATATATATATGTATATATATTGTTCACATTCTTTTCCATTATGGTTTATCACAAGATACTGAATAGAGTTCCCTGTGCTATACAGTAGGAACTTGCTTTTTACCCACAACTTTTAAATGAATTCTCAATGCCTAGAACAGTGCCTGGCACACAGGGGACATCCCTGAATGTTGAGTGGATTTGAGTGGATGCTTTTCCACCCAGTGCTCACTACTTGTCAGTGTTGGCTCTTCTGGTTCCTCTCAGGCATTTCCATGTTCTCTGCCTGGCAGGCTTCTCAGTTCCTCTTGCCTTCAGAACCTGTTCCTCCTTCCTTGTTGCCTCTGATACAGCCTCTTGGAGAGTCCTCACACAGTGCTATAAATCCCTTGAGTGTTTGTGGGATGGAACCATGACATGTGCATCTGTTTGACTCAGTTTGCAGCAGAGTACATGGCATGTGAGTGGCACTCATACTTATCTTCACCTTTGCAGTTTGTTTACTACCAGCTTGTTTCACTCTTGATTTCATTTAACATATTCTGGCACCTTGTCATTAACCATAGATTTTGAAATGTTTTGGGGTCCAGAAATCAGGGTTCAAATATTTGCTCTATTACTTTTTTTTTTAACTGAGATGAATTTACTGCAAAATAGGATTACAGGCCAATATCACTGATGAACATATTTACAAGAATCCTCACAAAATACTAGCAAACTTTATCCAACAACACATTAAAAGGATCATATACCATGATCAAGTAGGATTTATACCAGGGAGGTAAAGAGATTTTTCAGTATATACAAGTCAATCAGTATGATATGTCACATTAACAAATTGAAAAATAAAAACCATATGATCATCTCAATAGATGCAGGAAAAGCTTTTATAAAATTCAACATCCATTTATGATTAAAAAAAATATCTTCAGAGAGTGAGCATAGAGGAAAGCTACCTCAACATAATAAAGGACATATATCACAAATTTACAGTTAATATCATACTCAATGGTGAAAAAAATGAAAGCATTTCCTCTAAGATTAGGAACAAGCCAAAGACATCCATTACTGCCACATTTATTCAGCATAGTTTTGAAAGTCCTAACCAGAGCAATCAGAGAAGGAAAAGAAATAAAAAGGAATCCAAATTGGAAAGGGAGAAGTAAAACTGTCACTTTTTGCATAGAAAATCCTAAAGATGCTAGCAGAAAACTGCTAGAGCTTATCAATGAATTTGGTAAAGTTACAGGATACAAAATTAATATACATAAATTGGTTGCATTTCTATACACTAACAGCAAACTATAAGAAAGAGAAATGAAGGAAACAATTCCTTTTATCATCACATCAAAGAGAATAAAATATCTAGGAATGAACCTACCTAAGGAGGCAAAAGATTCTCTGAAAACTATAAGAGTATAGTGAAAGAAACTGAAGACTACACAAGCAGGTGGAAAGATATACCATGTTCTTGAATTTATATGAATCATTATTGTCAAAATGGTTTTACTACCCAAGGCAATTTACAGATTCAGTGCAATCTTTATCAAATTACCAGTGGAATTTTCCACAGAACTAAAACAAAAAATTTTCAAATTTGTATGGAAACACAAAAGACCCTAAATAGCCAAAACAATCTTGAGAAAGAAGACTGGAACTGGAGGAACAGGCTTCCTGTCTCCAGACTATACTACAAAGCTACAGTCATCAAAACAGTATGGCACTCGCACAAAGACAGAAAAATAGATCATTGGAACAGGAGAGAAAGCCCTGAAATAAACCCATGCGCTTACGGTCAATTAATCTATGACAAAAGAGGCAAGTATATACAATGGAGAAAAGACAGCTTCTTCAATAAGTGGTGCTGGGAAAACTGGACAGCTTCATGTAAAAGAATGAATTAGAACATTCTCTAACACCACACACACACACAGACACACAAATTAAAAATGG
The DNA here is from genome assembly GCF_016772045.2 of Ovis aries. NCBI lineage: Eukaryota > Metazoa > Chordata > Mammalia > Artiodactyla > Bovidae > Ovis > Ovis aries. The sequence continues at coordinate 593,463 of NC_056072.1, forward strand.
ATTATAGACTTTAATGTAAGACTGGACACTATAAAACTTATAGAGGAAAATATAGGCAGAACAATCTTTAACATAAATTGAAGCAGTATCTTTTTGGATCCATCTCCTAGAGTTGTGAAAATAAAACAAAAATAAACAACTGGGATCTAGTTAAGTTTAAAAGCTTTGCACAACAAAGGAAACCATCAACAAAATGAAAAGACAACCTATGGAATGGGAGAAAATATTTGCAAATCATGCAGCTGACAACGAGTAATCTCCAAAATATAAAAACAGCTCATAGAAATCAATATAAAGGCATCCAATCAAAAAATGGGCAGAGGAGTTAAATAGACTTTTCTCCAAAGAAGACATGCATGCTCAGTTGCTCAATTGTGTCTGACTCTGTGACCCTTTGGACCATAGCCCATCTATCGCCTTTGTCAATAGGATTTTTCAGGCAAGAATACTGGAGTGGGTTGCCATTTCCTCCTCCAGGGGATCTTCCTGACCCAGGTATTGAATCTGCACCTCCTGTGTCTCCTGCATTGCAGGTGGATTCTTTGCCATTGAGGCATCATTGCTAATTATTAGAGAAATGCAAATCAAAACCACCTCACACAGGTCAGAAGGGCCGTCATCAGAAGTTCTACAAGCAGTAAATTCTGGAGAGGGTGTGGAGGAAATGTACACTGGTATGGCCATTATGGAGGACATATGGGATTCTTTGAAAACTAAAAGTAGAGCTACGGTGTGATCCAACAATCCCACTCCTGGGCATGTACCTGGAAAAGGTGAAAACTCTAATTTGAAAAGAAACATATACTATTCATTGTAGCACTGTTTACAATAGCCAGGACCTGGAAGCAGCCTAAATGTCCATCAGCAGAAAAATGGATAAAGAAGACATATGTATACACGTACATACATAAACAAATAATGGAATATCACTCAGCCATATAAATGAATGAAATAATGCAATTTGCAGCCACATGGATGGTCGTAGAGGTTATCATACTAAGTGAAGTAAGCCAGACAGAGAAAGACAAATATCATATAATATCACTTATCTGTGGAATAGTTAAAAAAATGATACAAATGAACTTATATACAAAACAGAAATAAGACAAACAGAAAACAAATTTATGGTTACCACAGGGAGAAGTGGGGGAGGGATAAATTAGAAGTTTGGGATTAACAGATACATACTACTGTATATAAAATAGATATTCAACAAGGATCTACTTTATAGTACAGGGAACTCTGTTCAATATTTTATAATAATCTCTAAGGAAAAAGAATCTGAAAAAGAATATATATGTATAATCTAATAATTTTGCTGTACACTTGAAACTAACACAACATTGTAAATCAATTATGCTTCAATTAAGAAAAAATGGAGGTGAAATTTACATAACAAAAATAACCATTGTAAAGTGAACAGCACAGTGGCATCCAGTGTAGTCACGGTGCTGAGAAGTCATTGTGTTTGTCCAGTTCCAGATGTTTCCATCAGGGCCACATCATTTGCTAGCCCCTTGACCTTCTCAATTAGCTTCTTTGTGAGCTGTAAACACAGTATTGACCTTCTGGACTGTGGCTCAGGGCTTACCGCTTGTTTGCACCCCTGAGGCATATCAGTGTCCAGACATACCCACAGGCTCATTGTGGTACCAGGAGAAGATCTTGTTTTTTTCCCATCCGGGTCAATTAACATGTGAAAGCTCTTCTCCCTGCTTTCCATCCAACTGGGGCAAAGGAACACTTTTATCCCAGGGGAGTGAGGAGGAGTGATTTGGATGTATTCTAATCTGGCCCAGCTTATATTGTTCAAGGGTTGATTTGCTGCAGGTAGACACCAGCTGCAGAAAGATCACAAGCTTGGCTTGGCTACAAGCACTTGCCCTTGTGTGTTGTTCCTGGAAGCCAGCCCCATCCTGGCTTCTTTGGACATGGCACAGACGGTAAAGGAGACTTGCATCCAGTGTAAGCTTGCCCTTGCTGGGGTTCTGAGTGGCAAGGTTTGGCTCTGTAGTCTGCACAGGATGCCAGACCTCCCTTAGGACACAAGTCATGTGCTTGCTACTCAAGGAGCTGGGATGCTACACCTCCTTTGTTCAATCCACCAATGCCTGTTGAGTGTCTTGCCACATGCTGGTTGTTGGGGGTTGGTTGTACAGGTCAGAGGTGGTTCTTGTGCCCCAGAGGGCTGTGAAAATTGTGTATGACTGACCAGTTAATTTTTTGAATCAGCTTTGTGTAAGATTCTCCTAAGTAGATAGTTCCTTAGAGATATATTGACTCAAGATGGGATGTTTTTATTGTGCTTCAGGGTTTTCCCTGCCCTGTGGAAAATATGTTAAAAGGACACCTCTACTTTGTGCTTATAGCTTACCGTAGAGCACACTGGGGAGAGAACATCCGGGTCACACACTTATTTTAGAGATTTTACTCTTACTGTTGAAATCTAAATTCGTTTGTCTCACCAGAAGTCCCATATGACACTCCCTTGTCTCTCTGCATGTTCCTGAATTTCATTCTAATGTTATAGCCATCAAGCTATTAGAGGCTAATTTTTTAAAATGATAGTTAGGTTTCCACTGTAGCTACCTGGACATGCCAAATGACTTTCCCTTGATTTGTTTATTTATCCATATTATATCTGCCTCCGCCATTTCCCTTCGTCAGGATTTTTGATTTCTTTAATTTATTACTTTACAGCAGATGTATGTACAAACAAAATATGTTCTCATTTTGGAAGAAAAGAATCCCTTTGGAATCAGAACAGAGAAGCAACACTTACTTTAAACCTCTTTCCTATGATGTTTTCTTCTCACCTATGCTTTACCACTTTTCTTTCCTCTCCACAGGGGGCCCTTTCAAAAGCTTTTAATTACAATGTATCTTTTTTTGTGTGCTTTGGTATCTTTTTTTGGCTTACTGGAGATACCGCCTCTTAGCAACAGTGTGATTTAAAAATACCAGGGAGGTCACCATGTTCTCACCAATCTCATTCCTTTGCTTTCATTCTGGCCCTGAGTTGTTCTGCAAAGGACTCGGTCATTCAGCTGTCTTTGTCTGCAGCAGAAGGTGGCAAGGTGAGCTGGCGAGGTGAGCAGATGGGGAACTATCTGCCAAACAGCACTTGCTGCTGAGTCCTCAGAGCCTGAATTCCTTCCTGTTTGTTCAGAATCCAAACAGCACCACAGACCAAGGTGGCACTTGTCAGAGAAGAATCCTGATGCATCTCCCATCCTGAAGTGGCCGGGCACTCTGGTAGCTGTCCTGCTCCAAAGTGCGCCTGTGCTCTGCTCCTGCATGTGCAAGAGGGCAGCTGCACTGCTGGGGCTAGTTCTGGGTCAGCTGTTCTCACCAGCTGATACTTGTAGAATATATTTGTTCATTTATTTGTTTTTGGCTCCTGGACAGGAACTTGAACCTTGGGCCCTCAGATTAAAAGTCTGATGCTCTTCACATCATAGGAGTCCCAGAAGAAGATAAAAAGAAAGGGCATGAGAAAATACTTCAGGAGATAATAGTTGAAAACGTCCCTAAAATGGGGAAGGAAATAGCCACCCAAGTTCAAGAAACCCAGAAAGTCCCAAACAGGATAAACCCAAGGCGAATCACCCAAAGACACATATTAATCAAATTAACAAAGATCAAACACAAAGAACAAATATTAAAAGCAGCAAGGGAAAAAGCAACAGAAAACACCCAAGGGGACCCCCATAAGGATAACAGCTGATCTTTCAATAGATACTGTTCAGGCCAAAAGAGAATGGCAGGACATACTTAAAGTGATGAAAGAGAAACACCTACAACCCAGATTACTGTACCCAGCAAGGATCTCATTCAGATATGAAGGAGAAATCAAAAGCTTTAGAGACAAGCAAAAGCTAAGAGAATTCAGCACCACCAAACCAGCTCTTCAACAAATGCTAAAGGATCTTCTCTAGAGAGGAAACACAGAAAAGGTATATAAACTCGAACCCAAAACAGCAAAGTAAGTGGCAGTGGGATCATGCTTATCAGTAATTACCTTAATGTAAATGGGTTGAATGCCCCAACCAAAAGACAAAGACTGGCTGAATGAATACAAAAATAAGACCCCTATACATACAGTCTACAAGAGACTCACCTCAAATCAAGGGACACATACAGATGGAAAGTGAAGGGCTGGAAAAAGATATTTCATGCAAATAGAGACCAAAATAAAGCAGGAGTAGCAATACTCATATCAGATAAAATAGACTTTGAAATAAAGGCTGTGAAAAGAGACAAGGATACTACAGAATGATCAAAGGATCAATCCAAGAAGAAGATATAACAATTGTAAATATATATGCACCCAGCATAAGAGCCCTGCAATACATAAGGCAAATGCTAACAAGTATGAGAGGGGAAATTAACAGTAATGCAGTAATTGTGGGAGACTTTAATACCCCACTCACGACTATGAATAGATCCACCAAACAGAAAGTTAGCAAGGAAACACAAACTTTAAATGATACAATGGACCAGTTAGACCTAATTGATACCTATAGTACATTTCACTCCAAACCAACGAATTTCACCTTCTTCTCAAATGCACACGGAACATTCTTCAGGATATATCACATCCTGGGACATAAATCTAGCCTTGGTAAATTTTTAAAAATTTAAATCACTTAAGCATTTTTCTGATCACAATGTGGTAAAATTAGATGTCAACTACAGGAAAAAACCTATTAAAAATACAAACATATGGAGGCTAACCTACATGCTTCTGAATAACCAAAAATCACAGGAGAAATCAAAAAGGAAATCAAAATATGCATAGAAACGAATGAAAATGAAAACATGACAGCCAAAACCTACGGGATTCAGCAAAAGCAGTGATAAGGGGAAGGTTCATAGCAAGACAAACTTACCTCAAGAAACAAGAGAAAAATCAAATAAATAACCTAACTTTATACCAAAAGCAATTAGAAAAAGAAGAAATTAAGAACCCCAAAGTTAGTAGAAGGAAAGAAATAATAAAAATCATGGCAGAAATAAATGAAAAGGAAACAAAGGCAACTATAGAAAAAAATCACCAAAACTAAAAGCTGGTTCTTTGAGAAGATAAATCATATAGAGAAATCATTAGACTCATCAAGATAAAAGGGAGAAGAATCAAACCAACAAATCAGCAACTATATACCAATAAAATGGACAACTTGGAAGAAATGGATGAATTCTTAGAAAAGTACAACTTTCCAAAACTGAACCAGGAAGAAACAGAAAGTCTTAAAAGACCCATCACAAGCACGGAAAACAAAACTGTAGTCAAAATCTTCCAACAAAGAAAAGCCCAGGACCACATGGCTTCACAGATGAATTCTACCAAAAATTTAGAGAAGAACTAACACCTGTCCAACTCAAAATCTTCCAAAAAATTGCAGAAGGTAAATTCCCAAACTCATTCTATGAGGCTTCCATCACCCTAATACCAAAATCAGACAAAAATGCCACAAAAAAAGAAAACTACAGGCCAATATCACAGATGAACATAGATGCAAAAGTCCTTAACAAAATTCTAGCAAACAGAATCCAACAACATATTTAAAAGATTATACACCATGACCAAGTGGGCTTTATCCCAGTGATGCAAGGATTCTTCAATATTTGCAAATCAATCAGTGTGATACACCACATTAACAAATTGAAAGATAAAAACCTACCAGGCTCCTCTGTCCATGGGATTTTCCAGGCAATAGTACTGGAGTGGATTGCCATTTCCTTCTCCAGGGTATCTTCCCAACCAAGGACTCAAGCCTGGGTCTCCCACATTCTAGACAGACGATTTACCATGTGAGCCACCAGGGAAGTCCAATAAAAACCATATGATTATCTCAATAGATGCAGAGAAAGCCTTTGACAAAATTCAACACCCATTTATGATAAAAATCCTCCAGAAAGCAAGCATAGAAGGAACATATCTCAACATGATAAGAGCCATATATGATAAACCCACAGCAAACTTTATCCTCAATGGATAATGGGAAAATTTTCCTCAGTGGAAAATTGAAAGCATTTCCCCTAAAGTCAGGAACAAGACAAGGATGCCCACTCTCAGCACTATATTCAACATAGTTTTGGAAGTTTTAGCCACAGCAATCAGAGAAGAAAAAGAAATAAAAGGAATCCATATTGGAAAAAAAGAAGGTAAACTCTCACTGTTTGCAGTTGACATGATCCTCTACACAGAAAACCCTAAAGACACTGCTAGAAAATTACTAGAGCTAATCAATGAATATAGTAAAGTTGCAGGATATAAAATTAATACACAGAAATCCCTTGCATTCCCATACACTAACACTGAAAAAACAGGAAGATAAATTAAGGAAACAATTCCGTTCACCATTGCAACAACAAAAAAATAAAATACTTAGGAATATATCTACCTAAAGAAACTAAAGACCTATATTTGGAAAACTATAAAACACTGGTGAAAGAAATCAAAGATAACACAAATAGATGGAGAAATATACCATATTCATGGATTGGAAGAATCAATATAGTGAAAATGAGTATACTACCCAAAGCAATCTATAGATTCAATGCAATCCCTATCAAGCTACCAATGGTATTTTTCAGAGAACTAGAACAAATAATTTCACAGTTTGTGTGGAAATACAAAAAACCTCGAATAGCCAAAGCCATATTGAGAAAGAAGAATGGAGCTGGAGGAATCAACCTGCCTGACTTTAGGCTCTGCTACAAAGCTACAGTCATCAAGACAGTGTGGTACTGGTGCAAAGACAGAAATATAGATCAAAGGAACAAAATAGAAAGCCCAGAGATAAATCCACACACCTATGGACACCTTATCTTTTGACAAAGGAGGCAAGAATATAGAATGGAGAAAAGACAATCCCTTTAACAAGTGATGCTGGGAAAACTGGTCAACCACTTGTAAAAGAATGAAACTAGAACACTTTCTAACACCATACACAAAAATAAACTCAAAATGGATTAAAGGTCTAAGTGTAAGACCAGAAACTATAAAACTGCTAGAGGAAAACATAGGCAAAACACTCTCTGATATAAATCACAGCAGGATCCTCTATGACCCACCTCCCAGAGTAATGAGAATAAAAGCAAAAATAAACAGATGGGGCCTAATTAAACTTAAACTTCGTTTGCACAATGAAGAAAACTATAAGCAAGATGAAAAGACAGCCTTTGGAATGGGAGAAAATAATAGCAAATGAAGCAACTGACTAAGAATTTATCTCAAAAATATACAAGCAGCTCCTGCACTTCAATACCAGAAAAATAAATGACCCAATCAGTAAATGGGCCAAAGAACTAAACAGACATTTCTCCAAAGAAGACATGCAGATGGCTAACAAACACATGAAAAGATGCTCAACATCACTTAGTATCAGAGAAATGCAAATCAAAACCACAATGAGGTACCATCTCATGCTGGTCAGAATGGCTGCTATGAAAAAGTCTACAAGCAATAAATGCCAGAGGGGGTGCAGAGAAAAGGGAATCCTTTTACACTGTTGGTGGTAATGCAAACTAGTACAGCCACTATGCAGAACAGTGTGGAGATTCCTTAAAAAACTGGAAATAGAACTGCCATATGACCCAGCAATCCCACTTCTGGGCATACACACTGAGAATTGAAAGAGACACGTGTACCCCAGTGTTCATCGCAGCTGTGTTCACAATAGCTAGGACATGGAAGCAACCTAGATGTCCATGAGCAGACGAATGGATAAGAAAGCTATGGTAAATATAGACAATGGAATATTACTCAGCTATTAAAAATAACTTATTTGAATCAGTTCTAATGTGGTGGATGAAGCTGGAGCCTATTATACAAAGTGAGGTAAGTCAGAAAGAAAAGAACCAATACAGTATACTAACACATATATATGGAATTTAAAAAGATGATAACTATGACCCTATATGCGAGACAGCAAAAGAGACAAAGATATAAAGAACAGACTGTTGGACTCTGTGAGAGAAGGTGAGGGTGGGATGATTTGAGAGAATAGCATTGAAACGTGTATATTACCATATGTGAAATAGATCACCAGGCCAAGTTCAATGCATGAAACAGGGCACTCAGAACCAGTGCAGTGGAACAACCCTGAGGGATGGGATGGGGAGGGAAGTGAGAGGGGGATTCAGGATGGGAAACACATGTACACCAGTGGCTGATTCATGTCAATGTATGGCAAAAACCACCACAATATTGTAGAGTAATTAGCCTCCAATTAAAATAAATTAATATTTTTTTAAAAAAAGAAGTTAAAAAAAAGTCTGATTCTCTACCAACTGAGCTACCCAGGCACCAGCAGATCACTTGGCCTCTAGGTCTTCATTTCAGTGTCCTGTAGCTGTGGGAATGGTTACTACCACATTCAGTTTCTTGGAGGGTGGATACCACCCTACATGTCCCTAGTGTCTATATCATCACCAGTATTTGCAGTTTCATGGGGGCTTAGTCAGTGGATCTGTGTCCAGAGGTGACCAGATGGGTTCCCTGACTTTAATGTAGGAACTGTTGCCTCAGAGAAGGGCAGGAAGGCTGGATGAGCCTCTATGGGCTGGCTCTTGGTAATGGGGAGGGCCCTTCTGCTTGTCTCCAGATCCAGTGGTGCCTTTGTGGGTTCCACCACAGCTGTAATCGACTCTCTTGTGGGCATAGGGGCAGCCTCTCTGATTTGCAGTGTTTCTCCGTCTATGAGAAATGTCAACCTTTCTGCTGAGATTTATAGCTCAGCCCTGCTCAGCTTGTTCCAGAGGCTCACTCACCCATATCCTCCATCTGTGGAAGGACATGAGTGCCAAGGGCAGAGGTAGGAGCAGTTTCTGAGGCAGAACCAGGTGGAAGGTGGTGGTGCCATGTCTATGTTGAGCACTTGGACTTGTGGGAGTTTTCAAGTATGGGGACCAGAAACCTCTGGACCTTCTCTAAAGCTGACAGTGCTGGAAGGGCCTCACTGCCCTCCTGCTTCCTCTGACAATCACCAACACCAACCCGTGTCTCCCTCATACCAAGGCACAGTGGAGCATGCCTCTGAGATTTCCCAGACAGTGGCTGAGGCATGACCCTCTCCATTATGTCATGGAAATTGTGAGGGAATTAATTATAACATAAAGACTAAGAAGAATCAGTTCAGTTCAGTCACTCAGTCGTGTCTGACTTTTTGCAACCCCATGCACCACAGCACGCCAGGCCTCCCTGTCCATCACCAACTCCCGGAGTCTACTCAAACTCATGTCCATTGTCAGTGATGCCATCCAGCCATCTCATCCTCTGTCGTTCCCTTCTCCTCCCACCTTCAATCTTTCCCAGAATCAGAGTCTTTTCCAATGAATCAGCTCTTCGTATCAGGTGGCCAAAGTTTTGGAGTTTCAGCCTCAATATCAGTCCTTCCGATGAACACCTAAGACTGATCTCCTTTAGGATGGACTGGTTGGATTCTACCATACAACTGTGTGACTAACATCTCTTCCCCACTGTCGTGTTGATACTAAGAACTTCAGAAGAAAGATGACTCATTCTTAGAAAGGAAATGTTAGGTGATTGCTTTCTACTTGTCAAGCAGGTTGCAACTTTAATGCACTGAAATCCATTTCATTATGTGTACCCTTGTCTCTGTTACAACACATTAGCCTGCTTGGTTCATCGTTTGCTCTCTATTTTCTAAATGATTCTGTGTAGTCAGCCAGAGGGTGTCATAGAATTAAGTAGTATGAGGCCTTGGAGGTTATCTATCTATCTATTGTAAACCTTCTTCTAAATCAATATACAAAGCAACCTCACTGGTTTTCACAGTGACAGAGTGTTCCTTGAGGAGGTACCATAATTCATTTATACACTCCATTATAATCATTGTATATTCAGGTAGTGCCACTTTTGTTTTGAAGGTCTGCATTTCCTTATCTATTATTTTAAAATTTGAAACAGTACTCATAAACAAATTTTTTAATAATTCACTTGGTAGCAAGAATGGATTTGAACAACATGAGGCTTTTAAAATTCTTTTTAGAATTCCATTTAGTGTGATGTGCTAAAATATAAACTGAAATGTATTAAAATTTTCAAGAGTTTATTGGAGGAAATATCGATTCAAATTGGGTAGCACCATCCTGGCAGTGGTGAGGAACATTTCAGCTCCAGGAGCCAGGGGCCAGGTGTTTATTATAGAGAAGTAAACAAAGAAGTGATTTGATTGGCTACAGTTTAAGAGGTTGCCTAGTCTGGGAAAGTACTGTTGGCTATTGGTCATTGGTTTCCTTCCCAACCTTGAGGCATTCCCAGGAATCTGGCTCAGGTTTCAGCTTGCTTACTAGGCTTGGCAGCCAGCATCAGAGCCCCTCTCAGGCTAATGACCTTCTTGTTTGCAAAGGTGAACACTTGAACTGGTATTTTGTGTATTTCAATGTAGATTTTGCTGGCAGTGTTATGTAGCACATTGTGTTACATATCTTATCATTCATAATCCCAGACAGTTTTTAGTCTCCACATATCCCGTCCCAGGAGTTTGGAGAAAGGAATCTGGTATGCCCCCATGCTCAATAAACATTTTCCTACAAGTACTGGAACTTGCTTTGTTGTGAGATGGATTTGCAAAAATATCCATCTCTGGATTGCTGAGGCAAAAGTTATGCTTGCTTTATATTTTTAAAAAATACTGTTAGTCTCCCAAATGTCGTGATATAATTGGCCATCAGAGTGTGGGAGCAGCTGACTTTCCTTAGCACCACTGGGTGGAACGCTGTGATCAGAGGACACTTTGTACTTTGGGTTCTTGTTAGTTATGTGTTGCCGCATCATGGGGAGCTCTATGCTGCAGCATCACCTCTGCTAAAGGCAAACACTTGTGATGTGCCAGGAACTGTGGTAGGCACCTGGGCTATACATAGAAGACTATGTATACATAGAAGAATGTGCTAGGATTGCTCTTAAGCTCATGGTCTGAGGGGGATAGATTCCTTTGGCAATGAGCAGATACTGTACATGGTCAGAGGTGGAAAGACAGCAGTGGGAGGATTCTGTCCTAGGAGGAGAATGAGGGGTCGTGCTGAGAAAGTCCTCACAAAGCTGACCTTTGACAGCCGAGGAGCAGTTTCAGAGGCTCTGGTAAGAGTGTATTTGGGGAACCACAAGGCTGGAGTTTAGGACGCCTTGCTGACGGCAGGGGCTGAGGTGAAGAAGGAGGATATGGCATACTGAGAGGGTGTTAGTGGCCTTCTGATGAGCTGAGACCTCCTTCTGAATAAAGCGAGTCTACAGCACCAGCTTGGCCTCTGAGAAGGCTGCCAGTGCAGCCCAGAGCTAAGGAGATTGCCCTACACTGAGGGCACAGGGTGGTGGGTCTGACACCTTCACTGAAGCTGGACTGAGAAACAGGTCAGTAGGCTCAAATGTACCTCAGAAGAATCATTGTCGGTACGAAGGGAGTCAGGAACTTAGAGGTCTCTGCTGGGCAGACAGTGAGAGCAAGTGTGAAGAAAACAGGCTCAGTAAAGGTTTTTGCAGGAAGATGTGGGGGATATCGAGTTTGAAGTTTTTGCACAATGTCCCGACAATGGAGGCATTGATTCTGCAGCCCAGGAGGCTGCAGAGACAGAGTATAAATTTAGGAGCTCTGAACACGTGAGGAAGAGTTAAATCAACTCAAGTAAAAGTCAAGCTGAGAAAGTAAGTCAGGTGGCAATCTAATCCAAGTTTCTAGATTTTTGAGCTGATGGGTCCTAGAATCTGTCTGCTTTCCAGAGCTCTTGGCCACACTCATCATTCTGTTTATGCCTTGCTTGTGTTATTTCAATGAAATGAAATTTAGTATCAGATTTCTTTAATTCTAAAATAGGCCTTCTGATTTTCATTTTCAATAATACCTGACTGGTCAGAATTTACTTTATAATCTGAGAGTTAATTAACTCAAGCTATAGAAGGATAAGTTTTCTGTTTTCCAGGATAAAGTTGGATAGAATTGATATTAAATGATCAGCAATTTACTGAAAAGTGGGAAGAGGAGAAACCTCTACTACAGAAACACAAGGGCAGAGTTTCAAAATCTGGAGCCAGCAGAGCCCAGTGCCTGTGGGGAAGCCACTCAGGATATCTTTCATCCTCTGCTCACTCAGCTCTGGGTGCAGCTGGGCTTGGAGGTGGCAAGGAAATGAGCACTTTCTTGCCTGTTTAGTCTGGTATATTTTAGGTCTTGTAATAAGCACTTACAATGCTTTCTCCATGGAGGAAGTAGCATGGAATTTCCCTACGTAAACCACATATGCTACCCTAAGTACAACACATTTTGGTTTATTCAGGTTTGAAATGTTTTCTGGTAAAAGATGTGTCATTGGAGGAATGACTCAGGGTACCTCCTCCCACCCTAAAGGTTCATGGTTGGTCTTGTAGCAGCCACTGCATCCCCCTCTTCACAGCCCAGATATGTGTGACTTCACCATGAGGTGTTGAAAGGTCATCAGACTGTAACCATCTATCTCCACAGACAGGCAAACCTCTGCCTGTCAGGGAAACCAAGTCAGACTAGGAAGGAAAAGATTCTGGCATATGACTCCTCAGCTGAGGTTGACAGAAAGAACCATCAATTCATCCTCA